>NC_086247.1:85363684-85670616 GCF_021018805.1 Prinia subflava
ATGGAAAAAAAGCCCTTTTTGTGGATTGCCATGCCAGAGACATCACTTCACTACTCACAGGGCAAGTGTAAAGAGTGCAAAACCCTTGTCATGGCACACAGGTGGCTGAAGACCATTAACTTTGAACATGATGGCTCTGGGAAGGGGCTCCGAGTAGCTGTGTGCTGGCCTGGAGAGGACCAGAATGCACCAAATATATAGGCCTTATGTGAAATATGCTGTAAGGTCCTGGCTAAAAAAAATCAGGCCTTGCATCCACAAGTGAGCATTGATCATTGATGAGAATGGTCAAGTTTTCAGGAGCTGCAAGGACTGGGCAGAACTCCTTAACCAGTGATCTTCCCCAAAAGGTAGGGCACGTAAAACCAAACTCCAAAGCAGAGTTTGAGGCAGAGCATTTTAGATACTGTTATTCTGGGAGGCAAAAAAGTAACTCTTGAGAGTTCAGCTACAGAAACTGTTATAGATAATAGCCACCCATGTGTAAAAATTTGAACAGGTTACTAGTAGCAGCATCGGACATGTAACGATGTTTGTGCTTGCCTTGCATGGGGCAGAGTCATACCCAATGAGGTTAATCAGAGGCACAATTATTGCTAATTATTTTCCATCCGCAAGAAGGGCTGGAAGGAGAATGTAGGGAACTACAGGCCTGCCAGGTTGACCTCCATGCCCAAACTTGCAGATGTAAAGGTTTATTTAAACAAAAAATAAGAGCAAAGGAATGGAGAAATTCTGGATTTATATTGGCTTAACTTGATTTCCTAAAGCTTAAGCAATTTTTAGAAGCTTTCTGAAATAAGCAATTAAGCATTAAAATATATTCTAAATATAGGTGTTTCAAGATCTTTTCATTCAGCTCAGCCATTGACTGACTTTGACTCAGGATAATAAATAACTATGTTCTAAATTTTCAACTACTCTGCTGCTCATCAGAAATGCCCTGCTTCTATTCACTTTGGAGTTTGTTTGACAAGAATAACAGGTTCTGATTGAAACTAGACTGCACTTAATCATATTGTGCATCTGAACTTGAGCTCCCTTTAGATGTTGAAGCTAAATTTAAAGTGTCTTTCAGGCCTGATTTCTAGATAATCAATCTTCTAGAGGAGGAGCATGCATTCACACCAAGCTAGAAAGAAAATTGTGCAGAACTAAACAGAGAGTATCAGTTAGAGGACACTAAGCAAACTATCAGCATTACAGTTTCCCTAAACAAGGGGCATATACTGTCACATTATCTATCTCCTTTTCAAACTCTAGTTGAAAGGCAGTTAGGGACTCCTTCAGATAATTTCAACATGCTTATTATACTTATGACACTAGAGTAAGGGTCCAAACACGTGGCAATGCCCTAAGCAGACCCACATGAATGACCATGGAGAATGGTGCCATGTGGACTCCCACCTTGGTAGAGGATGGAGAACCATCAAAGGAAGGACAAACCTCAGAGATGTCAAGCTATGAATGCAAACTCTTTGGAAGGTAAGATACTAACACCTCCCCAGCATTTATTTCTAGTTTATTTCACCACTTGCTAAAGATCCCTAGAAGACCAAAATGGTAACACGCAGTTATGTATTTGCAGATGAAGCATGACTCTCTTCCTTTTTTTGGGGAGGTTCACACTGTTAACACTTACTCAGCATAAGATCTGCTCAGAGGGTGGATAGGGGAACTCAGAGCACAGCTCACCAAGTAAATCCCAGCAGCATTTCTGCTCAGACAGTTGCTGTTCCCACCTCCTGCCTTCACAGGGAGCTTCCACCAAGGAGTCCCTGAAATGTGCAGGGGACATGGCAGTTCTAGGCTGGGGGGTTGCCCAGATCAGCTGTAGCAACACTAGCATGAGGTCAAATTATGGCCCAGGTCCTCTTCTGCAAAGGAGTGTTTAACAGGCTCATGGCTCAAGGTGCACGAATACAAATGAAAATATCTTGATAGTAATTTTTCCCCCTAATCTTTCCCCACTTATTTTACCTACAGAGAGTGAAGAACAGTTTTTAGACCTTCCTGCATTACCCCATCCCCACATCCCATTGCTCATCTGATTTCCTACAGCAGAACTGGGCAAGTTCCAGTGAGCAGCAGATGACCCAAAGGAACACATGTTCTCATCATTCTTTGTAGTTCAGAAAATCTGCTCAGCACTCAGGTGTGTTACTCAGGTAGCTGCGTTGGACCTGATGGGAGCACCAAATTCAGGAGGTACCATGAGTAGAACATTTGTACCCTACATCTCACTAAAATGACACTGAAGAAAGGAGATAGAATTGTAAAAAAATATCTAGCAAGATGCAAGCCATTGCCACTTACAGTTAAAAAAAAAAAAAAAAAAAAAAAAAAAAAATCCCAAACCAAAACCACAAAAAACCTCACAAACAAACAAACCTCAGCAAAATTCCCAATAAATTTTCTGTTTGGAAAACATTTTGAATGCAAGTGGAGAAGGCTGCAGCAATAACAAAGGGCTGTGGGGAGCAGTGGAAACACTGTGTGTTTAACTCTGTCTCCTGAGCAGCCCAAGGCTCCAAAGGGCAGTGTATCTTCAACACTGGGCCTTGGCACCAGGAAACACAATTCCTGATAACAGTCCATGATGAAGATATCATGACCAAGCTGGAAATATTCCTTAAGCTCCTTGCCAAGGAAAATGGCCGAGCACAAGCTATTAAGCTGCAATAGCTACCTCCCCACTTTATTAGTGTGCACTGAATTTGTTTGCTTGAAATGACTCTCGGGGGAACAAAGAGCGGAAACGGGCATTACACTTGTTGCATATTTACCACTGAACTCATTCAGCTCCATTACAAGCAGGGGAAGATTTCAAAGCCTTTGCTCACAAGCTGGAATGCTTACTGAGAAGACTATTCATAGATACAAGCTAGGTCAGCATTTCCTAACTCTCTCTCTCTTTTTTTTTTTTTTTTTTTTTTTTTTTTTTAGTGGAGGAATTTAAGGATCTGAAAAAAGTCTTACATTGTAAGATCACACTGTTTTCAGTAACAACCATATAAAAGCCAGGCTAACATTAGTATTCAATTATTGCTTTTATTCCATTCCTACCCCTCAAATTTGTTTGCTCACGTGACTAATGAGACATGTGAGGATCTGGTCTTGATTTTTACCTCCTCTTCATTTGCATATTTATGTGCTAATATCTTACAAAGCACAAATAAAGGACTACACTAAAAGACATTCTCCCTGTCAGCTGGATAACTGTTGCACAGACTAAAACAAAACTTATCAGCTGCAATGCTCAGTGTGCATTTTCCACCCAGTATCAATGAATTGCTAAAACAAGCATTTGAAGCCTTTGAACTTTCACACTTTGTCATTAACTCCTTATTGCTACTGAAAAATCCTGGATCAGGGCGATACAAGTCTGCCACCTGTTTACCCCATCTTCTGGACCTTCAGGAGAGCCAAACTCATCCAGCCTGCAATATGACTTCAGCTTGGACCTATCAGACCTGAACTACATGTCCAAATATAGCAAAGCTTTAAAACCTTAAGAGGTGAAGAGGTTCAGAGTTGCTTTGCAGGATAATTTACAGTCAAGAGACCAAAGTCAGTTTATGAGCAAAACAGATGCAACTTAGAAGCCTGAATCTCTAAAAATACTGATACTGTCTATTTTAAAGACAGTTCAATCCTCTCTGCACCTTCCTCTTGGACATGACACTGAAGTTACAGGGTCAACACCTTGGCTCCTTTTCAGAGAGCTTTCAGCTGTACTCTAGTAACCCTCACCAGAGGACTAGCCCTGGGAGGCACCAGTGCCTGCATTGCTTGCCTTAATTTTTGTCCCACTGGGAGGAATATCACACCTTCAGACCTGTATTCCACTTCCAGGCACCTGTGTAATTCAGGTAATTAAACAGAGACATTATGAACAAATATTTAAATTTTAAATAAAGAAGGGAAAGAGAACACTTGAAAAAGCAGCAGCTAATTTCAATTAGAACAACTGCTAATTCCTGTGTTTCTGTTATGTTCTAAATGCTGATAGTCAGACCTGTTAAAAAAGCAACCCTAGGCACTTAAAAACTAGGGAAAGGGTAATTACATGTAAGGACAAGGAAGAAGAAAATAAAATCTTTGTTAAATAAGTTCTTATCTATCAGCAAGCAATAGGAGATTAACTATGCAGATCACTTCATTCTAATTATTATGTCATCAGAAAAGCCAAATTCAGGAATAAATCCCTGATCAAATATGAAAGCATGTGCTCATGTTTCCAGATTTACTGTTGCTGGACTTTCCCCTTTCTTACCAAGAGTAAACAGCCTCTGAAAGACCAAGCACACGGGGTGACTAATAACTATAACATGAGTGTCCTGGGGCTGCCTGAACTTCTTCCAGAAAGTAAAGGAAGAGCTCCATAGCACTCCTGCTAAATTACCCCTTTCTTCTTTTCTTGACATTTTCAAGCTAAGAGGCTGGAAGACTTTCAAATATTGTTTACAGCTTAGGAGAAGCCATATTATTAGCAAATAGAGTGGAGGGAGAAAAAAAGAGTGTGTTTAGTTTTGTTTGTTTTTTTGGAAACATCACCCTTTCCATAAACCATAGCTCCCCCCCTCACTTCAGAAATAACATTTCTGTGTTTTACCCAAAGGGAAAAAGCAACCATCCTTTGTGGTGTGGCACACGTACTGCAGCAGCAGATTTTTGTACCTTTGTGCACAGGCAGCTGCCAGCATGGTTGGCCTCGTCTCTGCCTCAGAGCAGCCCTGAGAAGCACTGATAAGATGTTTTTCTCTTCCAGCAGCAACTATCAGCATCCATAAGGCAAAAGAACCACCACAGATGCTGAAAAAGCCATTTGGAACACAGAGCTAGATGGGTTCATTTCCAGCCCTCCCACATCCACACCCCCAAGCAGGATAAAAAAAGCACCTGATTTGATGGAATAAAGCCAGGTTTTCTGGCCTGATTATTTTATACTGTTGAACAATGACCATTTATACTAAAGATAAAATGCAAACTCTGCAGTGAAACAGATGAGACTGGGGAGGAACAGAAAGGGCAGACTTGGAAAGAGTCCATGGAGGAAAGTCCCACAAAAATGCCTCATGACAAGCCTGCAGTTGGGCTTTGGAGACAACTGTTTGCTGGACAAGTTGTCTAGTTCCCTCCAGAAAGCTGAAATGGGTGGGTACAAGCAGAAATAAATATAAAAGCCAAAAAAAACCCCCAAAAATATAAAAACCCCAATCATGTTTAATATAAATAAAACCAGCTTCTTACCCAGAAGTTACTGTTAGTGGGATTCCCCAGTTACTGTTAACAGCCAATGTTTTGGGTAACTGGGAAAGACAGATTAGAGTAAAATTATTATTTGGTGAGATTAGGAAGGTAAAGCAAGCCAAAGTGCTCTTCATTCTCTCTGATTCAGTTTAAGGGGGCAAGGTACACCACAGCACATGTTATATGCTGAATCAGTATTTTCACTGGGGATTAAAGGTGAGCAGGACAATTTTAAAGGTAGAGGAAAGCCAGACATGGTGGGATATTGTTGAAAAACGAATTACTATGAAAGCAGTACTTTGTAATGGAGTAGCTGGAATACATCCCCAGCCCTTACAACCACTACCTTGTAAAGGATCAGAATGGTTTAAGCTGCTTCAGAAATATCCTTCTTCTCACTGGTAGCCCTGGACATTCACTGAACATTTACTTAATTTTTTTTTCCCTAAATGTTTTATGCTTTGCTAAATGTTTGCTATCAGCCCTATTAGTGTGAGCCAGGTATCTGTGAGCAGCCAGCTTCCTTCTCTAGAGCACAGCAGACTGTCCCACCAGGGCTGGTGTGGGCCACCTTCTCCATGGGAAGGATGAGCAGAATTAGAGGCAGACATTTGGAAGAGTAAATCCAGCATGCAAGAGAGGGAGAAGAAAGCAGGCTTTACTCCCCATATCTTTAATTTTGCCTTGAATAGAAGACACTGAAGTCTAATTTTCAACAACAGGGGGGAAGAGAGTGGGTCTGTGATGCTCTGAAAGCTGTCAAAAATTCAATATGAAATTTCAGACAAAGTAAGTAAGAAGGACACATCTTTGCAACCAAATGAAAGCCTCTGGAAGGTCTGAGGAAGCTGGTATTTCCAGCAACAAATGTTTTGTTCCAGGTCAAACATCATTTACCTTCCTCATTCATGCTATAATTTAATGGAAGAGGAAGCCAATTTTCTCCAACAACCCCTCCCCAAACCCTATGCCCCATTTCCCCTTCACAGAAGATGACTTTGCACTACCAAAGCTGCCTGCCTGCCCAGCAGTGCTGTGTAGGCTGGGGGAGTGTCACCACGGGTCTGCAGAAAATGACTGTTTTCCCCAGCCCCTTTGGTGCCATTCTTTACACCTTGTCCTACAGAAAGGCTTTCCAATCCCCCACCCTTCTGCCACAGTGCTGAACCCCCCTGCACCCCTGTGCTGCTGCTACTCTGTACAGGATCTACCCCCACTGCCTTCATCCCCCTCAGCTGCTGAGCACATGCCAGACAGCCAAAAACGGGAGGAGCTGCTGTCAAACCCAGAGACGAACTGAGACTTCTCCAGGCCCGTGAAAAATAATGCGAAATGTGTCACACACAGAGAGCCATAAGCAGGTAACACTTGTGTCGTAGGATCATTGTGTTGCATTTTGTGAATTTGTCCCTCTGAGATTATCCAATGGCACACATGCTTAATTTAGCACTACCCCCTTTTCAGATCTCTTTAGCCATTCCGGTTTTTAAGCAAAGCAGAATTCTGTCCCAGGCTAGGAGCAGGAGCTATGCTGGGACTGCAGGGGGAACAGCTCCCCTTGAGTCACGTCCCCCTCATGCATCTGGTCATCCTAAACCTAGAACAGAGTGTTAATTCTCTCCCCCACAGCCCCCCACTGCTTCTGCTACTTTATTATCCTTACAAAGCTACACAGAGGGAAAAACAATCTGTCCAGAATCATTTGGGAGCAAAGGATTAAAAAAAAAAAACCAAGAAAGAACAGTGACACTGTTGCAGACATGTACACAGAGAAGCCTTTGTGTGCCAGAGCAAGGGAGCCAGCAGAGACATCTCCATCAGTTTGCAGCAGCAAGCTGGGGTGGAATTAGCAACAAACTCATTAGGATGCAGCTTAATCACACTGCCCAAAGGCAGGCCCACTAAATAATCTTGCTGGTGTGCTTTCAAACATCCTTGGGCGTCATTGATAACTTCACCTGGGACAGGGCAGCTGTTTCTCCATCACTGTTGTACTACAGGGTACCCCCTGCAGTTTGGGATTAGGCAGTAAGGATTAAAACCCCTACCCTACCAAATTGCCTAGCACAGCAGCTGCAGGTAAAGGGCAGCAGGTTTACTGCAAATGTCACTGGGCTGTACCTTTAATAGTCTCACCACTGGCTGGTTCCTTTTCTTTCTCTCCACACATTTTCCAGCCCCTCCTATCCAGTGTGAACTTTGAGATAAGCCCTCAGGACTGAAGAGCAAAACACGGACAGAGGAGCCAGCCAGCACCCCTCCCACACACCCTGCAGACCCAGGGGTCATCAGATGGGTGAGGCAAATGAAGTCCCACTGAAGTCAAACCCTGCCTGGTTTAAGCAGGAAGCAGGGTGAATCCTTGACCACAGAGCTTGTGGGATGGTCAGATGTTTTTAACCAGGCTATTGTAGGTCAACCAACTCCCATCCCTCCTACAAATGAGGCTATAAATACCTATTTTGTCAGCTGTGCTATAGATTCAAGTTCCTCAGTTAGTGGAGAGAAAAAAACAACATTTTGTGAGCAAGTCATTGAACTGTAATCAGACCTTTAGTGTCTGTCTTGTATAGACAAGTGGCCAGCAAGGTGGAGCTTGGCTTCCTCCAGGGCAAGCAAGGCATGCTACAGAGCCATGTTGCCAAAGCTAAGACTGCCTGGCATCACTTTGCTGGAAAAATGCCAGCATTAGCATTTGACACGTGTGTACCAGTACCCTACACCATATGTCAACACTTATTTTTTATAGACTTGTACAACAGTGGCTATCAGACACCAAGTATAGAAAGGTTTCCTAAGGCTAGCTCTACACTTACCTGAGATTTATTATACTAATGACCCTGTTCTCATATTAGTCAGTGTAATCTGTGAAGCATTCAAAATAAAGCCTTCAAGTGCCCTGGAAACCAAGATATATGATTAAGGCCAGATAAGGGCAGAAGCTTTTCAGTGATCTCCTGCCACTGTTGTATTCAGAGCTCAGCCAGCCCATTAGGTTACTGTAATTAGAACGTTTCTGCTGTCTTTCTTAGCAAAGCTTATTCATTTAAAATTGTGCATAAAGGCTTTAAGGACTCACTTTGAAAGCTCTGCAAAAGGCAGTGGAAAGGGGAGACTGCTATTCTTGCAGACCAGTGCTAGTCAAGCTCTTCATTAGAAATGGGAGCAATCAGCTAGAAAATGAAACAGACCGTGATGTAAGATGTCAAGGTACACTCTGCAGAAAGACATTCTTCACTGAGACACCTCAGGACTTGCTGGAAGTTTCTTGCCATTACCACGGAAGCAACAGCAGAGTGTTCAGCCAGGGGCGCAGCAAGCCCTCAATACTACTCCCCATGGTGTGGAAATTGCCACCAGCAGAATTTGGGTGTTTTATCCATTATTCAGCAGCTGCTGCCAGCTCTCATTCACTTATATCACCTTGGGCATAAATAAGTAAAACACTGTCCCTACAAACCAGTGACAGGAAAGCAGTAAAAGCTAATGAGCAAGTAGGCTCCTTGCATTTGCTTGTACTGCAGTCTGACCATCTCAACAGCAACTCTTATTCTGAGATCCAGATCTTGGACCATTTTTATCCAGTTACAATCTAAAGAAGCTTTTTCACCTTCTTTTTCAGAAGTGTTGGTATGCAGTATTGCATGTTCCAGTCTCTCACTACAGCTTGCAAGGATCCTCACAGCTTAACTCAGCTGTAGCATTACTTCTTTTCTCAGGACCAATCTAACAAAAAAGAATCAAATCTTTTCCATGTTGCTACACACTTGAGGCAGATTTCTGCACTCTAGGTTTTCTATGCAGCATTGACTTCAAGCTACAGGCTAAGTCCTGAAGTAATAGATTCTGCTCAAGAGACTGCCTCATAACCAAGGCAATAATCACAGCCAGACTTCATGATCCTCTTTCCTGACCTGCTTCATGATCACTGCACTATGCTAGACAGGCGAGACTACTCTGTACTCTCTCCCATTGCCAGCTAATCCTGGGAAAGGCTTGTGGATGCTACTTTATTCCAGAGAAAGATGATGTAGAACACAACACATGCAGTTTGGTACACTGCAAATTTCATGGTTTCTTTTTTTCCTCTTCTCAGAGTCAGTAGCTCTTAGTGTTCTGCTACAAAGCTACTGAACCAGTGTAGCCAAGCCATAGACAAGATAGCCACCAGTCTTACATTAAATACAAAACCCAAAACCGCAGAGGTTTAATTATATACAAACACATTCAAGTGGCACCATAACTGATCAAGCTAGAAACTAAACCTGAAGGGAAAAAAACAAACATCCTTCTCATTCCACCAGGAATCAAGATTGTCCCTTGGCCACACAGGATCACAAAGATAAGAAAAAGAAGTATGAAGTGGTCAGGAGGACCACTTAAACCAGCTGTCCTTCCTTATCAGCAAATCTTTTAAGTAACTGCAAAGGAATTTGTGCAACAAAGGTTTATGGAAAAGAAATCTAGAACAGAAAATAAATTATAACTATCATTGGCTGGCCTTTGGGCATCTCAAAACTTAATTATGTGTTTTGGTTTATTCATGCAAAAAAGTAGCATATTTAAGATTTACTTGGAGAGTCATTTCTCATAGGCCCTAATAGATCATTAGATATTCAACCATTCTTAGAGTGCTGATGACACTGTCAAGCACACAAATATTTTACCATCTGCTCTGCCTGTATCTCTTAAAGATACCCCAGAAAATGAAAGGATCTTTGAGTTTCACACAGGAGCAAGAGGTTTCTAAGGCAGCACAATAAAATAAAGATATTACAGACCTTACTAGTTCAGCAAAACTGATTGAAGTACTTAATAGTTCATTATACCATAGGGAAGTCAGGAAGAACCTTTGCTCAAACTGTAAAGCCAGACTCACTTATCTGATTTTCAGCTTACTGCAAGGCAGTAGAGATTTTTAAGAAGCAGATTGTAGCTAGGCCCTACATGGAAGGAAAGTAATTTCAAACTTGGTGGCATGTGAAAGTGTATCTGAGAACCACTGCTGTAATGCTAACAATCTGCACAATGCATTCTTCAAAATCAGCAGCAGACTAAAATGTTTTCCTTTTGGAAACAGAGTGTGTTTCTGGATGTTCACCTTGGCTGCTTTCCGTCAACATTTTCCTCCTAAACTGAGCGATTCCTTTCAATTTGTTTGATTAAGGATGTGTTTACTATCATAGATTCAAAACAGCACCTGCATTAACTTCAGCCACATTTTATGGAAGATAACATTATTTCTGAGGCTTCTGTTGGACTGTGAGTATTCTGAACACACTGATTTAACAGAGGACTCTGGACTCAGAAGTTTGCTGCTCATCATCCAAGAAAGGAAGAGCTCTTAATCAAATCTAATAAAAATTTGTCTGCAGGTCAGTAGACCCCTGGAAAGCTTGTGTCTGCCCAGCAGCTACCTCATGTTCTCTCCATCCCTCAGGCTCTAACACAGCAGGAAGGTCAGTCCACTGGCCAAGTCTAAACTCTTTCCAAACACCAAGTCTAAGGGCAGGCACCACAAGGACAGCATCCATCAGCGTGAGGTCCAGCAGCAGGGACTTTTCTCTCCAGCTGAGGGATCTGTCTGATCATGAACAACCACAATCAGCTGCCCAGCAAAGACTGAGCTGGTGAGGCATTACAAGACATCAGATTTTCCCTCAGGATCACTTCTAACCTGGTTTCACCTGACTGCTCCTTCAGCCACTGGTGATCTCTTGCAGTCAGCATGTTCACCTCCTCTTTAGAGCTCTTCCACGAGCGAATGGTTCTCTTTCATTCCTGCCTTACACCTTCTTTCAGGAGAAAAGCCTCCTGCTTGAATGTCTTGTCTCTTATCTCAACAGCTTCCTTCCTGTGCTGTGAACTTGTAGACCCTTGCCAAGGCATTTACTAATCTTTTTCTTTTCTGCCCTATAGAATTTTCTTCAGCTTATTCACAGACAGCACAGTCTGATCTGAGCCTGCTGTACAAACAAAAGAGTATTAGCCTGGAATTTGCTCTTCTCCTTGGAGGTTTTGAGCTCAAGTCACAAGCAAAAGACAAAATGACTCTTGACATAGATGGTTGCTTATAAACATAGCCACAGAGCTCATAGACATATGTGGCACCACAAGAATAGTCCACCCCAACTCCAGGCTTTCACGGTGCTTTTGTGTAACATTTCCACCCCCTGCCGAGAAAGGAAGAAGTCTTGGGTGATCAGAAATTCTGCCCTAGTGGGAAAGTTCCATAAAAGCCAGTAGAACCATATCAGAATGAAGTCATTGCAGAATTTAAGCCAATGAACATTTCCACGTGCCTTTCTGCTTTCCATAACCTGATGTTTCTAGAACTAGATGTCACTGCTTAGATTGTGCCAAAAAATAACCAAACCCAAACAACAAAACCCTAGTAAGCTCAACCCACAAAAAACTCCAACAATAAAAGTATCCAGCCAAACTGTCTGCAATTTCTGCTATGGAAACCCTTTACATTAAGTTGAAGTGTTTAGTCTTCTTTATGTTAAATCAAAAAGAAATAAATCAGAATTAAAATCATATGTACTCCCCAGAAGAAAGGACAAGACATGTCAGGGTAAGCAAAGTCATCTCAGCTGGCAAGGATCAGTGTCTCAGAAATGCCTTCTCACCAGTGAAATACAACAATTCACTGTACAGACACGGCAAAGTCTGCTAAGAGATTATAAAACCAGGCTGGAAATTGGCTCATCCTAAACATCTGTGTATACACTACAGAGCTCACATTCATCCTGGGGGAAAATCTGTATGCCTGTTTCTCATTCCAAGAGAATCCTGGTCTTGCAATGAGTCAGCTCACCTTGCCAGGCCACAACCTGGGTAGGAAGAGGCATCAGTCTACTCTGGTTCCTCAGACTTCTCTGAAGCAGTTCCTGTGCAGCCTGACAGACTCATTTCCCCAGAATATCCACTAGGTATCTGCTTACCCTGGCACAGGGACAGAGAAACAGCAATATAAAATGCCAGATAAAGCTTGTCAGGGCTTGTCAGCTTGGGAAGGGTTTCACTATTTCTCTTGGGCACAAATGCTCTGCACCTCTGAGAGGCTAATTTTAATCACTTGGGAGAAGGGGAGACAGGACATTTGCCATGGCTGTTGCCTTAAGAAAACTCTTCAAACAGTTGATGCTTTTACAGCTTGGTTGTGGGGATAAAGTCAGGTTTCTTAGCTTGACAGAAGTCCAGAAAAAAAGCTGTGTTAAGAGGGAACCCACACAGAAAGACTGGGAGACACATGCATGCCTGGTTAACACCACCTTTCCAGGAGCTGCTTGGCTCACTAAAGCAATCATTGTCACCTCATGGCAGTCTAGTCTCCATTTGGTTCTGGCTGGGTAAGTTTCCATAACATCCAACAGCAGTTGGCACTAACTGGCATTTTGGCTTGTCGGAAAAGTGAGTAAAGACATGAAGAGGCAGGACAGGCCTCCCCTAAGAAGTCCAGTCCACTGTATTTAACTTGACTCTGTATCTCAGACAATAGCTGACAAAAAAAATCAGAGACTGGATTTCAGTGCTGCTTGTACTGAGATCATACTAAAGCTTAGCTTTTAGAGAGTCAGAGAGAAACATCACTGATATATCCACAAGGGATATATTTCTTTTACCAAGTTTAAGGAAGGTAGTTAATTAGAAAATCAAGAAATTTGATCTACTATGAATTTATTTTTTGAGATTATCAAAACAACAGAAGCTACACAGCCAAAGCACAATACTTGTTTTGAATATAGCCATCAGTTTTGCTTTTCTATGATATTATTCTATGAAGACTAAAGAGATTTGAAAATCAGGGTTTAAAGCAGACTTTCTATTATGACTAGTCAAGACAAGGTACAGCTAGACTACAGAAAATCAGAAAGAAGGATGTATTTTAAGAATTTATCCTGATGTTCAGGAATGCCAAATAGGAGCCAGGGCTCCATCAAACACTGGCCTCTTGTCTCAAACATGGTCTCTGCATATTGTCGCTATAGATCTCTTTTCCAGCTTTCAGACCACATCCTGTATCACTTATTGCTAATTAATCCCTAAGGGGTTTAGATATTTAATATTACAACACAAGAAGACATCTTAGAAGCAAAAAAACCCTAAATCAAAGGCACCTAGGCTTTAACCAAAGAATTAATCACAAAGGGCCAGACTGCCTCTGGAAGCAGAGCTCTGCTCTGTGCAGGAGAAAATGGGCATCACCTCCAGATACATTGGATATCTCAAGTCCAAGCCTGGAAAGAGCAGAAGCAGCCCAGGAGATGCTCTCATTTCTGACATTAGCCTGAACTCCTGCAAGGACAGTGTGGGTGAAGGACCAACCAAGTCCACAGCACTCACTAACTCATGGCAAGAAAACCAGTGGGTCTGGGATTTTGCCAAAAGCAGTTTCCAGGTTAGAAGGAGATTTACAACCAATCACTTGTAACTGAAAACTAACCCATGGTCTCCGTGACCTTTATGACTGATAGAGATATAAATGTGTTGGCAAATGCTTGGAGAAAAGATGCCACAACAGAATGATTTGACTGGTAGAACTTCCCTGTGAAGAAAAAACAATAAGTAATTTTGCCTCTCTGCAAGGTGTTACTGCCCTGGCAACAACCCTCCATTCTTGAGAAGGTTTTCCCCTGAGATGTGTGATTTTTGAGTTTTTCTTCCCCAAAGTCCCATGCCAAAGCAAACAGACAGACAGAGTCTGCTAAATCAGGTTTCCAACTTTGTTTATTCTTTCTTATCTCTTAGGTCACTCTCTGCCTTGCCAAGCTTCCCGCTGTACAGCAAAGCACAATCATACTCCCCCTGAGGTCGAGAGGTTCCAGACTTTTTCTACCAGTTTCTGACCCAAACACCTTCCACAATGTATTTTTATTTACAATTATATACCAGTTAATTCTCACCTGTTCTAGACACACAAGTTCTACCTCGATTTCATCCTACCAATCCTTTGTGCAACCATCAGAGCAGAAGATGAAGGACAAGAAGAAGGAGAAGGAAGGGAAAACACCCAGATTCCTCCAGCTTGGCTTTTTAACCTCCTTTCTAAAAATCCCAAATTTTGCATTTTCACCCTGTGACAAACTAAACTACTATTCATTCACATTTTTAGGGTCTGTAGTTCTTCTTACAAGGTTGGCAATTACTCCCATGGACTGGAATCAAAGAAAGTGTCTTCCTGGTCTCTCTGCCAGGGTCCCAGACCCCCCAGGGCAACCAGAGGAACGCCCTGGACTCCAGCATCTCCCCCTCCTATTTGAACCAAAAAACACCTCTTTGACAGCTCTGTCCGTGGACTGCCGCATGCACCAAAGTAAACACGGCACAAGTACCAAGAGAGCTACAATACCAATTAAAATATATACAGTTGTTCTCAAAATTCCCTTCCACATTGGTGAAAAGTCAAACAAATCGAACATACCATCCACCCAAGATCCAGTTTTCTTTCCAAGTTTGTTCACTCCTTCTTCTAATTGCCTTATGCCCTTGTGAATGATCTGACAAATTCATACAACACATTCCCTCAAATTCTTCACATCCGTGTCCATGCACTAATAACAGATAGTCAATTGCAGCTCTGTTCCGAAGAGCCGCTCGTCTCACACTGTTACATCAGTCAACAATTCATTCAGTGTGAGAGAGGTAGCTCGGGCATGCTTACTCAACCAACAGCCCATTTGACACAGTTGCTTTCAAGGCCGCTCCTGCTGCTGCCTGTGGCAAAAGCAGAGCTGTCACAAATCTCTGGCCTTTTTTCCATGTACTGAACATCATCATCAAATTGGGATCATATTGACTAACAGATCTTTTTTCTCTACGTTTCTGTTCTTTTATCAATGTCATGTTGGGCATTAGCAAAGAAAGTCTCCCAATGCTGCATGGACCACCTTTGACATTCGCAGGGATGGCAGGCCAAAGTCTGTCCCCACAAATGAAAAACATCCATTGTGGCAATAGCAATGGACCTTGGTTGGACGGTTTGACCGTCATCTTTGTGTAATTACACCAAGATGTTGCATTCTTACAAATTATGTGATTTGGAGTGACATCTATCATTTTGTCTTTGTTTTGTGTCACTCCAGGAAAACCAAATTTTATACAAAAATCCATTCGCACCGATCCAATAATTTCCAGTTCCTGAGGTTCATACGGAGCCACAGGAAGGAATTTTGTCCAAACATTCCATCCATCCACTGGGTTCAAAATGATCTGTGAAATTTTGGGGGGAATACTGTCTGGAATTGGCTATTTGTCCTCTGGCAAGCCTACCAAACATGTTGAAAATGGCTTTTTTGGCCTTGAGTGCATCAAACAAATGGTGTCCAAACCTGATGCATTGGCCAGAGTTTCCCAAACATTTTCTTTTGGTTGATTCATGGGCAAAACTGCTGCATTGCTTAAGGCAATTGGTGAGATAACAAGGCACAAGTATAATACTTGATTGAACTTCATGTTCAAAGGCCTCATTTCTGGTGGGAATCTCTGAAATGCAACACCACTTTCTTCAGAAAAGAAGAAGAAACCCAAGTCCCAGAGTGTTCTGCACGTAGAATGAAGAGATGTCTGCAGTCTTGACACCAGCTCACACATGTGTGCATATAAACATATAATATATAAAGATTTGTTCAACCGCATGTGAGGCGTCTCTTCTCCCTCTCCCCTTTTTTTGTTTATCCAAAAAGGATTTCAAAGTGCGATGTGCCCTCTCAAGGATTGCTTGACTTGTTGGAGAATGTGGAATGCCAAAGGTATGATTGACACCCCATCTTTTCAAAAGTTTGTCAAGCACTTTTCCCGTACAAGTTGGACTGTTATCTGTTTTGATTTCTTGTGGTACACCTAACGATGCAAATGCTTGCAAAAAATGTCTACAAGCATGTTGAGCTGTTTCACCTGTGCGCAAAGATGTAAAAATGGCACCTGAGAAGGTGTCTGCTGAAACATGGATATTTTTGAGTTTCCCAAAAGATGGGTATTTTGTGACATCAGTCTGCCATAGTTGCAGACTCTGCAATCCTCTTGGATCAACTGCTCCTGTGGATGCAGGAGGTTGCACGATCTGACAATCTGGATAAGCATTTATGATTTCTTTCGCTTGACTCTTAGAAATGCAAAAGGTTTCCATCAGTGCCTGTGCATTCTAATGGAAAAATGCATGACTCAGCCTTGCCTGTTCAAAGGTGTTTGGCAAAGTCTTTGAAATGGGCATGGTCAGTTTATCTGCATGTGCATTGCCTTCTGCTAAAAATCCTGGAAGAGAGGAATGTGCTCTGATGTGAGAAACAAAATATTCATGTTTCTTTTGCTGTAGTAATGTTCTCATACAAACCAATAGGAATATAAATCTTCGCTGTCAACCTCTCTCAAAAGTGATCCTTCAAGTACCTTAACTACATTTGCTATGTATGCCGAATCTGTAATCAGATTGAAAGGTTGCTGAAACAATTCAAATGCTCAGACTACTGCTGCTAATTCCACAATTTGCAGTGAACCTTGCAAAATTTTTGTGTCTGATTCCCACTCTCCTGTAGTTACATTTTGCCAAGTGATCACTGATTTATGTGTTTTTCCTGAACCATCAGTAAATACTGCTATCGCATCCAAGGGTACTTCACTTGTTTTTGGTTTTTCTCTGAAACTTATTCTTGGCTTCATCAATCTATGACTTGGAAAATGGATTGTGCAAGTACCTGAATAATCTAACAATGCCATTCGCAAATCTTCTGATTTTTGCAATGCCCAGTCGAAATATCCTTTTTTCAGATACAGGTGAATTGTTGCAAAATCTTTGCCTATCATTGTCAGCAGCCTTGTCCTAGCCTTTGATTATAATTTGAGCTGACATTTCCAAATCTGTGAGGATCATTTTTGAGCATTTGTAAGATAAAAAAAATCCATTCTATGATCAATAAAGGGACTTTCTGTGATGAATCCCAGTGAAAAATTAAACCGTACAATTGTATCTTTTCTCCCAACACTGCAAGAAAGAATGGCAATGACATCACAAAACAATGTGCCTGTCTCTGTTGGAGGACTGCAGCAATTCTCTCGAGGGCTTCTTGAGCTTTAGGTGTGAGAGTTCTGGGAGATTTGATGTTGCAGTCCCCTCTCAAAAGGTTGAATAATGATGCAAGTTCATAATTTGTGATTCCCAAGATTGGTCTCATCCAGTTGATCTCTCCCAAAAGCCGTTGCAGGTCTTGCAGATTGTTGATCTCTGTCTTGATTTGAATCTTCTGTGGTCATATTGTTTGTTCTGTGTGTGACCTTCCATCCCAAATATTCCCATGGCGCAATCTCCTGGATTTTCGAGATGGAGATTTCCAGTCCTGTGCCTTGCACTTCTGCGATCACGCAGTCACAAGCTTTTTGCAACTCCTGTTGTGTTTGTGCTGAGCTGAGCAAATCATCCATATAATGAATGATCCTTGCTTCTGGATGTTTTTTCTGCACTGGAGACAAAGCTCATGCTACAAATCATTGGCAGACAGTTGGAAAATTCTTGAGATCTTGTGGAAGAACCACCCAATGGTATCTTCACAGAGGCTCTTGTCTGTTGATGCTTGGGATGGAAAATGCAGATTGAGGAACATCGTCTGGGTGAAGTGGAATGTTGAAAAAAGAGTCCTTGAGATCAATGGTCACAAGTGACCAATCTCTTGGAATCATTGATAGAGATGGAAGCCCAAGCTGAAGTGGCCCCATTTCTTCAATGACCTCATTGATTTTCCTGAGGTCATGAAGCAGTCTCCATGAACCAAAGGCTTTCTTGTGAGTCACAAACACTGAAGAATTCCAGGGACTGTTTGTTGGTTTGATGCATCCCTTTTGCAGTTGTTCTTTGATTAGATTCTTGAGCATACTCGGTTTCTTTAGTTCAAGGAGCCACTGATACACCCAGACAGGACTGTCTGTTTTCCAGATCGGTTTCAAAGTGGTGAGTGCCGCAGAGACCCCCTATTAAAAATCCACTTCCAGTTTCACGCCCCATTGTGCCAAAATGTCTCTCCCCCATACTGTGATGGGCTTTTGCACAATGAAAGGATGAATGATTGCTGTCTTTCCTCCTGGTCCCGAGGTGACAATTGCCCTCTCACTCTGCAGACACAAGGAATTTCCCCCTGTGCCTGAGAGAGAACTCAAGGGTCTGACCAAGCCCCCCTCTCTGGGCCAAAAGAGGTATGGTATAACCGTAACATGTGCCTGTGTCAAGTACCCCTTTGACAGAGATCACTTCTTCACTGCAGGTCAATTTGCAAGTAATGATGGGTCGATCCTGACCTATATGTTTCACCCATGAGGCATGACTCTTCACATGCTCACCAGAAGGAAAATTCTGCTGATCTAACCCTGGCATGACGTGTTCCACTGCATGGAATGGCAAAGCAATAGCTTTGGCTATGGAAGTATTTTCTGGAATCATCAATGGTCATCGAAGAGGTTTAGCTAAAACTGTCAACTCTTCATTACCATCCGCTGAAATGGTTGATGGATAGATGATGAGCCCCAAAATGTTGCTTCTGTCTTTACCTATGATTAAGAAATTTTTGCTTCTTCCATGACATCCCAGTGACCCCTGTGGATATCACAGCATGATTTTCATCCATGAAACGTGTTGCTTGGGAAGTTGCCAAATCACATTGTGCTCCTGGTGGCAGCAGCTCTGGGTCACTGGGGATCCTGCACATGGTCCTGCTGAAGGAGTCTAATTGACGTTCCCCGATGACTGTGCATTCTCTGGAGTCTGGATTTGAGTCATTGCCATCACTCTTGTCGTTGTGCGTTGATGACTTATGCTCTTCAAGTTTCCCAGAAGAGGTAGAGGTGACATTGACTAGCATGATGTTTTCTTCTTCAACATCTTGGACAAAGATCTGGCAATTTCATAGTTTTTGGGGGCTCTGGGCAGTTTTTCTTGACATGGCCATGTTTGCCATTCCTGTAGCATGGTCCTCCTACAAGTTTCGTCGCCACCACTTCCATAGAGTTATTTTGTTGAAGTATTGCAAGAACCTTTTCAAAGTTCTCATTCTGGACTTTGAGAATCTCCCTCATCTGTTGTCCCCATCAATCCTCTTGGATTGATGCAACATGCTGAGGTGTGCCCACTTTGCGGCACACCTCCACCATCTTCCCCAGAGAGGGTTGACCATGCATTGCCACTGATGATGCGTTTGCATTCTGTGTTGGCATTTGCAAACACAAGGCTTTGAAGCAGATGTGGCATTGCTCCTTCATCATTCACTTGCCCGTCTACTGCTTGTGTGAGACGATCAAGAAAAGAGGTGAAAGGTTCTGAAGGACCTTGCTTGATCTCTGTGTAAAGGCTCTCAGGAGTTCCCGTTGGTGGAATTTGCAAGATTGCTTTTTGTCCTGCGTCTTTGATGTCTGCTAGCACATCTTGTGGCAGATCCCTAGCCTGTTGCTGTGGGTTATCATCTGGTGGATCCCCCGCCATGTGCATGATGGTAAGAGCTGCGTTTGCTCCTCCTTGATATTTATTTCTGAGTTCCCCAAGGGCTCTTCTCCAGGTCTGTGGAACAGCTTTAAACAGCAAGAGTGGGAAATCCATTAGTGGGTAGTCCAAGTTTGCTTCTGCGGAGAGGGGCAGCACATTGCCTTTGTAACACCTGAACTGCCCCACAAGCTCTGCTTGGGCTTCTTGAGCAGGGCTTGAGAAGATGCAAAGGTCTGGCCCTTATACTTGGTGTGAGAAGGCAGCCCCCCAGTCTGGAGCTCTGATGTGACAAAAAGTAGCTCCCACATTCAGGGCAGCTACAGTTTTTGCATTCATAGGCCCAGATTTGTAGCTAGGGTACAGATGGCATCATTATCTACTTCTCTTTGGTTTCCTACGGAAGTGCACATTTAAACAGCATGAGAATGAGGGCCTGTCATGTCATGGTTTGTCTGAAATTGTCATTATCTCTAAAGCACATGTCACAATGTCAAGATTGAAATAAATGTATCAGTACTTTACCCAGCTGACAGAACATGACACCATCTAAGGAGGTTGACAGAAAAAAATAAGGCTGAAAAGTGTTCCAGGATGGAGTAGGGGAAATGTAATAGCAGCACAAAACCCCTTGGAAAGGCTAAGTTTGCCTTGTGTTCCAATTCCCACAGGATGATGCAGAACAGCTTATTTGAAAGGTAAAGGACACCCACATGTCTTGCCATTACTGCTTGGGGGTCTTTCACTCCACAAGGTGCATCAGGCTCCCTTTAACTGCAGTCACTAATAACTATAGAGTGTGAGCAGGTTTCTCTTAAACCCTACAGTGGGCTCTATCTATGATCGGTTTCCATCAGTCAAGCCAGTGTCAGATGACATTCTAGATTTACAGCAGAGATCACCATTTGCCTTGCCAGCTCTAAGAGCCTAATGACAAACTCTGGAGTTGGAAACTATTTTAATGGGAGCACACAAGCACAGGAAGTAGTAAAAGTGTTCCAAAATATCCAGTGGGGCAGAGCTCTCTCTCCTGCCTGTGGATGCTAGCAAATATAATGGCCACACTTTAGTTAATAATTACCAGGTGCACCAGGTCACCAGATCACTCTGCCCTGGACAGAAATACAAGCTATTTCCACAGTGTCAGGCAGCTGCTCCATCTGCTGGATTAAGCCTACAGCTAAATCAGTTTAGCTGTACCGGTGAATGTGGACCTCTGTGTCAGCCAGTCTGTGAATTGGAGCTATGAATAGTTTTAGCAGCCCCCTGGGGAGGTCATGAGTACTATGGAGGTCCTAGTGGTGTGAGTGAGTTGAGTCATTGGAGTAAGGAATAAAAATGGTAAGGCCATGGGCATGTTGGCCAGTCTCCAGTTATTCTCTGATGAGACAGGCTCTTGAAAGATAATTTGCCAAGTGATATGACTGAAGTCAAACCATAAATGAAGTTTCTTAAAATACATAAACAAATAAGCATTGATACTGCTGTTTCTGGGTTTCTAGGGTACACAGAATGTCAAGTGACTAATGATGCATACAGAAAGCCTTGCAACAAAGGAGATCAGTATTTGCTGAAACAGAGCACATTATGGAGTTTCGCTTTTGACAGAACTGAATGCCAGTGTGTTCAATCTTCCACACTGATAGATCCAGTCAGCTCAGAGAAAAAAGGCCTGCATTACTCCACACCGTGTATGGTCATTTTTGTCTGGGTAAATAGGAGGATTTAAAAAAATATATACTAACTTTGCACTGCTTTAAATGTCTACACAGAGTTATAAATTAAAGAGCATTAGCTGCAGTTAAAAACTACAAAGAAAAAAAAACCCCAAAAAACTAAAAAAAAACCCTAAAAAAAACCCCAAAACAAAACAAAACAAAAAAAAAAAAAAAAAAAAAACCAAAAACAAAAACAAAAAAACCAAAAAAAAAAGTAAAGAGAGTTGGGAAAAGACAGATACATTTCTTTAAAATTACCATCATTCTTGGATACTGGATAGGATATTTCAGATTATTTGCACAGTGAAGATTTGGTTTAATTTGTGTCTTTTCTTCCCAGGGCAGATCACATTTATTCTTATAAAACCTAAAAACCCTCAAAGCACGACAAAAAAGAGGGCTGGGACGTGGCAGTAGTGAAAGTAATGAAAACTGTGTCAAAGTACAGTGCACCTGATACAGAGTCTCAATTCTCCATCAACTGAGGCAAACTCATCTATAAAAAAAGACCGTGTAGAAGACAGCTACTAATGCACAAAGATATACAAAGGTTATTAGCCATGTAATAGTTATGGA
The DNA here is from genome assembly GCF_021018805.1 of Prinia subflava. Taxonomy (NCBI): domain Eukaryota; kingdom Metazoa; phylum Chordata; class Aves; order Passeriformes; family Cisticolidae; genus Prinia; species Prinia subflava. Next base: position 85,385,693 of record NC_086247.1, read on the forward strand.
AATACTTCTTTTTGAGGAGGATCTTGTTTTGGGAACCAAGAGATTGTTATTTTTCTCCCAGCTGTGATGGAGAGATTTTGTGTGATACTGGGTTAGCTGTCATTTCCCCATCTGCATGATAGTTATTGTAAGTAGAATCTGTGTATTGCAGCAAGGCCACTTTGATCCTGGAAGTTTCAGCATAAACATAATATATCATTATTCTTAAATGAAATTATTTATAGCACCTGCAAACTAAACTGTTGTCTGTATACACCTGAATCAATTTCACACTCTGGGATATGTCACTGAAGGAAATCTCAAGATATGGAAGAAGAAAGTGTGGCCTTCCTAAAAATTGGTGGGATAGGAACTATCTTTTGGATCCTGGATACCTGTGCAACTGTTTCACCTGCTGCTTTCCCAGTTTGGTGGGATCTGCTGAGAACAGTCATCTCCTGCCCTCATTTATGTTCTTTGGGCCAGATGCTAGAACAAAAGACTAATGGCAGTGCTAGGTCTTTCCTCTCTGTTTTGATGATTTGAAAACACAACTGCTCACTAGCCACAAGGGGTCTGTGCTGGCCGCCTGCATTTGCATCCTCATTCCTAAACCCTGAATCATGGTGGGAGCAGCAAGATTAGCCAAAGGACTGCCTGAGATGACTCATGCAGCATATATCCCTGCAGGGGTTCACAACCATGCACCCCTTTCCCTTGCTGTCCTTAACCCTTGCCGTTCTGCTCCAGATCTCCCTCATATTTCTAGTATTTCTTTCTCATGTCTGGTCTAAGCAGACCACAAATGCTGGCAATTCTACGTGTGGGTAAGGGTCTTTGGGCTGTAGCACTTCACATGACAATAGACAACTATAAGAATCTCACTGTAGCATAGCCCTTTCTTGGCAAGGAACAGCCCTTCCAAACCTGACTAGTGAAATGTAGTTTGGAGTACTACACAGCCAGGAATACAAGTCAAATAATAATACTCAGTATTGTGTTAAATGTCCCAGCATATTTTACTCCTACTGCTGCCTTGCAGTGACTGGCAGAGATGTCTATCAGAAGACATTTGAGAGACAGCTACATCAAAACACAAGGGTGACACATGCACAGAGCCTTTTATGATATAAATAGGATGTCATTAAAATTCTTTGTTACATGCAATGATGAACACAGTACTTCAGATTATCAATTCTGCAGTACCACCAGTGGTACAGGAGAAAAACCCAGGGCATTTCCTCTAAAAGCACCAGATGCTGACAGTGTTCTGTAGCCAGGGATTGTTTTGTACTTCTTATGGGTTTCATAGTTAAAGTAAGAAGAAGAAAATGGACAATCTTTTGAGGCTTGCAAGCTCCTAATGAGCTTGGTTCTGTGGTGAGAGTTAGTGGAGCCTGATGCCTTTCTTGAACAAACAGTCTCTGTCTGTGCAATGTGTACACAGCTCAGTGAATTTACTCAGGGTGAACTGGGAGTACATCACACTGCTTCCCACCCTCTATCACTGACTCCTCAGAAACTCACACCCATCCTGTCATACATTAATTTAGGAAGAAGGTCCAGGCTGACAGACTGTTAATAAGGGCATGGTGTCTTTTACTTACTGTAGTGAAGTTAATCCAGCTCACTGAAATTGTTTAATTGCAAAAAAAGACCCCAACCAACCATCAAAACAATGAAACCAAAAAAGGCAACCAAGCCTCTAAGCCCTTGCACCATAGACAGAATGAGTGTGAGCTGTCCAGATTCTCACTTACTCCTTCTCTTGACTCAACAGAAATTAATCTTTATGTCAAATCCATCACAAAGCTCTCTGCCAGGAGGACTGTCAAAGGTGACAGATAGCACTGATCAGTGTATGATCTGTGTTTCATGATCTAAAAGAGATTATGGCACTTTATGCTAGCTGAGATGATGGCAAACTCAGCTTCAGGTGCACAGACAGTGCTGTAGAGCCCAAGCCTGAGGTGTGGAAGGCAGGCCCAAGGAGCCCCATTTCGGGTCCTCCCAAGCACAGGACTGGGTGCAGGGTCAGAACGAGTCTGGGTCTGGTACAGGCTCAGCTGGAGCCTGCCCTAGGAGCTTGCATCTGGTGGGGAAGGTTGGGCTGCTCTTTGCAAGCAGATGGGTTTGTTCCCATTAAACCACACCTTGTTTACACCTGAATATGGAGCTGAACAGCTGTTCCCATTACCATCAATATTCAAGATGAAGTTTTGAACCCTATCCATCTGGATGCCTAAGGGAATGCTATCTGAGCTATACTCTCCAAAGATGTTACCAATTGTGTGATCTGTGCTCTCACTGCCACTACCTTAAAATATTTGCTGACTTTTTCTGCCCATACACAGCAGAAGCACTGAGGACATTTTTCTCTTCTACATCACTGACTCAAAGCTTTCTTTGAAATCCTGTTATCTTTCCAAGGAAACTATACCACACCACAGTACATGTGTGGCACAGCCTACACAACCTCAGTCAGGGGACAGTGGAGTAGAGTCATGCATACCCTGGCTGCTATTTCTTAAGCTAGGATATAAAAATCATTAATACTGATCCATGCCCAGAGCAAGTTTGATAGAGATTAGACATGCTCACAGAAACACATTTCTGTCAGAAGGAGCTGGTGCACACAATGCAGAATTTATACACTTGACAGGATAACTACATCCAGAAGCATCTTTCCAGATGGCAAAGATAAGCAATAATTGCTTGACCAGATCCTGCTGAAAATTAGGTACCACATTGATATGTTTTGAGGAAACTGGAGGCAACATAACTTAACTACACAGTAGTTAACTACACTAGTAGTTTCTGTCACTTAGTTATAAGAATTCTTGATTTGGTTTTAGGAAGATGTTTGTGTCTTTCCAACAACAGCAAAAGAGATGGTGCTCTGCTGACACACATTGACATCCTTGCAAAGCAGATCTATGTGTGAAGCTCCAAACAGTTGTTGATGTTTCTCCTCAGGTGCTGCTGTGCAGCTTTCACCTGATTCACCGTGAAACCTGCCAGTTTCAAGGACTTGCTTACACAAAATAGTTCCCACTAATTTAACTAGTATCAGTTATTAAACTGATTCAGTTAATCCCTCAGAAACTCCTTTGAGTTAGAGCAATTTACCTTTCGGTTGGTAAGATGTCATATCAATTTAAATTTTTGTTTCAGGTTCATAAACTACCAAGCTAAGACATAATTGCTATCAGCCAAACACCATGTTTCCAAGTGATGTTTTCCATAACTGATTACAGTTAAGTCAGTTCAACTATTTATACAGATCAGCCCAAAGTCCCCTGCTCCATTTACACGGGTTTTGGTTTCAAATGTTGAGCAATGCACAAGTGAATGATCCATCTGAAGGGTAAGGCAGGCAGTACTTGATCCTGTTTTTAAAACAGCTCAACATACAGAAAATGTATTGAGGAATCAGAGTGAAATGACAGCAGTGAAGAATTTGAAACACAGATATCCCTTGCAGTCTATCATCCCACAGCTCCTCAAAGACCCCCAGCATTAAGTCCAGAGCATTTACTGAGTGTTGGGATTCATGTACATATTTCTCTCCTGTAGTTGTCCTTGTCCCAGACACTAATTATGCCTTGCCTGTGTGGTGTGGCTACTCTTATGATACACAAGGGAACAGGTTCATGTTTCCAGAAGCTTGGAGCTGCCATTGCTGCAAACAAGTAGATACAAAACAAGCAGTTCAGCTAAATGCTAGTGCTCCTGGTAGGGTGATCATCCCACTAGTAAAACTGGTTTTACTTCTAACCACTAACTTCAGATTAACTAGATAGAAAACCTAGTTACATAAGACAATAGAATTAATTTTAATAAAATTAAATAATATTAAAGAAAAAATATTTCCTCTAGGATTTCTAGGATGGGAGAGGAGCACCAGGGAAGACAGTCTCTAATGCTCTTACCTGATGGTTCTGCCATTGCAAAACCATGTGGTATCAAACCCTTTTGCTTATCCCTCTATCTATTGTTTAATCAGACTGTCATCAGCAGGAGGCAGCCTGGAACTCACTGATAAACCAGTTTGGGGAGGAGGGTGCCCTCAGGTCAGGCTGGGGTGCATGGGAGAGGCAAGCTCGTGCTGCCAGGGTGGCAGGGCAGAGCTCGCTGCTGGCACACCTCAGGCTCCTGACACTGCACAGTGCTTGCCAGGGCTGGGGCACGGAGCCAAAGAGCTTTGGAGATGCTTTCCTTTTCTGCTCTGGTCTCAGCTAGCACAGGGAGAAAGCAAGGAGGAGGCAGTTGAAGTAGGCTGAGTGAGGGCATGGTGCTGCACCAAGCAAGGGGGCATTCTGCAGTCTCAGGAGAGGCTGATGTTCACAAGAAAACAGAATGGCTTCTTCACAAGAGGTCAGTATCTCTGCTCACACTTTTTCTATCACACCTACATTGCCATAGGCCAGCACTGCTGTGCAGGGGGAAGTCTCCTCTTGTTGTCTACTGCAACCTGCTCTGCTTCTCCCTATAAAGGTTTATAGGTTTTTTCTGTACCTCATAGGGCACTGGGCTGTGTTTAACATCTTCTTGGAGGGAGTTTGTATACTGCACTTCTGTTTATTTCAGCTCAGTGAATGTGTGGTAGGTTCTTTCTCAATTTTATCACCAGTGGAGGGTATTTTCCATTTGATAGAAGTTTTTAAAGTCCTCTACTATTTTGGGAGGGCACCAGGTGTCACAGCTATATGCCAAGCTATGTCAAATTATTTTGTTTCAGCTAGATTTCTTTACAGAGTTGAAGTTAGCCTCAGTTTTTCTTGTATTAATTTCTTTTTCTGGGGTCCCCTTTGGACAGTTTATTCTGTCCAGGCAGAGAATTCAGTTTCACTGTTTGTTTTCCAGTGTATTCACACTGCTTGGCACAACAATTTCATGAGTGCACCAGATGCAAATCCAACAACCTTGCTTTTGTTGTTCTTCAGCTTTTAGTGTGCCACTTAGCAGCAATAAGTGGTCTATAAAGTTTAAGTACAAAACCATCCTTGTTGTCTCCTACACAATGTCAGCCTGCACTGCTGGAGCCTGAGTTGCTTTTCACTCACCAGACGTAAGGCAGTAAAGAAAGACGCTAAAGCCAAACCCACTCTTTCTCAGGGCACCTGCTCCTGCACTCCACATCTCCACGCTCTTGTAGCTGCACTGCTGAGGGCCTGATGGATGGTCCTATCCTCATCCATACCAGCCATCAAATGCCTTTCAAAAATCAATTCAGACACAAAAAAGGGGCTCCTCACTTTGCATGCTCATTGGCATGTCTTCAGCAGGAACACGCAAGATGTCTGAGGGTTAAGCCAGCCTTTCATCTGTGACTCTTGCCAAACCTTATTAGCACTCAGTCCCCAAGAATGAGCTTCCATGCTCTCTCACTAACTATACATGGCATTCCCTCTCACATCCAAACCCTCCCATGTTGGTAAGCAAATGACACCCAGGCCAGCCTTGTACAGCTTTGCAGACACTTCCTGCACCCATGGTGAGAGCAGCCTGCTTCTCCTCTGCAGCCCAAATCTGCTGGACAAAGGAGGGCCCAGGTGTCAGATCTCTGATGTTAAGACTAGGCTGAGAATGGCTCTTTTATGGCAGGAGAATAAATAAGTAATACTCCAGGGACAGGTGAAACACAGCCTTGCTGTTCCAGTCATGCCTTCTGCCCGCCCTGAAGGCAATTCCTATGAAAGCTGCCTTTGCCAGCCTTGCACAGCTGTGCTAGCTCTGTTGATACAGGGAGTCTTCCTAGAGTGTTTCTGCAGCCCCTTTCTACCCACACTGCACACACCTGAACAGCATTCCCTGAGTGAACTGGAGACGAAAGAACAGAAGAAAGAATAATAATTAAAAAAACTTTAAGTGAGGCACTTGCAGTAAAAAATTAGAAGCTCTATGTCAAAGTCCATGGTGTGATTCACTTTGAGGCAGCGCAAAGAGAGAGAAAGAGAGAAAGGGCTATTCTTCCAAAAGCCCAAATTCAAAGAAATCTTGAGCTTGTGGAAGAATTCCTTGAAAGGACAAGGTGCTCAAGAAACAGGAGGAAATCCACCAAGCAAGGATAGTAAGACTTATTTTCCTTTGTAGACATAGAGAGCAGTTCCTCCTGAAGCACCAATACAGCATTTAACCAGCTCTGAACAGTTCTTGCCACAGCTTTGTAACCTAATTCATAAGACTGCCATCACTCACAGGAGGCTTTTCTTTACCCCTTGAACAGAAAAACAAGGCCCAACTACTAAATGGTTCAGTATCCTACATTGCTTGGTATCCATTTGTTAGGTCCAAGAAGGAAACAGACACCAGAGAGCTACTTCCTAGGGGACCAGCATGGAGATGGACAGTGGGAGATGCCACTGGAAGGTTGTTTCACACTGAGGGCAGCAGTGGTGGAGGATGTAGATAATGCCAGATGGCACAGGATAAAGTATGGTGCCTTCCCTTAAACACAGTACTTTGAATTGTGCCTTCAAGCCAGTGCCCACCACAGCACCCTGTTAGCAGCCCTACAGGATTGCCAAAATGCCATTTCAGGCCCAGTGGCTCTTTATACAATGGTTGGTTTCTGCCAGGGCCTGACAGCTGGGGGAAGGTGGCTGTAGACAATATGATCCTCTCTGCCCAGCAGAAGCTGTTTGTTTGGTTATCTGCCTTCTAAACAAATGCCATTTTGAGACATGATTTCTCATGGCCTGGTTTTCAAACCAAGATTGCATTGGGAAACACATCAGCTAAAAAATGTGTGGACTTCTGCTGATATGACTTTTGTTTATAAGCCTTTAAAAGTATTGTAAATGACTGGCAACCCAAACCCAGCAGGTTGGATGGGGTTCTTGTTTCAAAAGATCTTGTTTTATTGTCTATATTAAATAGGGGGTTCAAATAATGTAAACAAAAAGAAAATGGCCATCTTAGGTGGTTACAGCACCAGGACACTGCAGTAGGCTTGGTTCTGGATCTGTTGTCTTCTAGCAAAAAGTCACTACATTCAACCCAAAGGAGAAAGCATTATTCCTCACCTAAGCTCAGTCTCAGCTGCCACCCAGTGGAATTAGAAATCTCTGCATTATACCAGCGACTCCTACAGCTGCCTCATCACTCTTGTCTACAAGGTTTTAGTGACCAAGGGTAAGATTTGATTTGTCTGCAGTGTTTGCTGCCCATAGATTCATGTAGCACTTCAGAGAAATATCACTATTTCCATTTCTCACAAGAGAAACTGAGGCACAAAAGCCAAGTGATCTTCCTAGACAGAAACGAAGTTGGGGATAGACCATGCCTTCCATGATGATGTCCTAAATGTGGCTCCTGATCCAAAGCAGATCCTGTGGGTTCATGATTTGAAGCAGAGGCCACAGCTCCAAGCAAGGGGAAGAGACAAAAACATGGTGGAAGCTGGAGGTGGGATTGAACCTGTCACTTTTAACCTGGACAGCCAGTTCCCTTCTCTTTGTGGTATTCTGTGTTTGCTTAAGCTCAAATGAGCAAGCAGTCTGGTTCAAGAGGTGTCTGCAGGGATTTTGCAAGCTGTCATGAGTTATCTTTCACTGTAGGAGAGCATGCTCGGGTCACTGCAGCGCAAACCCTGGCAGATGGTAGACTGTCGAGGTGAAAGACAGAGCTGCCGGTACAGCCAGAGGGGCAGCTCCTGGAAGCAAATGGTCAGCCAGAAAGCCAGAGGCACTAGGAATGGAGAGGAAATGCTACACAGAGGCAAGCACAGCCCTAACAGGAACACAGACAGAAATTGTCCTTGTGTTAGGTTATGACCACCTTACATACAAGGGGAACACAACACACAGATCAGGTCTTATGGGAACCCTGGTGCCCAACAATCCCTCATCTGCACACCCACAATTAACATCAGCTTTAAGCCTCTATGAGTTATTTCAGTGAAAGAAAATTAGGAATAGCTGAAATGTTTCTTCCCCAACCTGGGCAGGGCACACAGCTCTGAGCTGCAGCTGGGTCACAGCAGGGACAAGAGCTGGTAAATGCCATGCCCTGGGATGTATGGAAGGCCCCTAGAAACAGGTAGTGGCAGAAAGAGGAAGTACTTAATTCTAAAGACAAAGTGTATGCATGCATACACTTTTGCACATATATATATGTGTGTATATATATATATGTATGTTGCTTGAAAGATTATGAACAATGCCATATTTATAAGAGACAGATTCTGAAAAAGCAAGTACAGTACAACCTTCTCTGACCTAAATTACAATGTCAGGGTAAACATATAAACAAGTTGTTTTTCAGAAGAGGAATGCTTTGTGCCTTCTGCTACGCTCCTGAAGAACACTCAGCAGAACACAATCATCAGTAAGAAAAAACCCCACTTTTCTACAAGCTTATATCTTTCTCCTTAAATAGCTGGTTTTGAAAAGCACCTCTCCCAGGCATCCAGATCTAGGTGGCACATAACAAAGAAATGATCACTGGGATTTAAGGGATTCAGGGGAGACTGCTCAGCAGCCAGTAACTCAGGCTATTTCTAGTCAAACGAGAAGCTTACTTTTCAACCTACTTACCAGTTTGCTCTGTCTTTACTCCTTTTACAAGGAAAGGTGAAGCAAACACTGAGCAGGAGGTGAACACACATGTCCAGCTGTTCCCCAAAGTCACTGAAGACCAACTATAGTTCTACAAAATTTTCACTTTGCTACTGAAAGCTCACATCACTGAGAGCCTACTTCAAACCAAGAGCCAACAGTGACCCAGTGCCACAGAGTAATCCCAAATTGCAGTGACATTATCTCTATTTGACAGCATCATCAAGCAATGACAAAAATACCCCTTGCTGGATTTACCAAGTGGATACTACTTCAGAAGATTTCATTTTCAAGCTTTATATCTTCAAGATAAAAAAATGACCTACTTAACTTTTCATCATACCTCTGGAAGAAAAGACACTGCCTAGTGCTGCGTGAGAGAATTTTAAAACAGTTTCCATAAAAAGTAAATCCCTGAATGGAATGTGCAGCAGCAACAAGCCTCCCTTGGTATTACCTACTTGACCTCATGCACCACTGCATCAAAACCACAACTGGTGCAAATCAGTGGCTGACTGACTTCACTGATCAGAGACCAAATGATGTTGATGAGGAAGATGAAGGGAATGAGCTGTGGTCTGAAGCACAGGCAGTCTCATGCAGCCAGACCTAGGCACAGACATGTCCAAGAAGAGCAACTCCATGAAAGCACCAAGGCTCAGCGGGTGGGGAAACAACTTGGTGGGGGGAAAGGAAATATGTGTAAATAGAAATCTTATTTACCCTACTATCTTTGTTATTTAATCTGCTGCTCTGGTTTTTCTGTAAATTAAATCCAGATAATGTACTCTGCCAGCTAATCATGTAAAGCTGGACAACATATCCAGGCACACAGCTGCTAAATTGCCACCAGCCTTCAATCTTCAGTCATATAAGACACACAGCTGGGCTGATGGGCTTGTCCTCTCTCTAAACAGACCTTGGTAGATAAGATTCCTTCATGCTCTGACTAGACAGTTGGACATATAGACAGCAGACTGCATGTACGTGTTTCACTGGCCCAAGAAATCCACAAGATGAAACCTCTTCAGTATGAGAGGATACCTCCTGTTCAGCTTGGTGTATTAGAAAGGCTTGCTACAGCAGCTGCTGTGGCTGTTGTTCAAAACCAGAACTGAGGGATCAGGACACCTCCAGAACACTACCCCTGTATGCTCTGGCCAGGGCACTGGGCTCTGTTAGCAAAACCCACTTTGAGGGCATTCCTTTCAGACCTGCAGGTCCAATCTGCTCCATGCAGCAAGAGGAACATGCTATATGGGTCTCAGGGACCCTCCCCACCCCTCAGTCCATCTTCTCATTCACATCTGGATCCTGGTGAGCTCCTTATCCTGGTGTTTGCTGAGGGTCCTCCAAATACAGCCATTCCAAACGGAAAAATACAGGGTTAGTGATCAGAAGGAGAGTGGGGTTTCCAAATTGATTTTCTATAACATCTAGAAGTTTGTTCAAATAAAGCTACTTCAAGTCTCAAGCAATTACAATTCTCCCCAGACTGCTGTCAACCAGAAAGCTCACCTGTACAGCACTACTACATCCTTATTTTCATTCTGTGTCAACCATATCGTAACAAAACTGTAGGCGAAGGACAGGCTCATTTTAGGAGTTTTATTTACAAATATCCTTTTTCCCCCTAAAACATTTATAACCTTTTCATCATACTCGAACCCTAGTTGTATGATTATTTGTTTATAGCCATAAAAAGTTAGAAGCTTCTGTTTTCAAGACTTTTCTTCCCCACTACCTAGTCACATGTTTGAAATGGCAAGAGTCTGCCCCAGAAAGTATGAGCATATGGCTCAGCTCTGTTATCTTGGAATGAGAGCTACAGATAGCATTGTTAAATACATCAGTGAAATCTCTTCTAAGGCAACAAAGCAATGAAACACAACCCACACAGAGTAAGTATATCTTAGTTTTGAAAAATAAGAAGATCCCACAGGAATTTAACTTTCTCTGTGAAAATGACCCCACTTCAAAACCACTGGCATTTTGAAACGTCTAACTTTGGTCTTCTCCATTCTCCTGTAAGACACCCAAAATTGGCAGTTTAACATATCCATCAAGAATGCAGCTTCCTCATAGTAAGAGAATGTATCTATTGATTGAGAGGTGGTTTTCAACTTTACCTATGTCCAAAAGATCCAAGTGACCTCAGAGACTACAGCAGCAGCCCTTCTTGACACAGTCTCTGCAGCTGTGGACACGATATATGAGGATTTTAATTCTGAGCAGAGCTTTATTCAAAAACACTCTCTGGACAATAGCCTATGACAATTTATCTATACTTCCCTCTATTGTCAACCTGCCATTCAGTAGGGAACAGCAAACAAGAACAGCTAAGTGGAAGGGACAGCTGAGGAAGTATTTAGAAGAGTCAGAAGTGGGTGTCAGGAAATGACAATTTCAGTGTTTGCTTGTAACATTTTGCTTAGCACAAGAGAGTGATTCTGAGGATACAGAAAATGTCAGAGTTGTTCTTTGGAAACTCGTATTCCAAATGATACATCAGTATTTTGCAGTTTTTATGATGTCCTGGCCAAGAGGAAGGACTGACTTGTATCAGCTTTAGTACAGTTTGATAGTTTCTGCCTCCAATAAGCTAAATGAGTCATTAAATTATTGAACAGACAGGCTACCAAGAAAACCAAAATAAACCCCACAACCACAAAAAACCCCAAACCACTGAGAAAGGGATTTATTTGGTTTTGCTTTTGAGAATCAGTGTAATAAATGAGAAATATCTTGTCAATGTTAGTAGCAAATGCCAACTCTTTTGCCGGCGTGAATTAAAATTGCTGGCAAGATTAAGAGAGAAAACAGTTTCTAAAGAACTGTTCTGGCTTGGCCCAATGACTATAGGGGGGTGGCTTGTCTCTGGAATCTACTGGAATTTCTTTGCATTTCTGGGGAAAGAAGATGCCATTTTCTTGTAGCACTCCTACGCCTTCCCTATCAAGCGCTTGTCTGCTGGATGCAAACCAGAATACAAGATCACCCTTCCTATGCCCACCTTCAGGACATTGGCTTTGGGGACAAGCAATTGGTCACAGATTCCAGTATATAGAGATTGCCACTGACTTCTCTGCCTGGAGAGCTGGAAGCAGACTTCCCAGGACATGTCTCCTTTTTCACGTGCTTTTGCATCATCCTGAGGCCATCTTGTTTATTTGGAGGTTGTAACTCCCTTTTCATCATTCAGTTTGACACTGGTGTTCATTATTATTCAAATTACTTTCAACACCACTGTTCTAGTCTTGCTCAGAGTATACAGGCATTTTCTTCAAGCAATTCCTCATAACTTTAACCTGCCATCCCAAATCAGCTATTGCATAGGCACACCAGAATTTCGAGTGCACCAGTAATCAACACAGAAGTATGACCTACTGCAAAGCCTCTGACTGAATAATGCTCACAAAAATACCTGTTTCTAGTAGATCATGGAGAGAATAATGGTAACATTTATCACTGACTGAAACAGCTGGAATGAATAAGATGATTTCATTGATTACTTCAATCAATGAGATGATAGCTTTGGGAGGCTGTGAATATAATGGGAGTTGTAGGAGGAAAAGCAATCACAAAGACCAGTTCCTTTCATAATAACAACACTGCCGATCTAAACTAATAAAGAGCCATCAGCCAGCAGAAAACTACAGAAACAGGCTTGTTTCTTGATCAAAGATTGCAATTTTTCCTCTATATTTGTCTGTTAAATTCCAGGCTAGCTCCTGCGTGAAGTGCCCTACTGCACACTGCTGTCACTTCATATAAGAGCATAAACAACCTCAGCAAAAGCAATACCTTTGAGAAATACCATTGGGCCCATGCCTCGATATGCCTCATGTTTGAAAAAACATGTTTGGTTAATGAAAAGCAAGAAGAAGTCAAGAAACAAGCAGGGACAAAGTTAATGAAATGAGCTGATTTTAGTCCTGGCCCAGAAATTGTATCCAAATTTTCAAAATCTTCATTTAAAGTGTAAAGCTTCTTCAGCATATGGAAATGTTGGTGAATATTCAAATATACATGTATATACATATACACACACAAGTATACATGTATGTGTACATATATTTAACTCAAATATTTATATCTGACTTTGTGAAGCATTTAATTACTTTAATCACACTAGAAAAGGACAATCTTAAAATTTCTAGTAAGAGCACTACACCACTAAGAATTACATGGTGGACCTTTTCCAGACTGCCATATTATAAACATGATGGTATAATTGCAAACAAGAACAATGTGTAATCACAGTGTTGAGTACATCACCTAAAATGTTCAAAACTCTATTTCTTAAACAGCTGAGATAATGTATTAGCTAGGAAAGGGGAACATTCAAGCAAGAGCCCTGGCTACTCTCACAGCAGGGGCACAGAAACAAAGCTGGAGAGCAAACTAGAGTGGGGAATACAATTACTGAACAAATGGATACCTGCAGCAAGGAAGTGATGTGTTTGTTTTATATTTATTTAAAAATCTACTGTCCTGAAAAGCCATGTGTCAAATCAGATTTGGAATTCCCCACTCTCACAAGTGATAAAAGTGACCATTTACAAGAAGAGCTTTACATTATTCCTACAAGGCAGCCATAGTAGGCTCAAAGCCTCCAACCTAACAAATGCAGGTTGAAAATGTCTTATTTAGTAGGTTTTAATAAAAGGCTCTGTCTAGCACGAATGTGGAAGGCATTAATATTTATGCCCAACTGAAAGAGGGCTGTTTGTCACTTAGTGCCATTCCTCTACTGAACACCTTAATCTCCCTAGTCACTCCTGCTCATATTTCTTTTCTTTAAATTTAACTGCCTTTCTTGATGTGACCTATTTTCTAGAGAACATATACTCAGCTAATGCTGGTAGATCAAATCAAAACTGTAGCTGTGATTCCTCTGAACAGAGATACATCCTTTTCATTTGAAACATAACACATCAGGGCTTTTTCTGGCATTTATTTCTAAATGGAAACACTAGATCTGTTTAGCCAGGCTAGTTTAAGCCTACCTTAAACTGAGAATTAGTTATCCTTATTACATCATCAAAAGCTCATTATTTTCCTCAAAACAGGCTGGAGTATCTCTACAAGTAATTGAATTGCTTTCTCTTACACAATAGCCAGATGTTCCACAATACTCAATAAAAGCCAGGTGGGAACAGCTCTGCAGATCTGATTTCTGACACATTTGAACCCCTGCTCTACCTCTGTGGATTTGCTTGCTGCTTCTCAAGCCTCACCAAATGTAGTAACTCATGTGATAAAGCTGAAGCCAGAGGGAGGAAGTGCTTTTGCGATTTTTCCAATCAGCTCAGCACCAGACATGCTCAGCTCTGCTTCAGCACCTGCTTTCAGCTCAAAGTCTTTTGACCCTTTAACCTACTGCCAAAGACTATTTGCCTCCATTGCCCAGCAGTGGCCCATAGCCTGCACAAAGCGTGTCCATCTGTGTGAATCCTGGGATGACCAGGAGCTCTCCCCGTCAGGCAGCCCCGGCAGAGCGCTCTGAGGTGAGGCCCGTGTGCTGTGCTCCCCTCGCTGCAGGAGAGCTGCTGAACACCCATGGGAGCTGCAGGAGCAGGTCCCAGCCATCCTGCACAGGAACAAGGTGCTGCTGCATGGAGCAGTGGCGTGCAGAGGAGGCAGCCTGATCCACAGCAGCAGCAGGATCCTGGGAGAAGCTTGCAGCAGGGTAAGGCAACAGAATGTCTTCTTGCAGGGGGTCAGCAGGAGCTGGGATCTTCATTCCTGCTGAGCCAGCTTCTCCCAAGAAATGCAGTCTTGCCTCTCAGCTGTGACTTAGAGCTTGCCTTCTCTTCACTGTCTCCTGGTTAAGTGGTCTAAGTCACACCTCGTGGGGTTCCCAGCTTCCAGAACACATTCTTTCTCCCCAGCTCCCGGGGCAGGGAGGCTGGGCATTAGAAATGGGGTTCTGGGATGTGTTTTGACAGGGGAGTGGGGGCAAGTTTCTGTCTGGCAAAGTCAGACCTTCTTATCTCCCCCTGTTGAGCTGCATCCTTGGCCATATGTAGCCACATGGATGGTACAGACCCTTAGTGACTCTAACGGAGCAGTTTATTCTCATTATTTAATAACTTCTCCTTGAGCCTGTGTTTGACCTGCCATTAGAAGGCCTGTCTCTAGTACCTCTCCTAAAAACTCTTTTTTTATGGGCTGTACAGAAATCTTGATCTCCACATATTTGTATTTATTTTAAAAACATCTCTTTCCTGACTCCTGCAAAAGGGCATTGGTGTCAGACTGTGAACTGCACACATCAGAAGGTAAAGTTATTACACAGACAAAGAAATCAGAGCAAACCTAACTACTAAAAAAGGCTCCGTTAAATCTTTTGTCATGGGCCACCTGAAGCTTTTCTCACATAAATGGGCATCTTTCCACTTGCTGCACTAAGAGCTGGATCAAGACCTTGGCTTTTGTCCAAGACCCGTGTTTCAGGAAAGAAAGCAAGCCAGAAGAAAGGAAGGAAAGTGAACGGAATTCCACCACATCACCCCGCTTATAACCAAACTCCCTAGGGCAGAATTAACAGACTTCAGCCAGTCAACAGTTCCAGTGCAGACAGGCCTGTGGCCCAATTTAAAGAAGCAGCCACTGCTGCTGCTGTCTGCGTGACATTTCAGTCCAGTGAAATGCTTCTCCGAGCTGCTTTTGGAAAAGCAGATGTAAGCTCCTCACTCACTTGGATATTATTGAAAATCTACCCTGCTCATATTAATTAAAAGGAGAATAACTCATTACAGATGCTAATTAGCACTAGATTCGGCAGAGGGTATCATATATGTGATGTTTAATGAGCATGTGGCAGATGTTACTCATCTCATTGAACACACAGCTGGCAGAACTTCTCACAGAGTACTGTGGTGAAAAAGAACCAGCTACAATAAGCTGTGCTTTGCAGAAGTGTTCCTGGCTTGCTGGTTTGGGGTTTTTTTTGTACTACCCTCCGCCACCAATTCCTGAAGGTCCAGCTTAAATTTTGTGCAAATAGAAGAGACCCACGTTTTTCCAGAGGAAGAATTTTCCATTTTTCCTCATTTTGTAAGAAGTGGGGTTTTTTTGTGAAGTAAAAGGGACAGAACACCACAGAGCCAGGCAAATGCTGGTTGACAGAGGCGCACACACAATTACTACTGCATAACTCAAAATTCTCTCCAAATTCCGTGTGGCTACAGTTGTGCCCTATGACTGCCAGCAGCATTAAAAAGTGATACAATAAGCATATCTGTCAGGTGATTAAGAACACCAGTAAATATCAGCCCCAAATTCTCCCCATCAAGGAGCTGCTACCCTGTCAGAAGAACCTTGTGGCTGGCAGGTGGCTGTTGTGGTGTCCAGGCAGCAGCAGCAGGCTCTGCCTGGCTGAAACCCATCCATCATGGCAAGCAGCCCCTCCAATCTTCAGCACTGGCAGCAGTACAAGAGCATGCTATTAAATATGAATATCTTATGGTGTTAAGCTGCTACCCTCTATAAATAGCAAGGCATTCATTTTAATCATTTTATTGGAATATGGAAGCCTGGAAATATCTTGCTTTGGGATTTGAATATTTATTGCCATTTGCAATGTTCTACTGCTTGGTAAGCTCCCCTAAAAAATGGTTAGCTGCTCCCTCTATCGCAAACTCATTTTATTTTTCTCAACTACTGCAGAAATCTACTGTAGAAGTTGCACACAAAAAGACATCTGCAACTTGGGCTTTATAAGAAAAACACATTTTAAAAATGGGGTGGATTTTTGTGTGTATTTAGCGAAAAGGCTAATTTTTTTACTGTAGTTAATGGAAGGATTTATAACAATTAATGAAAATAAAATGAATTAGAATCAATCCTTTAATAGTGTTGCCTGGAACATCAGTTAGTCCCCTGAGTATTTCTATCAGTATCTATGAGATGCAGCTGCACTCACCTTGAAATTTGTGTTGATGCTTGCTCAGATAAGCAATTCTGCATTAGAGTGGCAAAGAACTACAGTTAAAATTTCTGGAGGAAGAGAGCAAGAGAAGCCACCATTATGGGATTTAGTTTTGTTATTGCTTTTTCTCTCCCCTTTCTCTTCCCTGCAGTCAGGACTTGCAGGAGAGCCTTAATGAGTTACCTGATTGGCAATTACCACTCCAGAGTAAAAAGTTTTTGTAAAGGGTGGCTCAGTTACCTCCCAGCTCCTCCCACCAGGCTGCAAGAGTGTGCAGAGGCTCTGTACTGGCGTTTCCAGAAAGATGTGCTAATTCATCCTCTGCATTTGTGGTGAAGGCTTCCTCAAATTTTGTGGCAGAGGCAGTGGGTTCTTTGTTTCAATGCAGCTACTTCAGAAGATTTTTGTGCATGCCCTGCATCTCTCTAGCTGTGCCCAGCATCATCCTGGGTTCAACCAAGTGCTCTGCAGAGCTGCTCAGAGGCACAAGTATGTGACATTGCTACCAAAGAGTGCAAAGGCAAGGAGAGAACCATTGCTCCTGTCTCCTCCATTTTATTTGGAGGGAAGAGCAAAATGGAAGTGCACAACTAAATTAGAAAGAAAAAACCATTTTCCTTCTTACACAAGACAATTTCACAACTTGGTTCAGCAGCGTATTTTGCAACACAGCCCGTTTCCTGCCCTTTTAATGCTCAAGGGACCACAGAAATCAGAGTGCTTTCAGCAATCTAAGACGACTTAATGGTAAAGGAGAGCTCTACATTTCACAGTAGACAAGGGGGTTAAGAATAAAATCTCTTTTTCCAATTACATATCGGCTTCTAACTGGGGCAGAATGACCATTATGGACACAAAGCACATTTACCCTGTCCCAGATGCAATGGTTTTTCCATTTGCTCTCTGCAGATTTCCCACTCCAAGAGCAGCCGTATCCTCGTAACCATGGAAACCACTCATGGCAAATTCCCTCAAAACGCAAAAGCAGAAGGATGGAAAGGAACAAATATTTTAAGAAGGTTGCACTTGAAGAGGAAGACAGCATCCTGTCTTCATAAATGCAAGACAGGATAAAACCACAGTATCCTCATGCTGGAGGGCTTGCCATTGGATTGGTGACCTTCCTTACTAGAAAGGTGGCATTAGACAAATTGCTCTGTTTCCCCTTTAGCATTGCTATTGTGCCCTGTGAAGACTTGCACAGTGTCAAAGCTTTTCTGAAGATTTGGCAGATCAAAGGACACAACAGTAAATTTTCATGGCAGTATACAACAACCTTGCATCATGCCTGGGACAGATGTACTTTGAATTCAAAATAGTAACTTAAACTTTTGTCTTCAAAAATAAAAAATAAAAAATAAAGATATGAGTAAAATCACAGAAAAGGCAGAGTTATATCTGAGCAGACCTTGGTCCACCTAGCTCAGTTTTCTGCCTTCAACCGTGTCTGTAAATGAGGTAAAAAATAAGCTCCACTTGGAAGGCACTTTCACACTAATACCCTCCCCAACCTCAGGGGACCCCCTGAGCCTGTTGTGGTTTATCTAGATAGACTCAGAGAAGCTCTACTCCAAACACTTTGCCAGTCTCGTTTCTAAGCCATCCTTTGGCAGGCAGTACAACAAGCCTCATTCACTCCACAGGAACAGCCACCTCCGGTTTGCATTGAGCCTGCTTCCTACTATTCTCACTTGATGGGCCCCAATCCTCATGCAAGAAGAAATAATAAGTCAATCTCTATTCCCCTCTTCTGTGCCACTCATGATTTTGTAGCTCTCTATCATGCCATCCGTCCATCCTTGGAAACAAATTTCAGCCTACGGTTGAAATATTTAAACGGTTTCTTGAAAGAGATCATCTCATTCCTTTGCTCAAATGAATTATCCTTCTTCAGACTTCCTCCTGCTGTGATACATTTGAGATGAGCGGACTAGAACTGCATGGGGGAGGAGGGGAGGCGTGACCCTTGGAGTCAGACTTTTTTATCCCTGTTCTCTTTCCACCAAGTAATAGTATTGAATCTTTTATTCCATTGCTACTGAGTACTAGCTGATGGTTTGATGGAACTATTACAAACCCACAGTTTCACTCTTACATAAGAATAACAAAGAGTTAGCTCAGAATATTATATGTGAAGTTAGGATCAATTTTACCAGGAGTTACATTTACGTGCACTGAATTTCATCTGCTATTTTACTATCCCTCTCTCACATTCAGGAGATCATTCTTCAGGCTACCCTTGAGCTCCTCCAGAACACTTGGGTGATTAGTACTAGCCCTGGCAATCTGCTGATTTTCATGTTGTTTATTTGTACCTCAACCTGTTCCAGAATCACTTCAAATTTTATGCTGAGCATTTGCTGAATCACTGCCAAAAAGAATGGCATAGGGAATTTCCCCAGCTTCTTCTACAGTAAGCAGACACAAATAATCATCATCTCTGCAGCAGCCTTATCCACATGGCTAACAGACGGCCCTACCAACCTCCTGGTGAAAGTTTTACTCTTGGTGTTAGGCCCCGCAGCCTTTCCTCCCCCTCCAAGGGCCACTGCTCAAGGCTGGCTCTGAGATGGTGCAACTGTGTGACCTGACTGCTGGGAGCAGGGCTGGGAGAAACCTTGCTGGGGCTCTTGGCACCTTTCAGTGTATTAAGCTCAAGCCCTTGCTCTTGGTTCCTGTCCAAGCTATGCTGTAGAGGGCCCTGAGCCCACCCGTTCCTGTCACAAACTCAAATCTGACCCAATAATTTCACTCCCCAGCTGTGCTCCTCCTTACCACAACAGACTCATGTGTCCAGCTGGACTCCTGGCTGCCCCAGTCACCATCACCCAGCCCACTCTGCTATTTCTGCCCAGAACCCACGGTGAGGGCACTGTCCTACCCACTTGGCTTCACCCTCACTGCTGGCTCCCTGTCCCCCACGGCAGCCTCAGCCCCATCACTGCTTGGCAGACAGGCTGGAAGGATGACCAAGTCCTCCCCCTATCTGATTCTCATATTTGTATTATATTATCATCATGAATTTCAAACCCATGGTGACCAAACCGGAGGAAATGGGTTTGGAAAGAGATGTGGAGAGGAGGAAAAAAGGAACCTCCAGTTTATTCTGGTGTTAACAGAGGAGGCTCAGCTGCTGCGTATGCCACACAACCCCTGTGCGTGACCCTGATTTGGTTCTTTAACTGCTCCCTGTCAGTTCCTCTTGCTCTTTAAAAGGGATTAAACTTTTCTCCTGAGAACAAAAGAATGCTCCTTCCTTCCTTCCTCCCTCCCTATAACAAATGTCAACAGAAACAGCCCTGACTAGAGCTAGGAAAACTTGGAAGGTTGCCATTAACTTTAGCAAGTCAAGAAAGAGGTTTCATTTACAGAGCAGGAACAAGATGAGCTTTTTTGTAGAAAATCTACAGAAAAGGTAATGGTCCTCCTCTGTGTTCAACATGTATAAACAAATTAGCATGTGGTTGGGCATCAGCTATCCCTAAGCCTTGTCAAGATACACTCAAACTTGAAGGAAAAAGCTTTTCATGCTGAAGCACCTAAATTTACTCATGAGTGTAACACATTATATTGTGTCAACGTAGCCAGCTTGTAGCCTCAGCTAACACCTCTTCCTCTTTAAAAATCTGTATTTTGGCAACAATTTTACTATGCCAATCTACAAAGGAGAGGGCATACAGTCTTCCCTGACTATGCTTTAGAAAATGCTCTTCTACAATACTAATTACTAAATAGCCTTCAAAAAGAATGCTAATGCAGTATTGATAACTCTGTGTTGAAATACATACAGAGGTACAAAAAGTTAAAAAATAAAAGTCAGTCTAAGCTCTATAGTCATGTCTCAGCAAGCGATAAGTGAACAGCAAGGGGAGCAGAAGCAGGAAGAGCACCTGAGAAAGACAGGTTTTCAAAACACCAGGCTTTATTGGCATAATACCTACCCATGATGTTAAAATACTGTTTCTCCTGATTCTATTTAAGAAAACTAATGCAGTTTTATAGTGCTCTACATTTTAAATTATGTTTTTCCCCCCTTCTCACCTTCCTCTGTCTTTTGTTGCAGCCTTCTTGATGGTAAAGTGACAAGAAAGGAGCAGGGAAAAGAACAACGATACAAAAAATCAGAATATGTCTTCTTACAATGAAACTGTTCAGGGTAAAAATTGCCCTAAGAAAAGCCTTGTCATAATGGCATGTATAGAAATACATGGAAAACCAGGCCTGGAGGTGGAAACAATATTTGTGGCTTGTTTTGTTTTAAAGTAATTATGTTGGTAATGATTTTAGGAACATAGTAAATCTTGCCAAGGAAGACCGTGTCTAAAAGTTTCACCTTTTCTCACTCCCATCCACATTATTTCCTATTAATATAACCTAATCATCTACAGCTTTTGGCTCTTAAAAAAATTTGTGATGCCTACTAATGATTAGCTCAGTTGCCAAAAATATTTATTTTAAATCAGATTGCAGTGCCATCTCTAAGATTAAGCAGCACTGGTATCAACAGAGTAAAATTAAAACAAACATGCTAATTGTCTCACTTTCAGCTTCTAACATTCATCCTACATTTGAATGTCCTGACTTGGCTTCTGAACAGGGAGTTTCATACAGCATCCACCCAGAGTATGGGAAAGGTTATTGATAATAATAATTACAATGGATCACAAGACACTCCTCAGCTCTGAATATTAAATGGGATATGGACTTGTAATCATGGTCTAAAAGGTTCCCAGAAAGGGCTTTTTTCCACATAAATGCCTCAGACTACATAAACCTAGGACACAGGCCATAGTCAAAGGAAGAGGGCCTAAGGAGTCAGTATTTTTCATTGCAAGTCATATCCTTTCTCATCATTGGTTCTTGCTATTCAAAAGGTTTAAATTTTTGTGCTGAATCTAAAGAGAGAGATACATAATCCTTACCTTAAATCTGCAGGCTGGGGTATGAAAGGGCATGCATTCACACTGGGTGAGCAGCAGATCCTGCTACTGGACTTGTGCTGACACTAATTTAGAGGTGAGCTACTTGGGAATAGCTTGGTGTATAAATGTCACACAGGACTGTGCAGAGCAGAGTCATCTTGAGTCCTGATCTAAGCAGAAATCCAATTTCACCACTTCTTGAAGTGTGGCAATAGCCAGGTGGGAAGCTGCTTTTGCCACTTGGGAAAATCCCTCCTATCTCCAGACAGCTCACTACAGGCTTTAATTGCACAATTGCCAATTGTTTAGTATTTCTTCCAGAGGCACCCTGCACACATCTGCTTTAACCAAGAATTCGACATCCAGGAGTGCTGTAGGTGTCTGTGTCTGACCTGCAGCCCTGCCCTCGGCTGCAGTTGTAAGCAGTGGCAGCTATTTTTAGCACAACAATCCCATAGGATGCGTGTTGGGTTGGAGGCTGCTTCAGTGACTGGAATGATAACAGGACTGTGCACAGGGAGCATCATTTCCCTCTTCAGGCTAATTAAGTGTGTTAGGGGAGGCTTCCAAGTAAGAGCATCTAACTGCATATAAAATGAAAGATATTCATCTTCCTTTGCAGCTATTAATGAATCACCAGTTGGATGCCTAATAAACTTGCACATTAAATTCTAATAGCATCCTGCTTCCTTCATTAACCTGAACCATTCTGTTGGTGAAAAAAACCCTATTCTTCTACTAGGCACTACAGTGCCTGATACTCCCCAGTCAGGCTTAAACCCTAAGCCTGGATCTGCAGCCTCAGAGCCACCTAAAGTGGTAATTCCATCTTTTCCATTCATCACGTCCATGTAACTGCTCTGCACCTCTCCTCCCACTGGGAGGACTCACTGAGACATACAATTCTCTGCCCTGTTGCATGCTTCATAAAAATCCTGTCTGGCACTGTAGTCCTATGGAAAATAATGTCTGTTTTCCACTTAAATGCCTCAGGTGTCTTAAGCCAAAACCCTGTAGGTTCACAAAATATTACCACAGTACCTGTTACTGTATCCCTTGACAGGTATTCTTGCTCCTGTTGTGCTGGTATCTGCTTACACCCATTAGCAGCCAGCCTTTTCTCCCCTCAGTATGCATCTAATCACCCATCCTCCACAGCTGGCCTGTCACCTCCATCATGTCTCAGGTTGTTAAGCACGAAGGAGACAAATTGAATTACAAGTCTTCTCACAGCTCAGAAGCGGCTGTTCCACAGTTCCAGTGCAGATCAGGTAAATGTCCCAGTTGTCTCCTCAGCTTGAGGAATGGGACTGCCAGCCCTCATTAACCTGTCCCCAACTAAACCCTAGGATGTTATGATATTAAGTAGAAAGGAGATAAAAATTGCTCTTTCTGAGAAACTTACTGCTTGCACATTTAACATGCCCAGCATCAGTGATTGTGCAGGCTCCATGGTAATGTCCCACCTATCAAACCCCTGACCGCTTTGGGTCTCCTGCCAGAGAACACTTCCCCTTTACCCCTGGCAATGGTCATATTTACCACCTGGAAGCACAGGCGATATGACCAATATAGGATCAAATTTGAGATTATTATAATGTCAGCTTGTGTATTAGATAAATATTTACTAGCTCTATGGAGAGAGAATGCCAACAAGTAATTTCAAGTGAACAGCCCATTGCTTTCTTAAAATGGCTAGAGTCAGAGAAGAAACACAAGGAAATCCCCCAGCCATCAAAGCCTGTAACTTGACTGTTTCTGGAAGCTACATGTGAGTAGTAGTTACTGAATGTTGTTATTTTATTCTAAAACCCAGGGTAACATTAATTTATCATAAATACCAAGGTCACATCAGTGTTTTCTAGCAGCTGAGTCATCAAGCAGCTATACTTTCTAGAACAAGCTAACTATACTCTTAAATCATGTGCAATACAAAGAATACATCCCCAGGCATACGGCTTCTGTACACATTTCTGGTAAGTATTTCTATAAAGCAGGAAAAATCATGCTAATATCAGGAAATGCTTGTCAAGATGAGGCTTATCATAACAAGCAAAACAGGGGAACTCACTGTGAAGGAAGCAGGATGGTCATCAGTCCACCAAGTGAGCATCAGGCATGACACATCTCATGTCAGAAGGCAGCCCAGGGAATCCCCACAAAAATTCAGGAGCAGGACTAGAGGCAGGCACTCTTGTAGTCCACCTTAAAAATGCTAAGGGTCTTTCCTGTATGGAGCTGAAGAAGAGCCCCTGGTGGGAGGGTGTGGGTGATGTCCCAGGTGAGGTGAATGGCCAGGGCAATCCAAGACTGTGAGGGCCCTCATGACCATCACCTGCAGCCATCTGCATTTTTAATCCTGCACATATGGGCATGAAGCACGCAGAGTAAGGTGCCTGTGGGAATAACTGGAACAGCTGCTGAATCCCTAAACCATTTACATGAGCTGTGTGGTGTTTTAAAGTGACAACCACAATCAATTATATTGCTGCAAAATGACTGTTTCCAGAAAATTCAGCATATTCACTTTATACAAAGGCACCTGATCAGACACAGACATCTCCTCCTTTCAACAAAACCAGCCAGGGCTGGTAACATTGCTTGCATGATATCAGATGAGGACCAGTATGATTCAGCACCCGGACACAGCCAGACCTGAGCTCTCTGACAAAGATGAATTATTTCAGCTTTAAGACTGAAACTCTCCCTGTACGTCTCCTCTGTTTGCATTACAATCCTTCCTTTATTTCTCATTCCCTCTCCTTCCAAGCCATCCCTGTGGCTCCTGCCCTCCCTCTGACATACACCCACTGTTTGTTTTCCTATCTGAAGGTCTCTTCGGGATGGCTGGATGCACCACGTGCTACCACCGTGCTCAAACACCGAAGCCAGCTCCCATAAGACAAAGGGAAACTTGGCAAAATTTGGGATATTTGTCTTCTGAAATGAGCCCATATTCATTCAAAAGTCATGGAATCTGTTCAACTTAATTTCAGTGGCTACAAGGGAAAATAATGGGCAATGGTTGTTTTGCTAGTGGTGGTGCTGATGGTGGGGTTTTTTCCATTTTACATAACAAAGTTGGCTTCTGGTACATGTAATTATTTCTATTTCCAGCCTGTCCAGTACAAGGTGATACAGCTAAACAAGATTACTTGCAGATGGTTTCCAAACTGAACAGCAATGCTACATGGAGCTAACTTACTAATGGAAACTATCAAAGCTGCTTGGAACCCCCCGAATGCTGGAGGAATTTCAATGTGACTGCACAGAGATTTGTAGAGAGGACCGGTGCCTTCAAGGAATTGAGAGCCTGCTGCGAGTTGCCAGGGGATCCAAAGGAAGCTCAGGACCTCACAGACCTTACAAACACACCAGCTGTGACTCTGGCCAAGTGTCGATTTTTGCCGACAGGTTGTGTCAAAACCAGCTGTACCAGAGGGACATGCAAGGCCAACAGATGCTGTAAAACATTCTGGTGAAGAATCTTCTCGTTTTTGAAGTTCACCAGAAAACACATACACAGATCTGGTGCTAGGATGCTTTTAATCAAGTTCCCCGTTCACACTTGGGTTTTCCTCTCGCCAGTATATCAGCTGTCATTTCTATCTAAAAGTTTCTGAAAATTGTTTAGAAGAATTTCAGAACTAAAAGAAGGAAGGATCTCCAAAGCCCAGGCCAGGGCTGGGCTCTAATCCAGTACTTTCTGGCAGAAGTGGACACTTGTGTGGCTGAGAAATGATTTTCTACCAGCCAGTTTTTCAGTTCAGTCATGTAGATACCATCACAGGACAACAGAAAATTAACTTTACTACTCTGAAAATTTAGATAAGGCATCTTCAGAAAATAAGGAGCTTTTCTCTAAATCCTTACCTGAGCAGGTTCCCTTAATAGCAGTCTGTGAAGAATGACAGCCCAAACCTCTGCAGCAACTCCTATCCTGCAGTGCAAGGCATCTGCATGCTAGATGTCCTGCTAGGACAAAAACTAAACACTGCAAAATTCTGTCTCAGCCAGCTCTTGGTGTTCCATCTTCCTTTCTGTGATACCAAAGTTCAAGCTGTTCTTTCTGTCAACAGAGCACAGTGGGGTTATATGCATTAATTGTAAGAAACAGAGGCATGACAAGAGGGTTTGAGAAAGCCCAGGAAAGTCTGAATTCATACAGCTCAATTGTAAATGCATCCCACCAATCTTCACTGCTGTTTTTAGGTAAATAGGAATTTTCCTTTTATTAGATCTAGATATACTATGTTTATTACCTTGGTATTTTGCCCTTACCCAAATCCCCCTATGTATGTATTACTAACAGAGTTAATTAGAATGAGAATGAGTTTAGAGCAAGAAGAAATTATCTGACAGCACTGATTATGGGAATGGTGTGTGTGCTATAAAACTTGAGAACTGCACTTCAGGGTGTGAAAATTTCCACAAGAAAACAATTACATTGATAAAAGCTGATCAGTAAATAGCCTGGATAATTTGTGTATATATGGGGAAGGGAGTTCAGAGATAGTTGACTGGAGCAGGAATGGATATTACAGGAAGCAATAGGAAAAAGTTCTTTTTTCCCCTTTTTTATTTTAGAGTTTGATACTGAGCTACAGATTATTGCACTATGAAGAATGGACTTGGAATCCAAGGCTGAGTTTTTAAAAAGTAGTTGATGTAAACAAAAAAAAAAAAAAAAAGAGACTGGTGGACAAAACATAGCCTAGTGGGATACACTTTGTCTTCCCTAGCTCTCCTAAGATTTGGCAACACTATAATGTCAGCATATTTCATGACTCTAGAAATAAAAACCAAATGATTTTGTCATCGCTGCTCCTGCCAAGAGCCACATACCTCCTGCTCCTTCCCTAGATACCAGCACGCTTCAGCTCTGTTCTGCTCAGGCAGCTCATAGCAAGGACTGGTACACATGATCCCCACGATGTGTGCCAAGGGCAGAAGCCAAAGTTGCAGAGAAAACACAGGCCAGCTTTTCAAGGACAAGCCCTACATAGGAAGTGTCTTGGCATTGTGTGGAGAGTCTTCTGGGGATAAAATTCCTGTGCTACTCACTTCCTTTAGAATCATCAATAGGTTAACTAACGTTTAGGATGCTATATTTTTTTACATTTCTGGAGGGCCACACACAGCACCCATCGGGATGGCAGCACTTTGCATCCCCTGAGACACTTCTCACAGGGCTCTGCAGAGCTGGGTATGGGGGATTTTACCAGCTACAATGGGTGCACAGGGGAGATGTCCAGTTGTGAAATCTAAAACATGGAATTTTATTTTGGCTACATTTTCCTTAAATGATGAAAGACTGGTGTTCAGGGGGCTTTGTTTGTTTGTTGTTTTTTCTTTTTTCTTTTATACAATAACACAGCAAGAATTGAATTCTGCACCATGTCATGTCCCCAGAATAACAGGGTACCTGGCAAAAATAAAGGTACTTCCAAAACATGCATGTCAAAAATCCTGACCATCCAGCATCTGGGCCCCAAGGGCACCCACACATCTGGCTGTCCCTACTGACCCTTGGATTTCCACCACTTACTCATGGCCCAGGATTCCATGTCAGACCCCCAGCCCATCAGCCCCTGCCCCAGCAATACCACAGCTGGGCTGCTCTCCTGTTCCCCAGAGCAGAGCCACATCCTGGCCTGCCCTTGGCCCACCCTCATCCTCAGGGAGGTGCTGATGCCACCCTGGTGCCTGGCATCCTGCTCCTGGCAGGGTGGTGGGAGAGGCCCCAGCTCTGCCCTGACAGCCCCAGAGGAGCCCCTGCTCCACTGACCCTCACAGAGCCCTGATATTCAGCTTGAAAAACTGGAAATGCACATGCCTTAGCTGGCTTTCATTTGAGGAATGTGGCTGTACATTTCAAAAATTAGCAATACTTATCTATTTATTTTTTAATTTATGCAAATTAAAGTGCTTTAAAAGGTAAGTGGTTATCATGTGGTCAATAATTCATAGGAAAATTCACATGAATTAGGGGACACCATTGTATCAAAAGCCAATGATGCTGCCTTCCAAAATATCAGTCAAGGAAAACTCAGTGATAGGAAGATGAAGTAGATTTACCCAAAGTAACATGGTAGGCTGAGAGCAAGGTCAGGAATTGAAATAAGATATTCCAATATCCAGTCCAACACACGTGTCTACCAGATGCTATTTCTACTTCACCACAGATGAAGTAGAATCTTCAAAGCAAGTCTACTTCACTTGCTAGAAGAATTAAAACTAATGAGAGTAAAACAAAAAAAACTTCCCAATTCTAATTCAAGAGGCTGCTCAGAAAGTCTTTGAGTGAGTGATAACATATTCCCCTCTACTGTAGAAGTTTACCTTGTAAGAATCTGCTTCATCTTCAAAACCAGTAATGGCCAAATTTGATCTCACTGATGATAGTGAAAATACAGAAATCCTCCACTAAGCTGAGTGGCATTAAACCACGTACACCCAGACCCAAGATCAACAGCTAGGCAGAGGTTTCATGTGGATACACACCGTGAAACCTCTGCCTAGACCTCTACTGTCTACACTATGAGTAACATGTGGAGCACAGAAATTGCTGTTACTCATCATGTTTCAAAAACTATGGGGAAAAGAAAAAGTATTTGACGTGGGAAAGTGGGAAGGTGTACTCAAAACAAGACCAAAAAAAAAAGAGAAAACAACCAAAAAGAAGGCACTGTTTGAGGCTGCAGAAGTGTACTGAAGGTGAGTTATATTTTATTTCATTAAAATATATTTTAAAAACATACTGTGTAAAAGAATTAGGATTCTCAATAATTTATTATTTACATTAACAAATTCTGTTTGACTTATTCTATAGATAGAAATGAAAAGTCTGCGGAAGGGAGTTGTATCAGCTTCTTCAGGACCAAGCAAGCCTCTTTTCCAAGAAACGTGTCCAAAAATGCATTTCTTTCCATTTCAGTCTCTTCAAATTAATATTTGCAAACAGATGGCAAAAAGCTCAATGAAAGGTCATGTTGGTGAGTGTTGAGCACTGGGAATTCAGGCTGCTCTGCAAGGGAGAGACCCCAAGGAGATTTTAACATTGCACTACTCAACAGTCGAGAGGCTGCAGGGTCCAATCCCACTCTTGCTCCCACTGTCCTATCTCTGCTGAAATCCATGGCATTACACAACAAGGAGGCCTGCACCTGACCCCTCCAAGAAGTTCTCAGAAAGCTGGTCAAACTCCTTGAGACAGGGTGGCAGTGGAGAGACTGTTTTTCCTACCACTGTAGGCACACTGCAGCTTATCATTCTTTCTCAGTCCAAACACAACATAAATCTCAGTGTCTTCCTTCCCACCCTCTGGGAAGAAATATGCATAGGGAATTATCTCTCTGATGTAAACATCTGTAAGCACCATTCACATATGCTGGTCCCCGTGAAAAGAAAAAATATTATCAAAGTGCCTGCCATAGCCTGGACCCTTCTTAGTGGAGCAGCTCAGCTTTCCCATTGGCTTTCCAGACTTCTGAAATCATCCGGGTACCAAACATCATGCACAGTTCACTGCAATGCCAGTGCCTGGCTGCTTTACTTTACTGCTTTATTCCAGGAAAGCGCAGTCGCCCTTTCAGTGATTATACAAAAGCCTGTGATTAAAAGAAGTAAAGCTGTCAGCTCATGTGTTCCTGTTTCCTGGAGGCACTCAGTGGTGTTTCTGACATCTCGTGTAAGGCACCAATCATCCGGTAGCCGAGCAAAAAGCGACCCACGAGACCTCCATTAAGCAACTGCAGAGGGAACTGACAAAGTTCAGCTGGTTTGCTTGTCTTCTTGCTTACAAAGCATAAAAACTGTGGTCACGCCATCTGAGGAAGTTTCTGGTGGTATCCTAAAAGGGGAACTCAACTTGCACCACAAGGAGCACGGGTGACTTGTGCCTGCTACAGCACAAGTTTCTGACAGCTGCGTCAGGGTGGCAATTCCCACAGACACAGCAGAGATTTCCTTGATCCCCAAGAAGCCCCTGCTGCCTTGCTTTTACAGAACGTGAGTTTGTTGTCAGCAGCAAAGCAGATTCCTCCTTACAAGATGTCCCCATAACACACAACAGAGGACCACACTTTTAGAACCAGCTTTGTGGCGCTCTTGCTGCAGCTTCCCTGCTGTTGGTCTTGTCTGCGCAGCCTTATTCCCAGAGATGCAATGCCAGAGATAGCAGAACCTATGGACGAAGAGGTTGGCTGGATGCTGGCTGGCTGCACCCCTGAGCAGCCTCAGTCCAGAATGTCAGTCTCAAATGGGACCAGGTGGTAGTATGTCAAATTGGTGACATAAGCTGTTGGATCATCGCTGTCTTCCAGCTCTGAGGTAAAGTCACTAACACTTTCGAACCTAAGGAGAGATGAAAAAACACCACCAAAAGGCATTAAGTCATTTAGAAAATCAAAGGAATTGGAAAAAAAAGTACTAAGGGAGTGGGAGAAGCACTTGGAGCTGATTCCATCCACACCTCCTTCTCCTACCCTCATGTGATTATGACTAAACCATGGGCCAGTGAGAACCATAGTGTATGCAAACAAGTAATCTTGTCACCCTTGACTTTCAAAGCTACTAGTGAGGAAGGAAGGAAGGAAGCAGCAAGTGAATCTTGGAGGAGTGAATCACGCAGTTGAAGTCCACATCCTCTATTTTGTTCCCAGAGCATGTGTCAACAACACAAAACGCCTTAGTTCTCACATAAAAGTGAAAAAGAAACTGGCTTTGTTTCCCATCTGAACTTGGGCTCTCAGCCTTTCACTTCACAGGCACCTTCTCTGGATTTGGTTTTTGTAAGAGGCCAAGTGTATAACATAGGTGGGAAAAAAATTATTACAGTGTCCTTCCTCCAGAGTCTAGCTGTCCTTCCCATGGTACAAGATTTAGATTTTGACAATCAAAGAATCTCCAAATATAAAAAGATTCCCAAATTTAGTTTCACTTGTTTTGGTATTTTCCTCCTTACTTCCCAACACCTGTTTCATAACCTGAACTCTTGCGAGAATTACCTACTGT
The DNA here is from genome assembly GCF_021018805.1 of Prinia subflava. Classification (NCBI taxonomy): domain Eukaryota; kingdom Metazoa; phylum Chordata; class Aves; order Passeriformes; family Cisticolidae; genus Prinia; species Prinia subflava. The sequence continues at coordinate 85,416,106 of NC_086247.1, forward strand.
TTCACACCTACTCTCAACCAGAAGGCATCAAGCTGTTAAAACCTACACTTCTCTCAGTTACACACATTCCATTCCAAGAAAGCTTGAATTTCTGCAGTAAGAAACATGATATTCCTCCTGGATAGCCTAGCAGTTAGAGATAGTCACTGCAGGCCAAGGACTAAATTTCACCTCAGTTCTAAAGGGGGTTTGAAGAATTGTGAAGTTTCTTCTTCTCAAACTTTTTCTTTAATATTTTGAAAGAAATTCCATTCACTATGACAGAGAGAAAGAAAAGGAAGTAGAAACTGAAAAATTGCATAAGATGGAAAAAGAAATTCTAACCTAGCTCTCACTTTTAGCATTTGTCTCCAACACCTTTATCAGCTTAGCTGGCCTACTGCAGCTCTCTGAATGGCAGATAAACAGATGAGCTTTAAAATAATTAATATTTAAAACTGCATCTCATCTACACATGAACTAGTTGGACTCTTTAGATAAGTGAAACAATGGCAGACATCCCTCTACCTCACCCTAGAGGATGACCTAAGAGTTAAGTCTTTCAGAGGACCTGAAGAAGAGTGGTAAGGTAAACAAACAGATGAGACTCCCACTCCCATCTCTTCCCAAAACTTTACTTAGAAGTATCATGGGTTATTGGATAGCCTGGTCTATACATCCTGCAATGTATGGCCACAGTTCTATCTTTCCCATACTTCTTCCTGGTCCTTCTCATCTCTTTTTTAAACTAAGAGAGCCAAAATAGAGAACATTTTTTTTGAGCAGAAACTCATGGATTTTCTCCCGCGGTGCTGTTGCTTTGCTCTTCACTTTAAATGAAACAGCAATGAGACAGAACTTTGAATGTTTTTTACCCTCATTCCTCTAGTCCCTCCAGGCTGTTTACTTGCCTGCATGTATGGGAATGTCTGCACAAGGGAGTTGACTTGCTTTGTTGCAAACACTTCACAGATCACATTGTGCTGTCTTATGGACTGCAAGCGATCCAGAAACAACAGATTATGAAATACCAGTGGGGCAGATAGAGTGAAGAAAGCAGAAGAGGAGTCAAGAAGGCTATTCAGATTCTGCTCTTTCTCTATCAGCATAAAGCTACATTATTACATCTGAAAGGCTCCACAGATTTTGTGGTTCTCCAGCCCCACTGGTAGGTTACTACAAGCAGAATGTGAGGTGCAAAGCAGTGGAAGTCAGATGCTGTGGTTAAGCAGAAAGCCTTCCTTGCCACCAAAAAGGAAGTGTGTGCACAGCAGTCTGCAAAGCACTGCTCTAGAGTGCTCACACAAACCCAAACTCAATCAACCAGGACTGTTTACCACAGTCAGCAGCTGTGTACTACAACAACAATCAAAATGCTTTTGTGCTGGTACCAACAGATCTTTCTCTCAAAATAAATTCTTCAACTCTGCTGTGGTCCTTCAGATTCCTAAATGCCTGAACTGCTGCCCTTAATTTTTTTTTCCTCAAAGTACCTTGAAAGACACACTGTCCCTTGCAAGAGCCTACTTCTTGTGTTGTAAGACAAAATCCTTTTAACCATTGTTAATGCTTTAGTCAGATTCATCAGGAAGAAGAGGAAACAACATAGAAGTTTATGGTTTGGACAGGCTTGCTAGGTTAAAAAATGGTGGTTGGGCTCAAAGAGTGAGGCCTGGTGAATAGAGTAAACTCTGTTTGGTAGCCTTTCACAAATAGTGTTTTCCTGGGCTCAGTTTTGGGCCCAGTCCTGTCAAATATCTTTGCTGATGGTCTGAACGTCGGGATCAAGTGCAACCTCTGTCAGTTTGCAGATGACACCAAGCTGAGAGGGAGTGCCAATGTGCAGGAGGATAGGAAGGCTTTCCCAGAGGGATCTGGACAGGCTGGATTGATTGGCTACAGCCAATTGTATGAGCTTCAACAAGACCAAGTGCCGGGTCCTGCTCTTGTGTCACAACAAGTGACCCCATGCAGAGCTACAGGCTTGGGGCAGAGTGGCTGTAAAACTGCCTGGTAAAAAAGGACCTGGGGGTGCTGGTCAGCAGTGGCTGAACAGGAGCCAGCGTGTGCCCAGGTGGCCAAGAAGGCCAAGGGCATCCTGGCCTATATCAGAAATAGTGACCAGCAGGACCAGGGCAAGGATTGTCTCCGTGTCTGCACTGTTAAGGCCACATTTCAAATCCTGTGTCCAGTTCTGGGCCCCTCACAGCAAGAAGGACATTGAGGGGCTGGAGCCTGTCAGGAGAAGGGCACCGGAGGTGGTGAGGGGTCTGCAGCACAAGTCTGATGAGGAGCAGCTGAGGGAGCTGAGGGTTTTTAGCCTGGAGGAGGCTCAGGGGAGACCTTATCACTCTCTACAACTGCCTGAAAGGAGGGTAGCCAGGCATGGGGTTGGACTCTTCTCCATGTAACAAGTGTCAGTGCAAGAAGTAAGGGCCTCAAGTTCTACTGGGGAAAGTTTAGATTAGATATTAGGAAAAAAATTCTTGACTGAAAGGGTTATCAAGCATTGGAACAAGCTGTCCAGGGAAGTGGTTGAGTCACCACCACTGGAAGTATTTAAAAGACGTACATGTCATAGGATCGTAGTATGGTTTGATTTGGAAGGGACCTTAAAGATCATCTAGTTCCAACCCTCCTGCCATGGGCAAGGACACCTTCCACACTCACACTGGATGTGAGTTTACTCACATCCAGCCTGGTTCTGAATGCCTACAGGGATGGGGAATCCACAACTTGGGGAACTTGTACCAGTATCTCACAACCCTTACCTAAAGATTTTCTTCCTAATAGCTAATCTAAACTTATTCTCCTCCACCTTAAGGCCAACACCCCTTATCCTATCACATGCCCCCATCAAAATTCCCTCTACATCTCTCTTGCAGGCCTCTTTCAGCTACTGGAGTGAATTTGCCAAGAAGGCAGCTTATCCAATGCCACAGACTCTGCTGCTGGCCTAGAAGACAGAAGTGCAATCAATCTTCACAGAGAAAGGTACCTCTGTAACAAAACCAAAGCATAAGTTCAAATGCATTTATTTACCACCTTTTCTTTTAAAAGGACTTCAGACTACTCTCCAAGAACCACACATAAAAGGACCAGTTACACCACATGAGTACTGAGCACACTGGCTTCACCACAGTTTGCAACAGCATGGTGGACTGCCAAATAAAATCAGAGAGAAAATAGAGGAAGCAGAAAAGACCTACTTCAGAACAACAGAGTAAGCAACTGCAGCTTGGAAAAGGGCTGTATTTTCTTTTGCAACAAGAAGCTGATAGGCAGGTAGCACTGCAGGCCACCCAGCTAACCAGTATAGGGAATGAGCACTTCCTGCTGAAGCTTCAAGCACTTCTTCCCAAAAAATACAGGTTTGCTCTCCAAAATGTCTCGTTCAAGTCCATCAGCAGCCAAAACCCAGAACTCATAAAGAGTTTAATGCAGCTGAAAGGAAAAAATTCCCATCTGAGGATATCAAGTCCACAAGGAATTAACTCTGATTTCAGGGTAGAACATGCCATAAATCCAATTTTACTGAGAGTGAAAGGGAACAGAATAGGATTTGAAAGATTTTAAAGTTTCCTTTCCGGGCTAATAATATACATTTAAACCAACAGTATAGAAAATCTCTGCTTTTGAAAAAGGTTCAATTTTACGAAACAGCTGTGCTACACTGATTCCATTATCTCCTGGCTATTATGTCTTGGCTACAAAATACAGCTGCAGGATGGGAAAATTTAGGGCACCATATAAATCACACATTCGAAATTTATTAACTTCTTGACTCGTGACTTCACATCCTTTGGAAAGTTAAACTAAGTCAGGCTGCAAAAAGTCAGGCTGTTACCCTAGATTCATTTCTTCCACCACAGTTTATGGGAAACTATGCCTACCGTTCAGTTTTTTCACATTAGTATTTTCTGACCTTAACAGTCTCTGACTTCAATGGGATGACAGCTAGATGATTGTAGTTTCTGATCCCAGGCTGGTAAATTTTGCTTGGGCTGGAACATATTTTTAAAATCAAAACTAGCTATAAATATTTTTATTATATTTTTTTAAATAATCAAAGTAAGGCAGGAAAAGGCTTTCTTTGGTAATTTCCTCCTATAATTTGTCACTCTCAGTACAAAGAGAGATCCACTATGAACTATAAGTATCATTTTAATTTCCAGGTATTGGCCTTACAGAATTACCTCTAGTGTGCCATTTCAGCTTCATTATTACAAGCTTATAAGCTTAAATGCTGTTAGCAAGGTCAAGGTTTAAAACACTAAGTGATAAGTTAATAAAAAGACCTCAAGAAATTACACTGGAGCCAGACACACTCTCCAGCCCCTGACAAAATGTTGCCAAGCTCTAAACCTTGTTACAGACTGGCATTTCAAATATGACAAGACAGATCACTGCATTCAAAGATAAAAAGGCTCCATAAGTCTTCTAGTATTCTCTTTCCTTCATTTGACTGCTCTAATGAAAAGGTAGGTCAACATTTCCCATCAAAAATATTTAAATGGTTCACTACCTGAAGCTCATTGAAATATCAATCACCTGGTATGACAGAAATCTGCAGGAGCATATTTCCATCAATACCAATCTGTGAATACAGTCACTGACTTGGGACCTACATGAATCATGGAATCACAGAATGGTGGGGGTTGGAATGGACCTCTGAGGTCATTCACTCCAACCCTCTGACAAGGCAGGGTCACCCAGAGCAGGGGACACAGGAACGTGCCCAGGTGAGTTTAGAATGTCTCCAGAGAGGGAGACTCCATGACCTCCCTGGGCAGCCTGTTCCAGCACTCTGCCACCCTTAACATAAAGAAGTTCTAACTCATGTTGAGATGGAACAGCTTGTGCTTTAGTTTATGGCCATAGAAGCCCTCCTGGTTACAGGTTTCTGACCCCAGAATCCGTACATGCATTAGGAAGCAGAATTTTCCAATGAAACCAGTCTAACTTGCCTTTTCTCTAAGGGTATACACATGCTATACCAAGTACCAGCTGAGTGGGTGTTCCCCTCTGAGAACAGTGTTTTGTTTCCCAAACATTCTACTATCCTTTGTAGCAGGATAGGCCATTTGTTAGGCTGTTTGGGTTTCCAAGGTTGGGCTCAAACCAGCTCTCATCACAGTCATGAAAGAAAGAAATTATTCTGTTCTCCCTTCACAGCACCCCTAAGGCAACTTCAGTTCTTTTTCCATACACAGAGGATTGATCACCTTGGGGTCAGTCATTCCCCCATCTTACCTACTTTAACAGGAAATTGCTGTGATGTGTTAGCATTTGGGCCCAGTAACCCTTAACCAGTCAGGATGACAGCTGTAACAGATCTAAGTCTTGCTCTTAGACAGACAATAACTTTTTGCTAGGGGGTTGGGAAAGCTACAGTGAAGGTGACAGCATTGCTCAAATTCCACTTACAAATGTTCTGCTGAATCTACATCCAGGTGCTTCTCTTTTCCATTAGGTATACTGTGGTCAATGACTATTGTTTCAGTGTTGGCTAAACAGAATCCATTTGATCGCATGATTTCTGTTGGGAGAAAAAAGAAAACAAGATTAAAAAAAAAAGCTGGAAAACAACTGTGTATATCATATGTAATTGACATGCCTATGAACTGAGATGTGTGCATGACATTGAAAATCTGCACAGGAAAACAGGAATGAGGAGTTGGTTTCACAGCTTCTTACATCTGCAAACTGACAGTGTTAGGCAATTTTATTCACCTAACCAACTCATGACACAGAGCATCTGAAGCAACTACCACTACCAAATCATAATTGTACTTTTTTTAGACAGTCCTAGGCTTAAGCAAAAATAAAAAAGACATAAAAAGGGAAACAAAAAGTGACCTTACAAGTTAATTCAACCACCAACTCTAAGTCGTGTAAAGAAATTCTGTTTTACACTGCCCTTGATACTGCTTACTTGTTTCTGTGTTAGAAGCCTCCAATACAAAATATCTACAATATACACCTAAATCCACTGACCTACTACCGTGGGGAGAATCGATAAATAAAGAACAGTATTTGATGTGGATGAGAAATTAATCCACATCTGTGCTTTGTGGAAAGTCAAACTAGGCAAGTCACAAGGATTTCTTTTGGTCACACAATTTTAGATGAAGCTAAAACTCTTGATCTGCCTCAAGACACCATCACTGTGTTACAGCCTTGCATTATCAGCACAACAAAAAATATTAGTCTGTGGCACAAAATACGGTAGGCAGAAAACACACCAACAAATTTCAGCTATATATACAGTTCAAGCAATGAACAGGAGATGACAGGAGATGAGACAGGAGAGAGGAGGTATTTTTTTTTCCTAACATTACATGCTCCTGCATTAAGGTAAAGCCAAAACTCACTTCCATATTTTACTTGAGAGTCATCTTTGGCTTTCATTCCATATTTTACTGCAACTGATTTTAACAGAATACATTTGGGGGTTGAGAAAACACAGAACCCCAGCAGAATTACACTTCACATGACTCATCTTGAACCAGCATTGTACGATTGTAAAGTAAGATTTACATCATAAATTGAAATTCAGCTTTCATCTTAGAGGGCGGCCCTTTCTCTCTTCTCCATCACCTACCACTCTAAGTAGGACCATACAGGGGACAGTTTTTTTCCTCAGAGGATAAAAAACATTTTTGCCTGCTTTTCCAAGACTGCAAGCCAGGTGGAAAGCAGCACTAATATCAGGAATGTCAGTATTTTCCTAGTGTCCTTGAATTGACCTAAGAGTTACAGCATTTCACTGCTGCATGTACTGCTTTACCCATTATCATTTACTGCCATCTACTGACAGCGCTGCCAGACACTGAACCATTTCCATTCTGCAGCATTCAGATGAGGCAAATATCAATTAACATCAAATTTCCACCTATGCTCTTAGCATTAATGGCAGCAATCACTTGAATGATAAAACTTAATTAGCACAAGATGCTTTTGGATATCTGCATAGGTAGGAGAATCTTCCTCCAGTTAATTAGGTATGACTCGTCACTACCAACAATAATTTAGAATTAAAACATGCCATTATTCAGCTGAGACAGTTCTGTTAGTACCAAAGAAAACTGATACCAGTTCCTTGACACTATAAACTTTACAGTACTATGTGGTATTTCACTTCAATTAACTGTAAATAAGCTCTTCTGGTGACACAAAAGCAGGAGTCGCCATTAGGCTCAAACAAAGTATTTCAAGTATAGAAATACAACACCCGGCACACCAGGAGCTCACAGACCTTTTGACAGGTCACTAGCAGATGAAGAGGGGAAAGGTTAAAAGAAAAGGCAAAGATAGGCTCTCCACTTTACCCACCAGCAATCTGTAGTTTAGGAACTTCCTGTGTCTCCACCTGTAACAGGTTTCAATGTACTTTCCCTTCACTTCCTTGTCTAATTCTCTTTTGAAGTCACTTCTGCTTTCAGTTTCACCGTATCCTATGACAGTGAGTTCCACTCCTTAACTATGCTTTGTATGGAAACAAAACAATATTATAACCTTTCTTCTGTTTGTTTAAAGCCTGTTGTCTGTCAATGATATTGGATAACCTACAGCTCTTGTTTCATAAGAAGTACAGGGTAATTGACCTCCTTGTATTCACAGCTTTGTAGACTTCCATCATACCAGTCTGTCATCTCTTTTCACAAGTGAAGTTTCCTTCTTTAATGAACCCCTTACTTAGAGAAGCTGTTCAACAACTTGAATCCTCACCCTTTATTTGTATAATTTTAAATTCTATTATATCCTGAGATGAAGAAACCATAATTGTGTATATTGTATTCAAGCTGAGGTTATGCTCCTCTCCTCTGTTTCCCCCTCCTTTCCTAATAATATGTAATGTTCTCACTGCTGGTATTGCCCATAGCTTGGCACCAGGCCTACATTTTCACTGTACTGTATCAATAGCCTGAAAATCTCCTTTCTAAGTGGTACCATTAAGTGGTAGCATTATTATATGTGATGACATGCAGTAAGGACTGCATTTTCCTCACATTCACTGCTTTGCATTTGTCGGCCTCCCATTTCACCTGCCACTTTATTGCCTGAATACATGTTGCACAGTATATCAAGGAAAATTCTATGTTCCCTATCACAAAGCACTATTGAGAACTACATTTTGAATTGTTGTAGAGAAATAATAATGGGAACAGCAAATGAAGTAATTTTCATTCTTCAATTCTTGTGTCAACTGCAGGACGTTAACAATTCTTACCTGATATTTTAACTGGACTTTGAAAGCTTGGCTGAATTTTATGGACATTGTCATTTTTTAGAACTTGGTCCAAAGGAGATCTCTCAAAGAACGTGAGGACAACTTCAGACCTTGAATACTTAAAAAGAGAGAAATAAAAACAGACAGCCATGTTTAACCACTAGATTGCTTTGTTCCTCTTCTCCACTTCCACCACTTCATAGTATGACAGAAAGACTTAATAGAAGTGACAGCTTGGAGGCATCATTACACAGTTCTGGCACTCAGCACTTCTCCAAGTTACTCAATAAATTGCTGCTTCTTCCGAAGCTTGGCAAAGCCCATCAGATTCTAATCTGCATGAGAGTGCACGTCACCATGAAGGAGGAGTCAAGCTGGGCTAAATGGGAACTTGGCTTACTCACCTTCCAAGGCATGTTTATAATAGTCTTCAGAAGCTTTTCCACTTCATTAAGTCTGGCTTCTATATCATGGGCTTCTTTTATTGTGATGAGCCCTAGAAACAAAGTAAACAGATCATAAGCAAAAACAAAAGCACACTTATGCACACTTTAGCAGCCAGAAACAGCCCCTCAGGAAGATGTGGAATGATCTCAAATATGCCTTCCAGAAATGTCTTTTAAACCAACTAATGATAAACCCTGCACCCCAAAAGGAGGTGGGTGTAGTTTACAAGCAGAGTTGCAAGCCTGACACAAACTCAGCTGTTTATGACCATATGTAGGAATTGCAAGACAAGCAGAAGCAGAACCACCTACTCCCTCACCCAGTTCCACTACACAGCGTTCCCAGCAGTGGTAGTTAAATAGCTCACTTTCTGCTTCCAAGAACCACTATTCATCCTTTTCATAGTTCTGTAAATAAAAAGCAAAAGGAAACCCAAGAAAACCAAAAGACACATCCTACAGATAAGAGGGGAAAAAATAAACACAAGCTAAACAAAAGGCTTTGAGAGCAGTTTTGTATTTCTCTGTAAGCCTCAGTGAGTGGTCCAAAGAAAATTTTTCAGTATCATGTTTTTCAAGTGCAAGATAACTGTTAGGATTTTTTTTTATCTATTCAGTCACTGAATTATCACAGTGCTGCAGAAGGGATTAAGACAGGAATTTTACTGCCCAATATCCAGACTGATGCATTACAATGCAATATTGAATTGCTCCGTATGGTGATCTTAAACCATGATGCCATATTTTGTATGTTTAACCTGCAGGACATCTGTAACTTTCCATTCCTCTAGCAGACTGAAGGAAATACAGAACAGGTTAGATGCATGTGTAGGGCATATGAGGATAAGTAAACCCCAAAATTTCACATCCCTTTAGTGGGCTTTTTATTGCTGATATTTGCAACCTACTTTTTCTAATGAAATCATACTTAACTTCTGCACTTATGCATCTTTCCCAAGGAGCAGGACACACCCACGAAAATTAAATACCTAAGAGAAATTATTAAATATAACAAGCCGCAATGAATAAACAAACAAATTAAAAACTGAACAAAAACTGGAACAGAAAAAGACACAATAAATCAAAACCATCAAAATTAAAAATCTGCAAAGCAGTCTGTGAGAAAGCACTTCAATATATTGCAATTGTGTTAAAGTAAGTGTATCTCCATCTTCCTATTCAAAAGACAAACACAGAGCCATCAAACATGCAGAGTGTGGGAACAGCATCTGCAAACAGTTTCAGTCTGCACTAGTCCTTGTTGTTTGCTACCAACAAGATACAATCCCACAGAAACTTTCCAGACAAAAGTGTGACTTGGAAACTGTCAGCTCTCCTCCAGTTACAGCTCTAAATAAAACAGAGATTGTCGCCAAAGCAACCGGGTTTACTTGACAGCTGTCCCACAAAAGTCCCCTGCTTGTCCAAGCCTTTCTCTTGCTCAACAGTCCCTCATTTGGCCTGTTTTTTCAGCATGGCTATCACCTCACCCCGGTACAACTCACCCCCTCTCCTGACAGCAGAGCAATGCATACCAGCAGGCACATAAGGGAGGTGGTGTGTTTCTTGCTTTGGCTGGTGTACACCACAGTCAGGTAGCTTTGCTTGGAAATTCTCTGAAAGGCTCCAAATGTGAATTAACTCATCTGCATCTCGGACTGCATACTAGCTGGGCTGTGCTTGGCTTTACAGACCTGAATTGCAGACCAGCAACCTTCATCATCCTAACTACAGAGTGCAGGCCTGGGTGGATCTGCTTCACCCCTCCACAAATTGGATGTGGTGGTGCGTTCCCACCCCACATTTGGATCAAGATCAAAATTTTCAACGAAGGGGCTTTTATTTTTCCTAAAAGAAAGAAAAAGCTGCCAATGGCCCCACAGCTCAGACACCCATCCATGATGTTAGAAACAAGCTGCTGGCCCTGCTGCAGCCCACAGAAAACAGAGCAGCCACCCTGGTGCCAGCTGCCATGGGGTGCCTCCACTTCTGCTGGTCTTGATCCACTCTGCATAAACACTGATACAGTCAGAGCAGAGACTGCCCAGCTGTGGCTCCCACCTCACTGCCCATCCACCAGGGATTCAGCATTCAACTGCTCCCTCTCAAATCTGCCCTCGATCTCAGACCCTTTCCCAGATAAGCATGCACTGTTGGAACTAGTATTTTACTAGGAAGAGGAATGCTTTCCAACAAATGAAGAAATTCAGACTGGGAGGGGGAGAAAAAGAAAAAAAAAAAAAACCAACAAAACCACCTCGGCAACAACCCTGAGCATTCATCCCATGAGGAAAACCAGCCAAGTGGTCAGGATTTCTCTCATTAGTAATCAGGGAAAGCATCTGCAGCTCCACACGGCCTTTTTATGCTTCACCAAGAAGTCAGACAAGGCTGTCAGCCTGTTGCACTGTCAGAGATCGCCCCGTGGGAGGTTTTACAGCTTCTTGCATTCACAAGGAATTTCCAGCCAAGGTATATTGTCTCCTTCCACCTCTTGGAAAGACACCAGCCACGCAAACCCACATTCCAACCTGGAAACTGGCACAGAAGACTTGTACCATATGACACCATAAAAACTGTTTCTTACTGAAGTTTTCAGTGATATCAAAACCAAAAAGCAGACAGCGTAGGAAGGAGAGTGATACATCTGCCTGGACAGCTTCCTATATATGTGCTTAATGATTGCAGATGCACAGCTTTGGGATGTAAGGCTGCTGACCTTAAATGAATTCCCCATACAGGGAGTTCAATTTTGCCAGGCTAAAGCCTTTCTTTTCATACATCTGCAACCCAAACAAACAGAAACCACTTGACTGGCCTCACATACACATATTTAAACCTGTAATTTCTTCTGCAATTGTCAGGAAGTTTGTAAGGCCCTCATTTATCTTAATTCTCAAGTCTCTGTTTTTAAAAGTTAACAGATGCTCTTGTGGTTCTCAGTTAGTCATAGGTCATGATCCCACAACCTGAGACTGCTCCCAACCCCACAGCCACTCTAACCAGAGTGAGGCACTGCCCAAGCAGCCAGGAGGAGTGGAAGTCCTAGTCCTTCCTTTCCATCCCTTCCAGCACTCTATAACTGGCTGCTGTTGTCCACCACAGCACCTTATGTGCATGAGGAATGCTGGGGTTTCGCAAGGTAAAGTCTCTGGTGTCAACACTGGCTTAAGAGGCCCCCATCCTCCCCTACACCTCATTTCCTCTCCCACACCACAACACTGAGCTGCTTCTGCTTTGCCAGCACAATTAGGCGAGCAGCAGGGAATACCTCAAACCACTCCTGTCAAAGGCTTCACCTCAGGAAACCCCAGACTCCACAGAAGACACAAGACACTGCAGACGAGGATGCCCCATCCAAGCTCCTTTCTCACCCAGGCTCTGTATCAAGTTTGAGCAGGAATGAGAATTTGTGTAAAGAAGGGTCACAGAACTGCATCCAAGCTCCCAGGCCTATTATTCGCTTTGTGGGGGTTTCTCCTTTGCCAATCTTCTTTCTCCTATCTAGAAGATTTGTCGAAGCAGAAAGAAAGACAAAAAAAAGCCAGAGACTGATGTAGGATCTCCAGATGCTGGAAACGCCCAAACAAACAGACAGACAGACATGCCAGCTGACACTGCAGACAGAGCCCAGAATCCCCACCATTCATTAATCCTGACCCAAATGAACCAAAATGTGGATGCATCTGGAGCATGTGGGACCCCCTGGCCACATATGAAGCATCCATAAAGCAGCTACAACACGTCCCAAGGCTGTTGTCTCTGCCCATGGGCCATAAATACATGTCTAGCCTATGTTTCCATCTGGGGCTTTTACTGCCCAAGAACCCTTACTCTGTTTGCCATAAAACAAAAATAAGATACCAGTAAAGCAACCAGTATCCTGGAACCAGTTGTGCTTTCCTCACTTGTTCAGCCATGCAACAGAGCTGAACTCAGAGCTGGGAAATTTGTTAGTGAGGTCATGGTGAAAGGCTGTTCTCATGCCTTTTTCTCAGCTCTGGCCCTTGTCTGGACTGCTAATGGAAAACATGCACAAACTCCTCCCAGGAAAACTTTGCTCTCTGTCTTGTTACCTGTACTGTACTTGGACAATTGGCTATTATTTCTAGTGATTTAAATGCTATAAACACCCATGTTTACAGGGTTTGAGGTAATCTGGAGTCCCGCTAGCTCCTTTTTTTTTTTTTTGCCACAAACCCTGCGCCAAATACCACAAACTTCTAAGATTCCTTCACCCTGCACACAGCAGAGCTAACAGGCTGGGTGACAGGAGGGATGACACTGCCTAACCCAGTGTGCCTGGGAGATGGCTTTATTTTTATTACATAGTCAGTGACCTCATTCAATCCTTCTGACATTTTCTCTGCCCCTTTCCAGACCAAGAGCCTCAGGCAGAGTCCTTAAGACTGAAAAGCTTTCAGTCTGAGACCAAGTGTAGGTAGCAACTCTGCACAGAGCAGCATGTGTCTGGAAAAGTATGGCACCAGCAGCACCAGCAGCGTGCAGCTTTCTTCCTCCCTGGGTCCCTGGGTCCCTGGGCAGCTGCAGGAGGCTGGGAGAGCAGGCCAGCAGCTGTGTACCTGGCACGCTGGCTCACAGCGTGGGAGAGGGGCCCAGAGCTGCACACAGGCAGGAAACGAGCTCAGCAGCAGAGGAGAACACACTGAGAGCCAGCTCCTGATGTAAACACACAAGCCTTGGTAGGGCTGTCCTATTACTGCTATGTGAGCCACCAAATCTGCAACTAATGACATTCTCAAACCGCAGATAATGCACGCCATGTTTCTCCCACAGGAAGCAGGACAGGAATTGCAGCATGTGCTTCATGGCTCATAATGAAATCACAGAGCAGTCCTGACAGTCAGCGTACACAATAAAAGCATTGTCTCAAAAATCCTCAAGTGCCTTCCAAGGAAAAGTAAAGTAAGTTCATGTCCAGGCCAAGTATGCATCTGTAATGTCATGTCAATGATGACACAGAGAACCCTGTTTTTCTGGAGTTGTGTTGCTATGTACAAGGCACTCTGTATACACCATACCAAACTGTGGGCAAACCCCATGTCTCCAGTCTGAAGGACTACACTTCATGTTTGTGATCAGGACAGGAGCAAAGAATGACCAAGACATACCCTATTTGCTCAAAATCAGTTCTATACATACAGGAAGCTGAGCAAGAGCAGAAGCCAAGGTGTAATTTCTGAAGATACGTGCAAGATGGAATGACAATAGTCCTAAATGCTGTGTGTTTCAGTATGTACACAAAGATTAAAGTTGTATTGAGCCCTTCTCATCTGATTCTCTCTCCATTCCCCACAAGAAGATTGCAAAGTAGGTATCAAAGGGGAAAAAAAGGAGTAACAAATAAATCCAGGGAGAAATCCCATTGTGTTCTGCTAATCTACACTGCAAGAAAGATTTGAGGCTTATAGATTTAAATCATGAGTCCATCCCTCTCTCTTTGCACAAGACCCTATGCAACAGTCAGGGATTTCAATCTTCAGGGAAGACATATAAGTTGCCTTGCATGGGAGGCTGCTACTTTGCTGTCTTTCCTGACCAGACTTCAATGGGAGATGTGCCCTTTTTCCCCAGTTACAGTACTGGGATGCTGTAGTGCTTAAACATTTTTATCCACTTTTTTACCACTTCTGCTAAAACTTTTTGTCCTTTTCCCTCATTTCTCCTTTCCCTCAGATATGTTCTAAGCCTTGTGCACACACACAGTGTAGGATGTAGATGGACCAATAGAAAGAAGGTCCAAGTCACTAGAGAATAATGTTAAATAAAAGAGTCTAATTTGATTCATCCAAAGAAAGGCCAGGTCCAAAGTCAGATCAGGCTGTGAGGGACCATATCCAGTTGACTTCTAAACAAATCCACAGATAGATACTCTACAGAAACATGCAGAAACTGAAGCTACTCAGCTGGCACATAGATCAGGGCTGAAAGATGACAGACAACTCAGCTCCATTTTTTCTGCTGTCTTGCTCCTTTGCACTGCTTCCTACTTCCTCCCTCTGCTGAACTGGGTCTTCTCAATGCCATTTCAGCTGTCATTTCCCCCTGCTTTATTGCCACCATACCTCGCTCCTCCTAGCAGCTGCCCAGGTAGGATCTTTCCTCACTGCAAACCTGTATTTCCTCAACCTTGCCCCCTGGGAACTATGGCATTGGCCACCTCAGATAGGATTCCTAAAAGGCCAAACCAGCTCCCATTAACAGCTGCCTCCTCTCTGATGAAGGAGAGGAGGATAAAAGATTGCTAGAAGGCAAAGGAATACTCAGGGGTGTGTAAAAGCAGGAAATGAAAAAAAAAACCCAGCAGAGGAGAAAGCTTGTTTCACACAACTTTTCTTCAGTAACTGCAGAAATAACACCACAGAGATCTTTTAAGTCCAAAGACTTTATAAGATCCAGAGAAGGGCAGATAATTACAGGCAATCAGGGATGTCAGATCTTCAATTACTAGAGACCAGGACTGTCACTTTTCTGTTCTCTGTTATTTAGGCTGTCTTCTGCAGCATCTGGTTCTCATCACCGGAGACAGGATCCTTAAAGCTAGCTACAGCACTAGTCTGACTTAAGCCTGGCAGCTCTAGCAACTCTTCTTTGATGCCTCTTGCCTAATTCTACAACCCCTCTCTGTTGGAGCAGACACACTTGCCCGTTCTCCGTGTGGGGAAGTTCAACCATCTCATGTGACAAGAGTCACTACAGTCTTTAAAAATTAATTAACATTGATGCAATATCACTGACAAGATCCCTCTTGGTAGCATTACTGAGGGAGCAACTAAAAGGACACAGCAGAGCTGAAAAGAGGGGTGGGTATAGGGAGGTGGACTTTTGACATTTATCACATCATGCTGCCCTTCTTAAACTTGACAGTGAGGACCAATTTTTTTTTACAGAGATATCAGTACACAAAATGCATGTGAGGCACTCCATATTTTCAGAAGTTCCACTAGGTACTAGCAAACATATTGAAGATACTGAGATAAATCTGTTTGATGCAGAAAGAGAGAGAGCTTTCGAAACCTTGTCCACACCTTTCTTCTTTTGCAGTTCATTTGAAGCAGATGCAGGATGGGGAGAAGTCCTGTCCAAACAACTGTCCAAAAAAATCCCCCAGAGCAAAAGTGACCATGACCTGAGGACTCTGGCACACTCAGATACCCATGCAAAGGAGGCAAATTAAAAGCTGAGAAACCCAGACCCTCAAGATGATGGGTTTTCCACACATTGTATTATTAGTTATGGGATCTCCCAGGATCTCTGGAATGGAGAAGGCACGTTTTGGTGGCAGAACTCAGCAGGCAGGCTTTCCCCATGGAGTTGCCTGTCTTGATGCCTGATGAGCCACAAGAAAGGCAAAGATGTCAAAGAAGCATGAGACAGGAGTGAACAAAGCAGTCAAAACCTGATGAAAAATGCGAGCCCCTACAACCTTTTTTAGTGCTGATTTCTTATCAGTTGAGAGCTGTCATGAAAACACACCTCATTTCCATTCCTTTCCACCATAAACTTCCCTGACACATTGCCTTGGTTCACCACAAAAAGGCAACTTGTGTTTAGCTTTATAACAACACAGTCAGCTTCATTTATCTCCATCATTACAAATGAACCATGAAATTCAGCTGATAAAAAAACAAACCCAGAAGCCACAAACTTAATTTTGGTTATACAGTTCTGCTAGAGTCTGATAACCAAGAGCTGCTTCTTTTGTCTGCTGGACAGAAGCTCTGAGCAAGCTCCACTAATGAACTGTTGACAGTGTCAACAATGAAAAGAGCACAATAGATGCAGTGTATTTATCTGTATTGTCGCAGCACCGAGAAACAGCTGCTGTCTGTGGAAACTGCTATGCTGCTCCTGTAGAGCTCCCTTGTCTCATAAATCACACACTCAGATGGTCCTGTAAACAACAACAAGAACAACAATGCTCTAATGCAGCTTATAGAAAACTGAGTTATAAACGTGGCACTTGCAAGCAAACAACGTTTCTGGGCTGGCTCTTCAGGAACTGCCTTCTGTGTTGTGCACATCCTTCCAATGGCAGCCCTGGAGGAGCTTCCCGCTGCACTGCCACTGGGACATGGAAAACAGCTTCCTGCAGGAGAATGCCACCCCCGGGGCAGGCACAGCACCTGGAGCTCAGCCTAGTCCCTGTGAGGGACTGCTCAGGTCTGCTGCAGGTGAAGGGACTGCTTCTACACCACGAGGGAAAATAAAGGTGCAAGATTTCTATAGGAAATCTCCATCACTATTAGAAAACTTCTGTGGATGGACAGAGGTTGAGCACCCGCAAGGTGGAAGGGAACAGAGAAGTTCTGCAGAGCCATAAATAATCACAGATGGCAGCACACCGGTGAGGGAAACCTGGAGGCAAAGAAAAGGAACAGAAAGCAGCTCAGGAAAAGCAACTTGGAGAAGCAGAGAGGAAATAACAGAAAGGGCAAGGGGAAAAAGGACCACGACAAAGCAGAATGAGTCAAATGAGGCATGGAAAGGAGGAAAATGAGAACTTTGGGAAGAGAGGCCCATCCAGTAAGAAAATAAATCTCTCAGAGAGTTTCTTGTTTGGCAGCTCAGAGTATGAGAGCAGGACCAGGCACTACAGTACCTACAATATGAAGAGTTACACTGGAAGAGCATCTGAGCCTCTGTTCTGATAACAAAGGCAACAAACAAGTGCAGAGGAGGATTGTCAGAAACCACCCTGCCACTCCAAAGGCAAAACAAATTCCCATTTTGAAAGGCTGCTAATGTGATCTTTCGGCTTCCTTAGGGGTTGATTCTGCCCGCACTGAAGTCAGAAAGGAGGGAGGTGTGTGACTGCTGACTGCACTGAAGCTGGCTCAAGTTCTAGAATAAATCTTAGAAGAGACCTCCTCAGAAGCAGTATTTAGAGAAAATAGGAGTGGGGAGGGGGGAAGGAAGAGTCCTTTTCCAGATTTATACCTCAGTTGTGGTGTCTATTTGGTCTGTTGCAACTGTTTCTATTTCCATCAATTTTAAGTCAGCTTCGAAGTCCACAGCTCTGCCTTTCTCAAGAAAACAGATTAAATTCAACAGTAGACTTTGCATAGAGAAACAGATGATTTAGTAACATTAGGCTGTGTTCATTGCAGAGGGGAATGAACCTGTGTTTTCCTGTGATCCTCTTTTGTACACTTGCCTAGAGCAAGGGACAGACAGATTTCAAAGACAAATAAAACACTAGCAAGTTACTGGTAACATCACAGTGAATCATACTTAGTCACTCCGCAGGTATGCACATATCTAACCTTGTTTACCAGCTTCCTAGTGAGATGCCTTGTGCTGCTGGATGTCCTTGGCCTTTAGCATCATTGTACACTCCAGATGCAGAGAGTGCACTCTGCCACGTGCTCTTATTAGTTACAAAAGACATGACCAAACTGTGGGAATGCCCTACTCCCCCCTGGGACCTCCCCTCCTCTCATATTGAAGAAAGAGTAAGATGAGCAGCCCCTGCAGACAGCTACACCTCCCATCCTCTCCTCTGTAATCTCAAAGCACTCAGCAGCTCCAACAAATAAGGAAGGGGAGAGCATTGTGGAAGTCAGTCTGTGAGGATGAGGGGTCAGGAAAGGAATGGAGAGGATGGTTTCCTCATGCTGAGCAAGAAAAGGAGCACAGTCCTGCACAGCATGAACTGCTGAAGCCAGCAATAAAGGTAACAACCAACTCTTTCCAAAATTGCTGACGTTTTCATAATAACCACAACCTTCATTCAAAAAGTTAATAACATCAAATAGCTTAAGCTTCCACTCTCAGTCGTATCGCTTAAATGTAACACACTGCAGCTTGACTGAGCTGTAGGATAATGGTAGTCCTTTTAATGCTCCTTAGGCAAATCTGTAGGGACTTTGGAGTCCTTCAATACAATGCAAATTTAGTTTGCAACACGTTATCATTTCCTCCAGATAAAAGACACAGATGATATTCACCTTCTTTCCGGAAGCCCAAGATAAACACACACACATATACAAACTCACATACATATGCAAATACATTTGTATATATATAAATACACACAAATGTATATGACTAAATGCTAACATAGACAAGAATGGGCTTTTGTCAGGTGTTTTTGTTGGGTTAAGTACATCGAGCTTCACTGTAGACAGCAGGTCATCTGCTTTTACACAGGGCATTAAGAAACCATGCTTACCCCATGAATTTTGTAAAGACTGGACATGCCCCGTGCAATCTCTTCTTACATACAAAGCTTTGCATCACTGTCACTTAGTTAAATGAGATTTTTATGTTTCAACTTTGTCAAGATATCAGAGGCTGTGGCCAGCCAATTTAAAATGTTGGTATGATGAAGTGTTCTTTAGGCAGACAAGCATACTCTGCAAAGTAATTTTCTTTAGAGCAGGAGCAGCATAATTTTAAACAGAGTCTTGCTGAAATTGTGACGCACGCTGTAATTGCTTAGAAACTACTCCTGATTTTTATTCTGCCTCTGTTGCAAAGTTAACCCCCACCCCCTCCACAAGCGAAACAGATCATATTCTACTTATATTAGGTTTCGATTTTTCAAATCCTGAATTGATGTTTTGCTCATTCCCCATTCTACTGAAGTCAGTGAGCCTGTTCCTGAGATAAAGGTAAGTCAAGGTTGCTGGCTCTAGGTTTCAGGCAGAGATTGAGCAACACAGGCTGAGGATAGTTAATCTTTCCCAGTTGTTCATGCATGAATGGTGTATCTAGCTGGGACTGTCAAGTAAACCCAGTGCAAGGGACTACAATCCCATCTGGCTCAAACTGCACAAATAATGCTTCGGAGGGAAGTGAAAAGAGTCGAATACTTTGCAAAAGCTCTGGCAGGCCTTGAGACAGGAGGGGAGCCATGCTTGCTTGAGAAAGGCGCTGAGGAGTGAGAAGGGCTTTAGGATAAGCAGCAGCTCCTGTGCCTACCCAATGGAGAAGAGCACTGGGAGGGGCAGGAGGCCAAGGATCGAGTCCATTTGTAGCCAGACACAGCACACACCCTAGTCCAGCCGCCAAGATACTCTTCAGAGCCCCATAAAGCCAAGAAGAAGGACTACCGGCACCCTGGGATGTCAATTTTTAGTCATAGTGACTCTGGCAGATGCTGTGCCCTGCAGGCCACAGGCAAGCTCGCTCCAAACCTACCCAGCACCCTCAAAAGCCGTGGCCCAGGTGCCACATACACTTGAAAGCCATGTTACTGAGAATTTACTGCCACTCAGCACTAGTAAAAATCACACTCACAGTTCTCTGGGTAGGACACACGCGGTGTGTAACAAGCTTTTGCACTACTTCAGATTCCCGGTCAGCAACAGAAATCCAGGAGGCACTGTTTGTGCCGCACTCAAACCTCTCAAACCCGGGTTGAGAGGTGCAGTCTGGCATCCGCAGGAACAGCCCCATTCCCAGCCTGCACCCAAGCGGGAGGAGACAGCCCCCTCCAGCACCCAGCCCTGCCAACATCTCCCACCCGCACCCCGGAGAGAACGGGGGCTGTGGGGCTGCGGCCGCCCCGCCTGCCCTGCGCCCATCCTCGGCTGCCTTTTGCGCCCATCCCTGCCTGCCCTGCGCCCATCCCCACCTGCCCTGCGCCCATCCCCGCCTGCCTTTTGCGCCCATCCCCGCCTGCCCTGCGCCCATCCCCGCCTGCCTTTTGCGCCCACCCCTGCCTGCCCTCCGCCCATCCCCGCCTGCCCTGCGCCCATCCCCGCCGTCTGCAGAGGGCACTCGGGGCCCGCCAGTGGAGCGGAGCTCCCGGAGCCGGCGGGGCCGAGCCGCCAGCTCCCGGCAGCGGGCACGGGAAAGCCCAGTGCCAGCGGATATAGGCCGGGGAGAGGACTGCGGCTCCCGCCACACAAGGAAGCTTGGAGAGGGAAAAGTACGAGCGTTTTAATGTGAGGCACATGAAAAACCCAAATCTAGCCCACCACCAGAGGTTAGGGACCTGGAAGAACCGTGGAAAAAGACCTGTCTCACTATAAACATCTGTCAGAAAACATCCTTGAAGAGGCAGCCCGGGAGAGATCGCCACCGGCAGAGCACAGAGCTCGCTGTCACCCAGGGACAGCCGGGGAATGAAGTCCGGTGGGTTTACACCTGTATGAGTGGTGGAGACCCAGTTCCGAGAGCGGCTAAAGTAAGCGGGTCCCACTAGCAAGGTGAGAGGCTAAGTGAGAGATGGGGTAAACTTTCCCATTCTCTCACACACAAAACCACGCAGAATATCGGTTTTCCCCCGTTCCTGTTCCATCAAATAATTTACGTCGTAACTCAAACAAGTGAGGAGGCTGGATGTGCTAGGCATACACCCATTTTCAAATGACTGGATTCTCCTCACCACTGTACATACTTGAAATACGTCAGAGGAGAACACGTAACTCTATCTAAAAAATACCCCAAACATTATACAAATTAAACCCAACCCGCAACACAACTTAGGTACATCCTGCTTCTGCACAGCAAGGCCTGAGCACGGACAACATCCCTCAGATTTGATTAATCCAGTTCAGAAAGTAGAAGAGAACAGACGTCTCTACTAACTGCTGCTGCAATTCCCGTTTCACAGAAGTTATGCGAGGAATTACGCCAGCTCCCAGAGTTACTCCGTCCCCTGGCAAGTACCGCAGCCCTTTTTTTTATGCCCTCTCCTTGTGGCAAACAACATACCAACATGCGGAGATCTTTCAGCCTCACCCTTTTTCCGGCCAACCACCCCCCAGCCCTCCCTCGGGGAGCCCGGAGGCACCGGAGAGGGGCAGCGCAAACGGGGATCCCTCCGTTCCCCAGCCCAGGCTGGCCTGGAGCCGCGCAGCTGGAGACAGCAGCAGCGATACTGGTGCGGGAAGCCCTCGGCTCCAAACGCATAGTCAAAAAAAAAAAAAAAAAAAAAAAAAAAAAAAAAAAAAAAAAAAAAAAAAGACGAAGAAGAGAAACACAAATCACAAATCAACATCCCGGGAGGAGTTTCCGACTGCAAAACGCCTCCGCAGTTTTTTCTGCCCCCCCACCCCAGTCCGGTTCTCAGAGGCTCCAGCTCCTCACCCCCTTCCCTCCGCAGACAGGGACCGCTGGCCTGCCCGTCCTCCCCGGCCACTGCCACCGCCAGGGAAGCGGCGGCCGAAACCCGCCCGCCCGCCGAGCAGAGAGCGCCGGGGCGCGGAGGCTGCTCAAACCTTGGAGCAAGGGGGAGCGGGACAGCTCGGGCCGGTCCTCGGGGAAGGAGTCGAGGAGCCGCTTGAAGAGGCGGCCGAGGTCGGAGTAGCTGCGGTGCAGGTAGAGGATGTTGCGGTCCGACCACTCGGTGCGGATCTCGTAGAACTCCTCCTCGTCGCCCCGCCGGCTGATGATGAGCCGCCGGATGCCGTTCACCCAGCAGCCCCGCACGTACATGTTCACCAGCGAGGTGCCCTCAAACACGGCCGAGGCCATCCCGCCGCCGCCCGCACATCCCCCGCCGCCGGCGCAGGGCGAAGCGCACCGCCCCGCGCCGCCGTGGCCAACTTAAGAGGAGGAGGAGGAAGAAGAGGAGGAGGAGGAAGAGAGAAGGGGGGTGCCACCCGCCGCACGGCCCCCCCGGTCTAGCCCTGCCCGCCGGGGCTGTGTCGCCTCCCGGCGCAGGAGGGACGCTCGCTGGTGCCTCATAGACGGCGGCCGCAGCGAGGGGACGGCCCGGGCACCCTGCCCCGCCGAGTCCCCGGCGCCGAGCAGGAGGCGCTCACCCCCTCCGGGGCGGGGAGCAGGATGGCTCGGCCCCTTCTTCTCGGCTCCGCGGGAAGGCAGAGCCCCTCCCGTCCAAAGGCGGGGGGACGCCCCGGCCGCGCAGCCAGCGCCCACCCCCTCCGTCGAACCCTGCGGTCTCGGCGGGGCGGGATCCTCCTCTTCCTTCTCGGGACGTTTTCGTAGACAGTGCAGACATGACGAGGAATTTTTTCCTCCTCCTAGTGACCCCACGAGGTTTTTTTCGGGTTTCTTTCTTTTTTTTTTTTTCCTTTAAGCCTCCGTCGCGGCCAGCTGAGGGAGGAGGAGGAGGCAGACCGCCAGGCTGTCAGCGGCCAGCAGCGCAGGGCAGAGCGGCGCTCCCCTGTGCCCGGGGAAACCTCGACGGAGCCCCCGGCAACCGAGCCTGCCCCTCCGGCGGGACAGGGGGCCAGCACAGAGAGTAAAAACAGGAGGAAGGGAGCACGCAGCTGGTGTCCGGGACTCCTTCGGCCTTTTAATAATAGTCTGGCGGGACGGCATCCCTGAAGGAGCCTCCAGCAGCATCGCTTTCGGGAAGGAGGTGGGGAGGTCTGTGCTGCAGATGCAGTCCCTCCTTCCCACCGGATCCCCATGCCACGCAGCGCCCGAGCGCCAGAGAGCGGGGCACGGGAGAGCCGGCGGCGGCCGCAGCAGTCGGCAGCGGGCATCTGGCAAACCAGGACCAGCATTCTAGGGCAAGGAGGTGTGTGGGAAATGCCTGGATGCCTGCAAATGCCTCGAAGCTGCGGGGTTAGGATATACAGTACTGAAGGTGAAGCAAATGACAGCGCGGTGATGTGGCTGCATCATCCAAAATGGGATTCTGCTGGAAGGCAGTGGCCTCCGGCATCAGGCTCTCTGAGGCAGAAGGGCTCGGCAGGGCCAAGGGAGGCGGTGAGTGGCTTCCCCGGGTCATGCCATGGCCCGAGGCAGGAGAGACCCTTCCTGTTTGTATAATTTGGGGAGGTCAGAGGTCATGACACTCACACTGTGTATTATAAAATTTAAGCCAGTTTCTGCCAGAGTGACATCTGTGGCTCAGGAGGCCAAGAATTCACATGGTGAAAATTCAGGTGCTGTTTAACCTCTCAGAAAAACAGAGCAGAGCCCACAAGCAAGACCACTGTTACAAGGATCAGCCAAAAAGCAGTGCTTGGAGAGCATCACGGCTGGATCAGCCTGGGGTAGCACAAATAAGCGTGATGGGGTGGCACAAAGGTGAAATATAATATAAAGATAATATTTTTTTGTAAAATGCATAATTAAATAACTAAACCATACTCTTAAATAGATAACATAGCAAGTAGCTGCCTACATCATTCAGGTTCCACATGCCTCTACGTTAAAGCAGCTCCAACAACTGCAATGACATCCCAAATGCCTATTTTCTCTATTTTGCTTCTATATAATAAAACTGAGTTTAGCACTCTCTGAAGCACAGTCACATCTAAGGAATGCAAACAAACAACTGAGCCTCATCTCTCCAAACAGGCACATGATGGTTTGCTGCAGCCTTGCTCTGTAGCACCTGCAGACTTTCCTTTAGAGAAATCTGTGGTTTTGAGAACAGGTGGGCGATACTCAAGATGACAGAGCACATCCTATTCCTGCTAAACCAACTTCACAGAGAACAGTGCCAGACCCAGAGCTGTGATACAAAACCAGAAAAAGCAAACAATCTGAATGCACTCGCGTCCCATAAAGAGGTGTGTAGCCTTTCACAGAGCAAAGCATGTGACAGAGGATCACCTTGGATAACCATAAAAAGAGTTAAAGAGTTTTCATGCCACTGTTGGGCTAGACATGTCCCAAGTACCACGTATTAGCTGTTCAGAGAGTTCAGGGTAGCTTCACAGGAAAGGAATTACTGTGAACCTTCGTATTGTAGAAAGATCTCCACACAGCTCCTTTTGTTCAGGGTAGGTTTTTGTAATCTCTCTTCTTGTTCTAGTACATGGTGGTCTTGCCCATTCTTCAATATAAAAAAACCCAGGCAAATAAAATGCCTTCTCTTCTGGCACTTGCTGTGCTAACCTGAAATAACCACACACCCTAAGGAAGTGAAACTTCTCGGAAGAGAACAGCAAGAGTAACCTCCCTTTTTTCAAGATATCAGCCTTGCACTGCTTCTGTTTAAGCAATAAAAGCACTTGACTTCTGCTCATTCGGACTGGTATTTTCTGCCTTTGCAATAGAATGATTTTTGCTGTTGTTGGCCTTCCCACGATCTGTGTGTCACTCAATAAACTTCTGAGGCTCTCAGCACTGAGTAGGAGCTCTGGCTTCAGCTGGACTCTGCAAGGTCTTGGCTGGGGTTCTCAATTTGGACTCAAGTTGGTATGTGCCATCCTGTAGGTTTAAGCATTAAGTATTTGGTTCTATTTTCCTCTTTAAGTCTGACTGACTGGTGCCATGCTTCCAACTTACTCAAAATATTCAAATCATGCAAGCCCCGTGTGCCTGCCACTGCATGCTCATGGGAAATGAGCCTAAACTGAAAATTGTACTCCTAATGGGCTTGAAACTGTCCTTTTGATGCTAGGTCCTGCTGAATTTTACGAGTGTAAAAGGTAGAAGCACTCCTATGCCTAATGCTGAACATGCAGGGTCAGTTTGTTATTCCCCCATGAATATGATCCTGTTTCAGAAAAACCTTAATCCAGTAAGTCCAGAAGTACAATATCCCCTTTTTGGATTGAAAATTAGAACTGTGCACAGCTTTAATCACTTCTGGTACTCATTGTCTGGGGCCAAGTTGGTAGCCCACCACAATCTAATCTCATTCTCAGCTCAGGTGGCAGGACATGCATATACATATGTCCTCTCTCCCCCTGGGTCCTCTCTCCCCCTAGAGAGCCCCTATTACAGCAGTGTATTATTGACCAGACATTAAATATGGCCACAATGGCTGTTCATGAAAATTGGGTTAGTAATAAACATCTATTACTGTGTGGCTCCAGAAGAGTTTTCCTGGAAAATGCTTGTACAAGGAAAAGAAAAGTTTGCTTTAGACTTCCGGTGTGCTGAGAAAGATAGTGGAATCCACAAGCTTATCTGCTTCATGGAATGTAAAATGGATGTTCAGGAAGGCTAGATACTCCCAAAGGACATAGGCATCTTCCAGATTAAAGTGTCTTTTATTATTAGCTCTTTTTATTGTCAGAGTACAACTTGTATCTCTCGTGTGCTTTTAAAAATACTGCACGGCTGGGCCTTTGCATTTGACAGGTTTTTTATGTGCATGCAGCATGGGCAGAGGCACTGTGCCATGGTTGCTCTTCAGCAGAAAATGGGAAAATGTATTTGACTTTATTTAAAATAGAAAGGTGTTCTTTATTAAAATGTATTTTATTCCTTCTTGTGTGACATGCAGTTTTACTATTTTCCATATTTAAGTTTTGAGACAAAAGCCATTACTGGCAATTGCACTTTAGAGAATAAAGATGCCACCAGCCTATGTTTTATCCACTTGCATTTTTGTGATCTTACTGTCTCACTGGAGTCATAAAATGTTATGGGAATGCATGCATTTGCTTGGCCATTTATTAGATTGATTTTAACCTATCAATTTTATGGTCTTGCATTTTACTTTCACAAACTTGTAACAGATTTCATTCACTTAAAATACATGCAGGGTACCTACCACATACTCTTAGTAACCTTGCTGAAAGGACTCAGGCCCTGTAAAGGTTCCTCTGGTCAAACCAATGCAAACACAATCAAAATGATGCAGCAAAATTGCCTGAATTTGAAAGGAGGCCAGGGCCAAATCACGGTGCTGAAGAAGCTCAAGGGCAGGTAAGTCTTGGCTCTTATATTTGTGATATGAACTGTGGCTAGAAATACAAAACAAGTCAAATGAGCTTGTAGCTCTAACCTTGTGGTGTGATGTGTCAGACCTGCTTTTTCAGGTTTCTTCATCAGTGTAGTGGAAATTATAGGGATACTCCCCTTCTGTCATATAAAAATAGGCTATGAAGACTTCTAAAGGCTATTTCCGTACTATCTATGGGTTTTTTCACATGTTCTACAGCTTACAGTCCACTGCAGCACTTTCTTCTGCCCTGACCAGTTATAGTCCCCAACAATTACTGTCTCCCAGACTGCATCTACATTTGGGAGGAACTTCATCTAAATATCTAAGATCTCTCCCTGACATTGTTTCAAAGTCATTTTAGGACTCCTTTTACCATTGTGGCTTCAACATCCTTAGCACAGAGGCATGATGATTCACCCTCTTTCTGTCCACATCCATGAACTATATACTTCTCAGGAGAGGAAGAGGCTTTTTTACTATTTTCATTAATAAAGTCCTCATTTTTGGCAGTAGGCTTTCCATTAAGTAATGGAGTGTCGACCACAGCAAACAAGGGATAAAGAAAATTTTCACTGTAGGGATTAAATGACCTGTATTTTCTGTGAGCATGACCTGACCCGTGAAACTGGCAGGCTTCACTACTTCAGTTTAAATCATTACCCTCTTTAAAGGAAACAGATTATTGTAACTGTAGCAGCCACTAACCAGCCAACATGCATTTCCACCTGAAACCTAGGTGAGTGTCTCGGGGACAGGGACACCTAAAAGTGAGGCTTCTAATGGAAGAGCCAAGTTGGAATTCAAGGTTGGAGGCAGACTGTGAACTGCAGGCAGCCTGGCTTTGGCAGCACTGTCAAGAGTTATGTTTTCTGCACCACAGTGACTACCCCTGCCAGTTGATCAGGCTTAAAACGTTACTGAGGCACAGGATTAACCAGACAGGGGCAGACAAGGGGGTATCTTCCTTAGCTGATACTGCCACCAAAACTCAAGGGTTGGAAAATGCTGATCTAAAAATGCAGTCTAAATAGCTTTGGTGCATCACCCTGGAAAGAGTCCAGGAAGGGCAGGAGGGTGACAATGCCTGCCGTGGGCTAAGAGGCTCTATGGCTGTGCAAGGCTTCCTCTGCACAAGCAAGCAAAAATTGTATGCAAGGTGCCTGGCCCCATTAATAATTGCTCCTTACTATTCAATACCTGAAGTCACTGAAGTCAAAAAGCCACTGGAGTCATCCGTCAGCTCTTGTCTGGTGCCTTTTTAAAATCTTTCTGTCATGAGAACATGGATGGTCTGGACACTCCAGTGAAGGATAGGGTAACATTTCCATCCTCAGCTCTCAGATTTGGAAACACAGGAGACTGGCGTCTTTGCAAAGAAGCTCAGGTAGCTCGTTTGGCTTTGTTGCCAGTGCAGTGTTGGAGTAACGAACATCTTCATCAATTGCTCAACAAAATAAGTTTTAAAGCAAGGGGGATTGAAACTTTATACACTTGCTCAAGCAGTGGAAGGAAATATTGGGCTTTAAAAAGCAGCCCTCTCCTCTGTAATACGTGCAAACAATATGGGGTGGGCATGGTTATTTTTTTCCATTCTCCCCCAGTATGCATTATTCTGCTAAAATGGGTTTTTTTGATGTGGAAGCCAAAGTCAAAGCAGCCTCTCCTGTTTTAGCCTCTAGTTCACATGACAAGATCCATTCCTTCTGAACACCTCTGTTGAGGGGGAGCCCTTGATTAAAGGAGCTACAGACTGAAACATCCTTTCATGCTCCTGTGAGGAGTTTTGACTGCAAAAGGTTTGCATGCATAGCCAGAGCACTGCTGGGACTGTGTATTCTCACTTTGTTCTCCTTCCCACTCCCTCAGGCAGATTCTGTGAAGTACTGGGCCCTCCTGGAGCCAACCAGAGTCTAAAAAGTCCTCAACATCTTTCCAGTTTTGGCTACGTCATAATATAGGCATTAATGTATGCACAGCCTATTTTTAGAATCTGTAACATGCTCTCTGGGTAAAAAAAATGCTTGAAAGACCCCTTCTTCTCCCTCAGAGTTGACATTGAATTGGATTTAATAGAAGAGCCTGAAATTCCTTCCATTGAAAAGTGTATTATAAATGTTCAAGGAGCTGTAACTGCAGTTGAAAGCTAGGTATATTCCTGCCAAAGGGTAAACTAACTTCATCTAATAGGAGAATATTTCTAGTGGGACAATTTACCCTTTATGAGCCTTTTTCTCGTAAACAACATAGGAAGTATATCTTCACTACATTTCTAGCAGAGCAAAATACAGTAAATATACCTGCAGGTTGCTAAGAAAACTATTGACATAAAAATATGCAAGACAAAATTTATTTGTGTTTTCAGACTCCTAGCCTAGTGCAATCAGCCATCTGGGCAATAAAAAAGCCCACCATGCTGGCCTTCAGTATGGTTTGTAATGATCCTTTGAATGGCCTAAGACCTCAAATTTGTACTGCATTTTGAAATAGGAAGCCCTAAAGTGTTAAAATAGATGAGCATTATTATTCTGTGCCTGCAGAAGGGGAAACTGAGACACAGAGCAGAGAAAGCAGATTGCTTAGGACTGCAGAAAGAGGTCATCCTAAAGTTTGAAGTATTTGTAGCATTTGGCATGTGAACTTGTATACAACCCTTAGAGAACATACTGTTTTGCAGGGGAAAGAAATCAATCACACTGCATATGACCACTCGAGGTGTAAATGTCCAACAGAGCCATTTGCACATACTAGAAAATCCTTTTAAATTTGTTTGGGTTGTTGGGGGTTTTTTTTGGGTTTTTTCGGTTTGTGGTGGGGTTTGTTTGTTTGTTTGCTTTTGTTTGTTTTTGTGTTTTGTTTTGGTTTGTTTTTTTAAGGACTAACTGTTCCATTTTTCTTCCATTTTTCTTCCA
Source organism: Prinia subflava (assembly GCF_021018805.1). Lineage (NCBI taxonomy): Eukaryota > Metazoa > Chordata > Aves > Passeriformes > Cisticolidae > Prinia > Prinia subflava. The sequence continues at coordinate 85,445,248 of NC_086247.1, forward strand.
TTTTTTTTCCTCATTCATGAGAAGAAAAATTACTTACTTAGAAAATGGTAGGCAATGGATAACAACTTCAAATGAGGTATTTTTTTGCTGCTGTTGTTACCAATTGAAATGAGTTCTTCCTTTGCTCTTGCTACACTACCCCAGGAGAAGAAATTGCCCTTGTTTTAGATGAAAACGCTGTATCTTAACCAGTGGTAACTCTCCCATAAAAGATTTGAGCCGTCCTGCTGACCTGCAACAGGCTATTCATGTTCTTAAAATTAAGGGCACACAAAGTGCTCAGCTATGTGAATAAGGAGCCCTTCAACATCTGCTTAAGGCAAGGAGAAGTTCTCAATGAAAGAAATACATAAGGGAGTCACAGCAGCAGGAATTCTGAGTATGACAGACATGCAGGATTGGACCCTGAGCCTGATGAACAAGTATTGCTGAACTGCATTCATTCACAGCACCTGTAAGATAAAGCTCATCGGTGTTTGCTGCATCAAATACTTCAAGTCAAAACAAGTGTGAGTGATTTGATGTGTCTACACAGCATAATTAGAGATGTAAACAATAACTGCCACTGCAGAAACTAGAGCAATATGCTAAGTAATTGCCTGAGTTATTTTGGCCTGGCTATGTTCTGCATCATTAGTATAATTACAGGAATTAAATTCAAACCCATCATACCTTTGATAGTTCAGTTTGTGCACAACAACCTCAACCTCAATTTTTATGATGTTTCCTTGATCGCCAAGGGTGGCCCATGCTCTCTCTCATTTTTTGTCATCTGAGCCACAAAGGAAAGACCCATTAATGAAAACAAGGTTAATTATGCTTTCATCAGAATGGCTTCAGAAGAGATTTCTTCTGAGAAAGAGCAGAATGGGGAGTCCATTTGTTCTATTCCCTTCCTCCTTAAAAAATAAAGTAAAACCACACAATGAATGTCTCTATTTACATTTCAGAGTTCTTTTCATGCTTAATATGCCTGTGTGAATGTACCAAACACAAGTGAAGCATGAATAATATGTGACTATTTTTCCTTTTTCCCTATATAGCTTAGCACTCTATTTTTTTAACTCTTCCCAAGAGCAAGAAGGTAACCATTTCCCTTCCCCCTTCCTCTTTCTTTCCTTTTTTTTTTTTTTGTTATTCAGGACGGGGCTTGTAGTGAATCTGTTAGGACTATTGTGCTATATTCATCAGTTCTACTTGGTGCAGCTCATGTGTGAATCGAGGCTTTTATCTCTATGAGAAAAGATATCTCCCTTTATAGCATTCTAAGTCAATGACTGTGTTGGCCTTATGAGTTTTTTCCCTTCCAAGCAGACATACGAGAAATATTTTTCCTAAAGTCCATATTATTATTTGTGACTACATAGAGGCCAGAGGCCTTAAACATTCACGTGGTTTGGGTTCACTAACACTTAACACACACTGAAAAAGGTCACAAAAGGTAGCAGAGCACCTTCTACTTAAAAAGGCAAGATCTGATGGACAACTCTTGTCACTTTCAATATATTGAGCTTAATAAAATCTACAAAAAATTTGTATTTGCATAGGACAGTGATAGCTTTTCTGTAACAGGAACTAAGGACTCTGAACCACTGTGAAGCCTCAGATAAACAAGAAGTATGAAGCAAAAGACATACAGTGCTTGTAGTGTAAATTGCTGGGAAAACAACCTCTACCCATGTTAAAAAGACTCTGGACTTGACTGCATAGATGTTTCAAGTACAAAAACCTATCAGATTCAGCATTAATGACATGTTGTTTGTTTTATTTGAGAGAAGATGGGATGCAAAGCCAGTGCCTGTTCTTGTTTCCATACCATGCAGGTAAAAGCTCATTGTATTCCAGTGCTAATCCCCCTGGACACCAACTTAATTTTCAAGTGCAGTGGGCTGCAAATCAGACCAGCAAAAAAAAAAAAAAGATCTACAGAAGCCTCCAGTTTTCAGCGCACGATGCTGTCATATCCCATGGGTCAGAGCCAACAAACAATGCAACATGGGGCAGCAAACCAGCTCATCTTGTGAGAGAGGGAGGGTCTTTACTGCCAATGCCAAAAGCACAAATCCTCAATTTCTGCTGAAAGCGAAGGCTATGCAGCAGGAACGGCTGCAATATCTTATCACAGGATTATGTAAATGCAATACATGTTTTCTTTAGGCCTTCCTAGCAAAGAGTTACTCCTTGTCATCACTATACAATCCCAACACAGCCCTTAGTCCAGGACCATCTCTTCTGCTGCTTCAGTGAAACTTGTGCAAATAGAGATTAATTGTATTTGAAGATGGCAGCTGTACACACAATCAGTGATCCCAGAAAACAAGTGGACATTAAGAGAGTTCAAGGAGCCCTCCTGGAGGGGAACTAGGTTTTAATGGGAGTAATTTAAAACAATTTAACCCAAATAAATTAAAGGTTCAGTGCAATGAGTAAGCAACAAATGATGAAACACAGACTTCTGATGGAAGATGCATATTGTCTGACTAGAATAAAAAATTAACAAAATAAGAAATCTTAAGAACTTAAATATAAAAGGAAATGGTTTCTGAAGAAGTTTAGTAGGAAATTTACCAACGAGGGCTCAAAACTTACTTTACTTCAATTCAGGGCCTAATTATCAAAGACATTTTCACAAACTGTGCAGATGGGAACCTCTGCATGAAGAAGGAGTTCTTTGTGGTGGGAACACCATCTTGGTGCCAAACTCTTCTTTTATGCCAGACCTAACAGTGCCATCCCTATCATCCAATGATTTAAATATATAAGGCAAAGAGATAGGATAATACAATCTTATCTGAAACATATGGTAAAATATGCATCTGTGGGCTAGCCTGTTGATCAAGCTGCTTCTCTTCAGTTGTTGCCTGCCAAATATTAAGGCTTGTTTTTCCAATCCGACCACTTAGATTTCTCAGTTTTCTTATTTCCTATTACTCTAACTCAAGATGAGGTGACAAAAACTGCCTAAAATGGTTACTTGTAGCTGCTAAACTAATACTATTTTTTCCCCCTGATCTTTGGTGAACTTCCTATGTTATGGGGATCCTATCCTTCCCATCAAAAAGGTCTGGACCTAAATCCCAGTCCTATGTCATCTTGTGGTAACTACTACAACTGGAGCTATTAAAAATAAGTTCAGATTAAATGAGAGATATGCACAGTTACCTAAATACCACTATTATGTGAAATCTTGTTTTACTTGTATTTGCTTTTAGAAACTCATTTACCAATGTATATTGCCAGTGCATCTTCTGTTTATTAAAAAATAAAACAGGTAATGGTTTTGTGAAGATCTGTTTTGGGGTTTTGGGGGGTTTTTTCGTTTGTTTGTTTGTTTTTAAATTGCTTTCTCTTAACATTTATGATCAAAACCTCATCATGCTGCTTGTGCAATGAGTAAAAAGATCTGTAATTAAAGGCAATATTAATATTATAAGGATACTGTCTGTTGACAGGGTCCCAAATACGAAGAAAGATTTGTTTGTTGCTCCAAGATATTTCTAATAATTCAGCTTGGAGGGCTGGATGGGAATAGAGGGATAACAGTCTTTGTGAGGACTAAAGACAATGGGGGACACCTTCTCACTCACCCCTGAAGATATTCCCCATCAACTTGAAGGTTTTTATGAAAAATTTGGAGTGATGTAGCTCCACAAGTCCAGATTCATTGGTGCAAATCACCAGGGAACTCTGATCACTCCCATGTACAACTATGTGTCAGCACAATTAAACACAGATGCCAATGAAGCCCTTGCAGAATTAGGCACAGTATTGGATCTTTATAGCAAAATGTTTCAATGGGACCAGAATTTCAGCTTTCTATTCCTCCTTAAAAGTGTCACCAGGAAGGATCTAGTGAAAACAGAGGCATCTGCAGAGATGAAAAAGAGATAAGAGACCTAGGGAAGACCTGCAGAGAATAAGAAAACTGACAGTCTAAGCCGCCCTCAAAAGCACAGCAGCTTTCATGTCTTTTTAGCTGCACAGAAAAATCAATACTAAGGCCTTGTATCCTCCAATCCTGAAAGGAAGCAAAGAGCACAAAGGCGAAACAGCGTAAGCGTCAGCCATCTGCTTGTGGGGAGCTGCCAGTCCTCTGGTTTCCAATGGGTGATGGACGGATACAAGCCTGTCCTGGCAGGTGGGGCAGCAGCAAGCTTTTGTTCCTGCCTTGCCACAGCACACAAATGTCACCTTCTCTGGAGTGAGAAGTTGAGCAATTTCTCCCTTTAGAGTGGCTTGATACCACCTCATGCCAGAAAAAGCCCTGTCTACAAAGCAGTTCAAAACTTAACTGTTATATATAGCCAGCCCCTTGCACAGCACCTGACTAAAACAAGGGAAAGTCCTTTGACTCCTTCTTGTCCACAGTTTTCAATTTTAAAAAGTGTATGTGTGGAGGGGAAGAGATTCAGTACCTCTTAATTGTTCTCTGGCTTCCTGTCAAAAAGGTCTGGGCCTATAATCCCAGAAGGAAACTTCTCACTCCCTGTCTTAGTCAGGATTCAGGAGAACAATATCTGGCTACAATCAATGGTGCTGTAGCAGAGACTTGTTAAAATAAGTGTTTGCATTGCTGTCTTCTACTGTGAAGTGCCACTATGCAACAGCCACACATAACAGTAACAGCAGAGAAGTATTAGTAAGGCTCAGTGCTGGAAATCACACACTAATTTATCTTTTAGCTTCTCTGACAACTGCTAGCAGGATTTATCTTCCTTTAAAAAGCAAACCAGATGGATAGAAGGTCTGCAAAGAATTTCACCACAGTACAACTCAAGAACAGTGTGTTTTAAAACAGAAGAGCTCATTTTTCTCCAACAGTGGATTTTTTTATCCTCCTTTTAGTTCAAAGGGTTGGTGATGCCATAACACCCAAGAGGGCAATACTGGCTGGCCCTTCAAATCTGATAAGCAGTTTCTTCCATCATAAGCCTGAAAGTTATCTATCCTATAGTAGTTTTCCAAAGCCATATTTGGTACTCAAATGAGTTGGCTTAATTTTCCCAGAAAAACATTGCCTACAAGAGCAATGACAAAGTTGTCCAGCATGAAAGACTGAGCCTGAGTAGCTACCCCTGCACATGGTTGCCACCACCAGTCAAAAGACCCCAGCACATGACTGGGGGAAATAAATGTCAGAATACATAAAACATATAATGTTGCCGCTGCCTCCAGTTTACTTCCCACCATTGTCAGTATAAAACCATTAAAAATACATAATGCTTTCCAGATTGCTCCTTTTCATGTGATCAGATCTTCCCTATAAAGTTTTTCCTCTTCAAATCATGCTCAATTTCCTCAGATGCCAAGGGACATTAAAAAAATTAATATATTTGAAGCTGAATTCTTTGAGAATATAAAGTGTCAACTTTTATTTTTCTCTCAAATTGCTGACACTCAGTTGAGTCTCCCACTCAGGACCCAGATAATCCAAGATATCAGCTGTGTCCACTGATTCAGAAACTGAAAAAACCAATCTGGAAAACAGCAAACAGGACTGGAGGCCCACATCCTGTTTGCCTGCATTTAAGGCAGAACCATGCATTGAATCAGTCTTTCTTTCCTGCAAGAAGGCTTGAAGCACAGATGTGATGTGGTTGTGCAAGCATCAGCTGCTTACCTAGGGACATCCAGTCAGACCACAGCACATCATATAAATTGGAAGGCCAAGCAGAGCACATCAAACTAGAAGGTTTGATGATCAAACTCTCTCAAAATCAGATTTCTTACTGGAAGCATCCCTGCATATGCATGTCTGGTGCCCACCCATAGGCACTCAAGCTTGACCAAGTCTCATGGACTAAAAATGTCAAGATCACCAAGGAAATTCTGTGAAGAAATACGAATAAAACCCTTTTTGTCTTACCACCACAAGGCTTGCTTTCTTCCTTTGTTGCAGTAATTCATTTTGTACAGATTTAACAAGCTAAATCTTAAAGTCCTTCCTAAAACAGATTTGGATCGAAGCTGCCCTGCATACTAGCTGGCATAACTGAGCTCAGAATTCAGACTTTCATTCTTCTTTATTCCTTTTCAGGCAGCCTTCCTCCTCCTTCAAAATAAAGCACAGACAGCAGTTACAGAATTAAGAGTTCATCTCTGTGTAACTAATTAAAGGGCATTTTTTGCTGTACTTGTTGCCTTATTAATAGCACCATGGTATTTCTGAAAAGTAACAGTGGCCTTAATGATGATTTTAGAAATAGAAGCAATGCTTTGCTTTGCTTTCCCTAATAGGATCCAAGAAACACAGTGGGGCACAGAAACCCCTGTTGTGCATATCCATCTCACACAGAGATCATTACCGGGGTGCGTGTGTTTAACAGAAGCATCATCACCAACTTTCTGTTCCTAGGGAGAGGAAAGACCACAGGAAGGAATTCATCACAGTTATTAGGTCTCAGGTTTCTCGTGCTCAGAAAGGGTTCCTGAGCTTTCGATTCATTAAGAGATGGTCTTCAGAAAGCTCAAGGGCTTGCCTCTGCACCGGGGAGGAAGAGTCTGAGTAAAAATCCCTGATTTCAGTGCTGGCTACAGAGCAGTGCTGCTGAGAAGGATCTCAGGGTGGTGCTAAACAGTGACCTGGGCACCAGCCACAGCCTGCTTGATAGCCAAGGTGGCCAGCAGCATCGTGGGAAACAGATCACAAATTATTTCCTTTTACTTGGCATTCACGAGACTGCACCTAGAGTATGGCATCCAGTTCTGGCCCCAGGGTGGGAACACGTAGAGTCAGACAGGACAAGTCCAGGAGGGCCAGACATTGTCACACAGGTCAGTAAGGAGACATTGGTGGACCATGGCTTGTTCAGGCTTGAAAAGGGGTGGCTTTGGGTACCTGAGAGTAGACATCCTGCATGTTTGAGAAGAGATAAAAAGGGAGGTACATAGCAGAGAGACAATGGCCACTGCAGGGGTATATGGGCAGCTGAATACTGAACCAAAATGATTTCACGAGAAGCCGTTTATTGCTTACATTACAAACCCAGTTATAGATTCTAAAATCTACAGCCCATGTGGGCACACACTCCTGGTTGGCCAAGTCACTGGTTCAAGAGCCAGGGACATCTCCTTTAGGACATCTAATTGGTCAAATGTTCATCATCATGTCGCATCTTCTGTATCTAGGGTTTACACTCCTTGTGGACAGTTTCTCAGGCTCTCTGTTCTTATCTTAATCCTGTTATTTTCCCAGTAACCTTGATGAATTCCTGAGAACCCTGAAAACAAGACTGCAGGTGGCTTGATAAGATTTCTCACAAACAGTTTGGCTGGTGCATCAAAATGGCCTGTTACACGGATGCATTGCTACAGGCCACAAACTGAAACAGGGACAGAAAGGGGAAACCCCCTATTGGGACAGTCAGGCAGTGGCTCAGTTGCCAAAAGGTTGTGCAATCTCAGTCCTTGGGGGATTTCAGGACCTGACTGCATAAAGCCCTGAGCAATGTGGTCTGATCTCCTTGCTAATCCTGCTTTGGGCAGGAGGTTGAACTACAGACCTCCTGAGATGCCTCCTAATCTAAATGATTTTTACAATAAATTAATAAGCAATAACATTTGCAAAGTATGCATGCAAAAAAGCTTAAAAAACCCAACTCAACCTTTGCCACAGAAGAGCTGAAAAATTTAGGAAGCAGGATTTTTCAGATGCCATGCACAAAAACAAAACCAACTTCCCCCATCTTCCTCAACAACATGTAATATTGAGCAACTACACTAAAATCTACTTCAGATATCATTATCTGATACTTCAACTTTGTCCTGACCAGTCACTTCAGAGATTAGTGCACTTGGGATTCAGAATAAAGAAACCCTTTCCTTTCTTCCAGCAGGTATTCAAAACAAAGCAAAGAAGGGAGTGTATTATCAAAGCTTAACTGCTGTTGAAACTTTTGAAATAGAACTTCTGCCTGATTTTTCCAAGAAAACATCTGCTCTACAAGTATAAAACCAGACTATATCCACTAGTGTCGTCCAGGGAGATTCTTAGCCTGTTTACACTGGCCCAAGTTTGAACAACTCCCCAAGAAAGAAATTCTTCTGAATCCACACTATTGGGGTTGAGAAATGCATGCCCAGCTGAATCTCAGCATAAACAACTGTACAAGGAAAACAAGCAATCAACTTAGGTATTGCTTCAGAAGAATGAAAAGGCATAGAAAGAAAACAGGTAGTGTATATCACCCTTTGCTGGCATCTGTGGGAAGCTGCATAACACTCCCAGCTCCTAGATTTATGTGTCCCACAAGGTGGCCAAAGGGGGCTGTGAAACCTGAGCAGGGAAGGCTGTTCTCCACCACCTGCACAAGGACTTGTAAAGTCCTCCCAGCTGCATGAGGATGTGCATTAGATGTCCAGAGTGCTTACTGCATGTCCCTTCAAACAGCCACACATGGTACCACCTTGCCACCAAAACGAGCAGAGCCAGACACCACGTGCAGCTCATACTGTTCCATTATCTCCTTTAAAATCCAAACCAATAGGCCTGGCTTTATTCTTGATAATGGCCTAGATTGTTGATGACCAACTTGTGAAAGATGTGCGGGATCAGCATCCACATTAAGAAGACCTTTTAACTAGATCCTGACCTCACTGGAAGCTTTTGGATCTGGAAAGATCATCTATATGGCAACTTACAGGGTTGATGAGTAAGCTCAGTGCTGGAAACTTACCTCATTCCATGCTTTGAAATGCTACATTCTGTTTTCAAATTAACTCCCATTCCTGCTTGGGTCATACAAGTTTAAATACTCCTTCATACACATCTGTATTTTACAAAGCATTTCAGAATGAACCCCCTCCACCCTGCAAGAAAAAATGCTTTGGGGAATTTTTAGGAGGATTAGAGCTTTAACTACAAAATGCAGAATAAAATATTAAAGTATTATAATGCCTTTTCAAAAACCAGCCTTTCAAAATTTGGCATTTTCTTCAGCAGTTCTGTGGTAAAAAGCCCTGCCCATGAGTCTTCTCTGCTTTGAAGTCTTAGCACTTTTGCAAAATTGAAAAAAAATGCAGCACAGGGACTGTAATTATGCTCCATCATTCAAAATAAAGGGGAATAAAAGCTCAAGCTTCTGTGAGTTTTTAAGTTGAAATGGCCATGACCATGAAGGAGATGGTAAAGCCTCAGGATAAAATTCCAGCTTTTCTGAATTTGTCAAGGGCTCTACTATAAGGTTTCACACCTAGAATTCTACTCCATGGGCTTGGACCTGGCTTTATACTAGTGTAGCACTTGTTTCAATGTTGGTGTGAAATTATATATAATTCCCACTTTTAAAAGGAAAATCTCTGGGTGAAAAATCTTCTTTTCCTTTGCTTCACTCATACTTAAGCATTCAAGTCTTTACTTAAATAAATAATTCAGGAATTTTTCAATAAAGAGAAAATAATTTTTGTATGTTCAAATAGAATAAATTTCAATGTTAGATAATATTTAGCAGCCTGTAATTACAAGAGATTTACAAAGCTTTCTTTGTAAAACAGAAGGATAATTAAACTTTTTACTTCAGAGCAAATATGATATTATATTTATGATATTATATTTATATTATGATATTATATTTATATGATATTATTCAAAGTTATAATTGGGGCTAATGAAGAATTTGTTACATATATGGACTGCATGCTTTTTGGGAGAGTGATGTGTGTCTCCAACATATCCTTCTAGACAGGGAAAGATGTGCCAGAAATAGAGATGTGCCAGAAAGAAATCTAGTGTTTATAATGGAAAAGAAGGCAAATGCTCACAAACAATTGTCTAAGACAAAAATTAAAACCAGAATTTTTACATAGTATATACATCCTCACAAATGTACAAAGGAACTATTAGCACTTGAAGGATTTCATTTTTTCCTTTCTTATAATGTTTTCAGTGTGATTTTTTGGTGTTCCTACTAACAATCAGCAACAGAAAAAAAATTAAAAGTTAAATATTGTTTCTCTGCAAAAACCCCCATATTGCATATAAAGGAAGACAAAGAAAATCAAAAAAGAAGGAGACGGTTTTCTTGTCCTGGTGGAAAGCAGAAAACCTATAGTGTATTTGCTGGCAACCCCTTGCATACAGTCCAAAGAGTGATGTGGTAGCAGCTCACAACTGCATTTAGGAGCAAGTTCACCTTCATTATACTTGAAGTGAACGCTTTCCCGAGCAATGCCTCCTGACAATGGATTGTCATGCCCACGCAGCATCATGTGGCTGTGTGGGCGTGCTCTGTGATACACTAAAGATCAGTGATACACCTCAAACATGAGAAATATTTACCACTTGGTTCAAAAGGAAGCAAGGAATACTTTAATGCTACTGCTATCAAGTCTTATCACATATCTTTTGTTAGGCGTTCATATATGGCTTGCAAATTGTGGTTTTATCATGCCTGTAACCCTGTAATTCTGGTTGGATCAGATCATCTGCCATGGATTGTTACCTAGACCTGTCCAAAAGTAACACACTTTTAGAAAAGCTGTTTTAGAAGTCTTGGGTCATTCCTTCTTATCTCTCATCATTTCTGATACAGGACTCTAGCTACAACCCAAGGACACCAATGCATCAATACAGTGCATTGCATTTGCCAAGTAATTTACATACTCTTGCAACAGGCAATATCATCTTCTGGTTATGTTGATTGTGCCCTAAGCAAGACATTGCAAACATTTCCATTTTAGATTTATTCTCAGACGTTCCCCTTGTGTAATTCTCATGCCCCATAAATTACCTCCATTTTATACTTTCTACGAGCCTACTTTCATGGATTAAACTTAAAATGTCCTTTCTGCAGTCAAGGAAAATTAATCATACCAGAAATGTGAAAGCCTGCAATGACAACATCTTCTCTTCTACCATGTTTATGATCATTTCCTGTCCTGTGATACATAATGGAGTCATTCTCTTGAAAGTCAGCATGGGAGAGTATGAGCAGGAAACAGGTTTTGTTAAAACTATTGCCATGCTTTAAGTGATGTGTAACTCTTATGGTCATTGACTGTGAGCAACAAAGCAGTCATTAAGTGTCAGTCTGTTCAGGTTTTGGACTATGCTAACTCTTCCAGAGTCATTTGGCCTTATAAATGAAGGAAGATCATTTCTTGACATCCATTTCACTCCCCCCACCTCCCCATTGCCCCCAAAAGAGAGAGATCTAATAATTTCAGACAAGCATAATAGGATATTATTACAGGATGTTGCACTGGATCACCTAACACTCCCAGATGCATGCTCTCTCTTTGCTGCTCCAGTTCCCTCCAAAGTAAAGGCACCAAAAACCTTAGGTGCAAGATATTCCACCACTTAGAATACATCCACATAGTCTTAAAGCTGAGGACGCATCAGAACTCAAGAACTTCAGTAATTTACTGCCATTCAAAATTAAATAATTTTTATACCACACGGTAGCAGGAAAAATGTGGTCTCAAAGAAATTAGAGAAGATCAGCATTTATTGCACGCTTCTTGTTGCCATTTTAATTTACATTGTGAGGATTTATTATTTGCCCTGGTAAACTTTCAGATGTTCTAGTAAAATAAAAACCAACAAAACCATGAGAGTCTAGAGAAAGAAAGAAAAGAAAGTTCCTATTTGCTGTGCTTATTTAAATATCAACAACCCCCTGCTCTTTTCTCTTTTTCTATATTCTCCAGTCAAGAAAACTCCAGTATTTAAGTAACTTTCCTTAGTTTGTGACTCTGGAATCAATTTTGATGCCACAGGCTCTTTAGTGGATTACCAGAGAGAAAGGCTGCATGGTTTGATATAGATCAAAAACTCAGGATATTATGTGGGGGTGCAAGTGACAATTTGCTATAGGGCTTTCCCTTCAATAATTATATTTTGTAATCAAAATTCTCATCCCAAGATCAGATTTCCACTTCTAAAATTTCAGAAGCACAGATAATCTGAAATCACTCTTCAGTTCAATTCCTGCAGAAGTAGGTGACACTTACCTTGGTGTCTTTATAGCCCATAATACCATCAAATAAGCATTTCACTTTGCTAAGGCAAAATGCCCCCAAAATGACGTATTCAGGACCTCACAAATATAGCTCCCTTCAGTTGCCTGCAGAGCTCAGCCCAGTTAATTACAATACTTGCTCATTCAAAAAAGTTCCTTAACCTCCAGGTCATTCTAATGAAAATTCTTATGAGATCAATGCAGATTTCCAACTGGACCAGATAAAAGAAAGCTTTGGCTTTGTTTAAAAACCCAACCCAAATGAAAAAGGTGGTTTCACCTTTCCAGTTGTATAGCATGGCCCCACCAGCAATTGCTCTGTCTCCTGTTTGGAAGAGGAGGGCAGCAGAAACAAATACACTCTCATTTAGCTTGTCCTGTCTTCTAGTTTCATTTAGGTCAGCAGCAAATCTCACATTTACTTTATGAAATCTTCAGGTTTTTACATGTTTGCTTCTATTTGTCACTTCAAAAGCTCAATTTGTCATAACTGGTTCCTACTCTGAGTTTCCCCTGGAGCACTTCAGTGCTCTCTGTCTAGACATTACTTCTATGTATCAGGTCAAAATTATTTTCTCAGTTGTGCTCAGCTCTGGGCAATAAATCCCTCCTGTGTGGTAAATGCTACAAAGACCTTCCCCTTCAAAAACTAAAAGGAGGATAAAAGCAGCATTTTCCTTACAGAGATGCAGCCTCTCTTTGTAGTTCCAAAGGAAAATATTTAAAAATTAATTTTCACTTAAACTCCTTTCAGTTTCATTTGCTTACATTTTCATTTTGAGATGTGTTACAAAAAGAAGCAGAAGAACAAGTTTCTCTGTTTGGCTGATTGCTCTGAAACTAGACAAAAGTTTTTCTTCTCAATTTCATATCCAAAATATTTTTCCAGAGAAAAGAACATGAAGTGTACTAGATATTAAAAAAAAAAAAAAAAAAAAAAAAAAAAAAAAAAAAAAAAAAAAAAAAAAAAAGAAAGAAGAAAGGAAATAATGGTCTCTTTATGATCTCTTTACACCCATATATACACTGACTCTTTTATCTTCTCTATTAGAAATCTGGGCCTTTCAGGAGCATCTTATTATCCTATTAATTTCCTGTCATGGTTTTATTCTTATTTGCAGAAAATTAAGTCTGTTTAAGAACAAAAGCCTTATAAGAGTTTGGCAGAACACCTTATAAGAAGTTGCTCCTGTCCACAAAAGTTAGACATGACATTCTCAGTCACAGTGTAGCCCTCTTCTGAAGTAGATCCATAAGAAAAGAAAAATTCAACTTTTTCCATTGCTTTTTTCTTCAATAAAATTAACTGAAGCACTCATATTTCATGGGTTGGTATGTGCTCAGTCAAGATTAGTGGGTGATATCTGCCTTCATCAACAAGGGGGTAATTTCACTCTTGCCAAGTGTGATGGTTGCTATCAGAAATGAATCTGGAGTATCTTCCAAGTCAGGCTCAGTCTTTACTTCATGAATGCTAATCCAGAGAAAAGCCATATAACTCTGTAATTGCATTAACATCCCATGTAGAGTGATGGGACTTGGTCCACGTACATCAATAAAAGTAGTCCCAAACTGAATCTTACTGGAGGCAAGTGAGGTATTTGGGTATAAGAGGAGCCCAGTACAGAATCAGCCTGGGCACACTGAAACATAATGAACACCTCCATGAGGAGGAAAGGAAAAGGAAACTCTTCACATGTATACAAACCACATTTTTGTATTTTGAAAAGGGTTCTTTTAAGGACACTCTGCTAGGACAGGTTTGTGAGGTTTTTTGATAGCTGCTATGTCACTTCCTTCTTGTCTAGCAAAAGATGAATTGATGCATTTTGACAAACTCATACTCACTATTCAGATAATTCCTAGCCAGCCATCACATAACATACAATTTAAACCAGCATAATAATAAAATAATGCGGAAAGTTTGGAGGTTTTAACAACAACCTTTTAGTATTTCAACTTGAGCTTGCTACCACCAAAGACACTTGGTGCTCTGGGGCTTGCAACAGTGGCAGACTTAGCTTTCAACTCTGGACACTTCATCTAAAAAGAGCTTATTTACAGGTCAGCTCTTCTGAAAGTCTAAGTCTAATGGTAGGAGACATTACCACTGTACCATCATGCAAGGGGACACCACGACTATATCATCATGTAAAGACCATTTGCAGTTATAAGCCTAAGCTGGTTTTTACTAGGAAATAGCAGACAATGTGCACTGGGCTTGCTGGTGTGTAATTTTGGGAATTGGAACAAGGAAGTGAGATAAGAAGGATCCCTTTGTACTGCTGTATATGGGCCTACTGCTTTTGGGAAGTTCTGCAAGCTGCAGAACTGCAAACCCAGCCTTGTGAATTTAGTAATGCCAGCAAGCATCAGAGCTTACAATGTAGGAAAAAGATGATGTCTAGAAACATGACATAGAAGGTTAACAAAGCCAATGAAAAGGCATTCTTAGTGCCTGAACATCTTACACGTTTGTTGCAAACATAAATAGGATAGTCTAGTTGTAGGATACAAGAGGATGACCATAGGAATGCCTTCTCTGAAAACTTTGCTAACAGAAAGCATTTATTAGAATACATCCAGCATGTCCTTTTGAGACTTATCATCCATATGTATTAAGTGCTTACTGATGCTTTGAAACCTAAAGGCTCTCTGGGAAGACCCTGGATACCTTAAGTAATGGAGACTGACTGAGAGCTATTGAGGCAGAAGGGCTCATAAACAACTTTACCATTATCAAGCTGATGTTCTTGGGCACCCTGTAACTTCCATCATTGCTGAGTGTGATGAGTTCAGACACAGTAATAAAATCCAGAGACATCTGTTGATTTGAATTGGAGTGGGTTTGATGTCCTCTACTGACAAGACAGTGAGATAAAGAATGGGCACTTCCTTTTTGGCAACTTGGGCCACCTCTGCAGTTGTGCAGATCACACAACGGCAGGCCTTAGTAGTCCAGTCTGCCACATCTCCCCTGCCTACCTGAGTTCTGCTTGCCTCCTGGCAAGCCTTAAAAGCACCCTGAAAGGCCAGCTGGAACAGGGGAGAACTGGACAGTTTGGGGCACATCAGACCCCCTCGGCAAAATAGAAGAGGGAAGGGAGAAAAGGAGCAGTGAGACACGCGCCCCTCGAGTGAGAGCAGAGAGAAAACTGCTGCAGGGCAAAGGGCAGCACCTGCCTGGCAGCTGTGGGACAGGCACTCAGGAAAGGAGGGTGGTAAGACAAAACAGAAAGTTTGTAGTTGCAATAAGTACTTTATTGCAAAATTCCTTCCAAATCCCAGGAAATACAGCCTATGGGAGCAACAAAGCGTGTAACCTTGTAGGTCAAATGCAAAACCAAATTATGCCAGTTCTTAGTAGGTGACCTCTTAAATGCACGTAAGCACACATAACAAGATGAGACAGTTGTGTGCAAAGGAAGAGCCAGCACCAGTGACTGGATATAAAATGACAAGCCTTTTCAAAATAATGCATTTGTTTCAGATGAGGCTTAGATTACCAGGCTTTTAGGGTGAGCCTTTGCACTCCATCCCATCTCACAAAGGCCACAGAGCTGTAGAGCTGGAAACCAAGGAGTAAATCTGAACATGGCTCTAGATCATCTTTATCAAAAACTTCCAGAAAATTCTTCAGTGGCAGCAACAGCCACTGTGCAATGGCTCCCAGAGCTGTCTCAAGGCTTCTTTTAGGTTAGACCCCAACTCCAAGAAGAGTTGGACCACCTTCTTAGAGTTTCAGATCCCGCCTAGAACTACCATGTGCACCTGTGGATTGACATCTGGAAAATACATGCATATAAGCAAATCAGGAAAAGCACAAAGTGCAACTATAATTTCTCTCTGGGAAAAGGGAAATAACTGGAAGCAAGAAAAATAAGTAAGAAAGAGGAAGGAGATGGTTGCACTGAATCTACTGGACCACAAAAAGCACTTTCCAGTTCGGAGGCGATAGACACACAGTCATGAGCAAGATTCAAGATGTGACAGAAGTCAGAGAGGTTAATTGCCAAGAAAAAAAATCAAATGTGAAGCAGAACAAAATCATATGAGTTTTGCCACTAATTTCAGTGTAGCCAAGCCTTTGCTGCAGGTTCCTTTAGGGCAAGCTATGGTAATTTCCTTGAGCTGCAAAGTAAAGCATGGAATTTCCTCTCTTTCCTCTCCCCTGAGACATTTTAAGTTTACTGAATGAGACACAATGAGGACTTCGCATATGCCAAGGTAAATCACAGCCTTTGTGTAACTTCCCCTGCATCTGCTGGAACAGTGTGCACACCAGGGTAAACTTTGGCTTGATAACCTCGGTGGATGTCTCGCTTGTGTTGGCAGTCCCTCACAGGATTTGTTTCTGCTGCAATGTATTACCTGGAAATCTCACGTCTCTGCTAAAGTTTGATTTCCTAACATCTCTTAGGTCTAATTGATTATACTTCAGGAAGGAATCTTACAAAAAAGGAACCAGCATCCACTGGTATAGTCCCACCGCCCTTCTGAAACTATCTTTACTGCTGTGCCTTCTCACCCACAGCAGGTATCCCATTTCTCTCATATGCCTTCATATCTCCAACCAAAAAAGGCTGTCTTTCAAGACAACCTGCAAAGTCCACAAGAAGCCTTCCCTCTGTCTCTGCAGTCAATTTCACTTTGGTCCTCCATGGTCTAAAATATCTTTATTTTATCTTATTTTATTTCTTTTATCCTACCCCAGGCAATGTAATCTCTTGAATACTCCTCCTCCAGAAAAACATTTCTTGCATAGCTCCCCTGGAGCTTTCCTGCACAGAGGCAGAAAAGGAAGGAAAAACTTCCACTTTCATTTGAAATCTTAGTTTGAAGCCACTGAAACAGCATTTGTTGTATTGTTGTACTGTGTATGTTGTACTGTTTTTTCTCTGTTCTTATGTACTAAGCACAACTCTATATGGTGTGGAATATGTCTTTGGCCAGTGTGAGTCAGCTGAGAAGCTGAAGAGTCCTGGACTTAGAGTAAATTCTACTCAGCAACAACTAAAAATCAGTTTGTTATTAGCATTATTCTCATCCTAAATCCAAGCCAGGACCCTGTACCATCTAGTAGGAAGAAAATTAACTCTATCCCAGCCAAAACCAAGACAAGGTTTTACATCACCACAGGATCTCTTCCTTTCCTCTCCTCCTCTGGTTTGCCAGTTGACTTGGATACTTTTGCTGTTATCAACTCTTGGATCACGAGCTACAACATGTCTCTTCACCGAGTTCCACAGAGAAAGCCAAAAGAAACATTCACCACACAGTCTTGCAACCAACAGCCTTTGGCATACACCCTCTGTCATGAACCTCTGATCAGGCAGTCAAGATTATACCCTTCTCAGATTGTTTGCTCTGGGCCTGCTGAGGTGTTTCTTCTCTTGTGGACTCCTCCACCAGAGCCAGACACCAGCCTGCTGATATCTTCATGATTTATATAAGCACATTTAAATCAATACGGTTAACATTAAGGTAATACAAACTTGTGTAAAGAAGTTCACATGACATTTCAAATTAAAAAAAAAAAGGTCAAGAAATAGATACTTGAGAACTAAACTCTGGGGAAACCTTGCTTTCATTTTTTCTTCCCTTGTATTATTCTCTGTTTTCTCTCCTGATCTGTGTGCTTTCAATGCTCTTTCTTATTTCATGGAAACATTCTCACCCTAGACTCCTGCCCTCCAGCCTCATGGTTTTTTCCTGTTTTGCAGAGCCAGCGTGGGCTGTGGGAGGGAGGTGCTTCCTCTGGCAGTCCAGAGGCCACTGTAATTTCAGTAGTGACTCAGCCCAAAGTGAACCCCACAGGGTAGGGCTGCCAATGACGTCTTACATAGTCACAGCTCCGTACAGCCACGCTTCTTTTGAGCTGTGCTCTCTATAGCGAGTGATCTGCACAGGGGAAAAGTGAGGTGTGGCAGCCCCAACTTTTATTGTTTCTCTGCTTCTAACATTTTTAACTTCTGAGGACCCTTCCTGTGCAGCTCCAGATTCAAGTGCAAAATCCCATGCTTTCTTCATAGGAAAACTACTCCATGCTCCTGAATAGTTTGCAAGAGCCTGAACATTGCTTTTCCAACACAGATTGATCAGTATTTCCACAGGGGAGGAAAATAATGGTCTATGTTCATACTTTGACTACTACTTAGGGGTACCAGGAACAAAAAGCATCCAAAGTTTTTCTCAAAGTAAAAGAAATCTAAAAGAAGCCTCTCATCCTGCCACCCACAGCTTCCTAAATCAGTCACACCAGCATAGAAAAAGTTCTTACAGCCACTTCTTTTGAATGGTTCATTAATACGAATTATCTCATACACAAAATATATGATTAATTGTATCCTGCATCTTCTCAGAAGACATGTCTCAGAAGCAATGTGAATTTCTTGTTTGCACTATAGAAAGGGAGAGAAAGGTCTATGTTTGGGACTGTTGCCTTGGCTTAATCTTTATATATGCTGGGTTTTTTTCAACTTTAGTCAATTTGTTTGTTTGTTCAAAACCACTGACCCTGTGGAGAAAGAAGTTTGTTGACTACTATTATATTACTTAGTGCAATGTCTACAGTGCACCCTACAATGCTGATAAATACAATGCTAGAGTAGCAACAGCAATCCTGTAATTGAAAGAGTCACCAGAGACAACTATGATAAAAACTGGCAGCATAGACTCCTGGATCACCTAAGCTGAACTTTTTCACCTTATAATGACTTAAGAATACACTCCAGGAAGAATTTTGGGGTATATTTGGATTTAACTTCTCTACACATTCCCCAGAAGCACCTAAAGGGAGCCTACAAGAGAGGTGAAAAGGGACTTTTTACAAGGACAAGGGGTGGTGGCTTTTTACCCTGAAAGAGGGTGAGTTTAGATTAGATATTAGTAAGAAATTCTTTACTGTGAGGGTGGTGAGGCACTGTAACAGGTTGGCAAGAGAAGTTGTGGATGTCCCACCCTAGAAGTGGCCTGGTTGGGTGGGGCCCTGAGTAGCCTGGTCTAGTGGAAGGTATCTCTGTCCATGGCAGAGGGGATAGAACTGCATGATCTTTGAGGTCCCTTCCAAACCATTCCATGATTCTATGAAGTCAGCTACACTGCTAACAGCTGCTGGAAAACCCACGTGATGGACGGTCAATTTTTTTAACCTGATCACTTAAAATCTTCTCTATGACTTTTTTTTGGTGCTTGCTTTGTCTGTCATCAGCAGCTCATGCAAGTTTCAAAGAACTTCAAGCCCCACTTGAGGCTTGCAGGTGAGCATAAAAGTTCATGACCATGCTGCTCTACTTTGGGAAGCAGGTCTCAAGTTAAGAATATCTTCTGTTCTCTAGGTATTTTTCTCTGCCCACTGTTTTTAATTGGCTTCAGTAACTCAGTGTGAAATAATTAGTCCAGAAGTTTCATCAGGATGCAGAACTCACAACATAATTCTTAGGAATAAAAAAAGAGAAATTAGAAAAGACTGTCTCCAGTGTTACTCTGCACAATCAAGAGTGGGAAGTCAAAGTGTCTGCTCCTTTCCTGGAGGCTGAGATAATTGTATCGTGTGATCTTTATGGCACCTGCCAGCTGGGTGAAATAATAACCCCAAGCTTCTCCTGTGCCCCTCTGTGATCTCACTGGTTTAACCACCACGCAAGCGCTTGTTTTGACTCATGTGGAAGAGAGTTAGTACTGGTCTCCATCCTCTGCACTGATCACAGAGCAAAGGGAAAACAACAAGGTCTGAACACATCATTCATGGAAGACTGCCAGGGTTTCCTTTCACTTGAGATTGCAGGGCTCGTAGTTAAGAAGTTTTATTGCTACCACGTCAACATGGGAATCCTTTGGTCTGTGAATTCATTCATCATCCCAGCATTTCCTCTCCTGGATTTATGTCCTTCAGCCAAGCCAATCTTCGGAGTATTTCACAATGCTGTAATTATCACTGTCTCTTAAGCATCAAAGCAAGCACACAGTGAGAGAGCCTGCACAGGTAACCACAGGAATTGCTTGGGAGAGGCAGGAGAGCCAAGTTTGGTGAGCAGTGCTGAGTGACATGACCTCCTGGAGGGGCTTCAGCTGCCTTCCCAAGGTGTAGCAAACACATCTTTCCCTCTGGCAGAAAGGAGTCATCAGTAAGTGTTACCTATTCCAGCTGCTATTTGTGAGCCTAATACAAACTTTGAGGTATCTTACTTACTCTGTGTAAGTAAGGTAATTTACACAGAGAACTTAATTAACTTTTGGTGGATCCAGTTACAGGAAGGAGGGCTGAGCACACAGCAGAGAAGAGCATCACAGTTTAAATTTTTAAAGGTAGTTACGTGATATTTCCATGGCACTGAGAGCAGTAAAAGTAATTTCCAAAAGTAACTTAGGTCTGTGAAGCAGCTTGTCAATGATGTGTGAAGGGATTTCATTTAAGTCACAGCCTGAGGTGAATTTCAGACCTCCATAACACTTAGGATATGCAGATTGTGAGAGGACACACAAAAACCTGTAAAATCTGAGCCTGGGCGCCTGTTCAATGTCAGCACTATTAAACTTAGCAATATGGATTTTTTTTTTTCCACGGGATTCCCCTCTTTATTCTTCCCAGCTGAGGGAGCAAAGAGCTAATTAAGTGCAGGAGGGTACAGACAGTACTTCAGATAAACTGTTGCTAATTGTCCAATGATCCGCCAAATCCAGTTTGTTTCAAAACACAAAGGCAGAGTGGTCTCTCCAAATAGTGAGCCAATTGCTAATGATACGAAGTATTTACCTTGGAGCTGAAACTATTTTGAAAGGAAATGCAATTTATTTTTGTATATCCTTTAAGTATCTTCAAATATCCCTGTCATCTCCTAAGGCTCTTTGGAGGGCATGCCTGTATGAGTCTGGATCATCAAAGGAAAAATGGGGTACATGAGAAATAACACAATCCCTCAGGCAATAAAGTTATTCAATAGAACATGAACTCTTCGGTAATGGTAGGAGAGCTCTGCAGCATAAAGCATGCTCTTTCAACAAAGTGATTGTAGATTAAAAAGTAGTCACAGGAACATCAAAATATGACCATAACATGAGATTTGTAGTAAAAGAATCTTAAAACTGTTTTGAGAAAGAATCTACTGAAAACCTCTGACTACAGAAAATCTGTTACCTCTGTGGAAATATTTGGTCCTGATTTTCAGAGGCACTGCTTTCAAAAGAGTTACAATTCCATGGGGTTTCTGCTGTGGATCATGTATAAGGAGCAAGAAGTAGGATGGAATGACTCCTCAACATTCCTCAAGATTCCTAACAATGTCATGAAATGTTGGAGAACTGCACACAGTTTACCAGTGAAAAGAAGGCCAGACTCCCTGAAAGCTTTTTGTATGAAACCCCTGCTAGAACAGAGATCCTTTCCAAAAGCTCAGTCCCAGAGATATGCAGGCTGTTGCTGAAGAGGAACACCCCAATCAAGGGCATGCAACAGGGAATGGGATGGGGCCAGAGGTGGGGGGACACACAGTGCAGGACACAAGTGAAGTACAGGAGCCAGGCAATATGACTTGGCTTTGGTTTCAGGTATAAAGGCTCGGGTCCTTTTCAAGGCATCCTGCTGCTTTAAGCTCATGCCTGAAGCCCTAAATAAAGGCCAACTGGGGCAATGACGCAGACCCTGGTAATGGTAGTGAGAAAGGTACTGTATGCCTTGGAAAGGAGTAATTTTATCAGGAAATGGATAACAAAAAACAAACAATTGCCATAAAATCTGAAGCTGACAGAATATGTTTTATTTCCCTGGGAAATGAACTTTTCATGAATGCTTAGAAAGTTCCAGGTGTTTTCCCAGACCCACGGCTATTTTCCATATGGCACAAAGGCAAGACTAAAACATGCAGTCACATAACTTTGCTCTGGTCCTGAACAGATCTGGCAAAATTAACCTGGGTGTCTACTTTGCCATATAGGCCTACCACATGCAGTCGGCTTCATTTGCAAACACCACGCATTTCTAGGGGTCAGATTAGGCTGACTCACAACATAAATCCAATTCCAGCCACATCAGTAACTTGAATCAACTGCATTTTCACTTAACAAGAGGCTTATGGTTTGCCAGTGCTGAAGGATACCAGTACATGCAAGGGAAAGTAAGATCTGTGGTGGGAACTGGGCAAGAATTGCTGGGCAAGAAGGGATGGAGATAGTCAACCTAGGAAGCCTCTGCCCATGTGGAGGTTATTTCTGCACCTGGCAAAAAGATTCAGGGGGAATCTTCAACATGGTAAAGATGACAGATTTCCTCTTTGCAGAGAGCCTATCAAGCACCACCACCTGGTGAAGAATAATTTCTTAAACAGCTGCCAAGCACTTGATAAAGGGTCAGTATTGTTACAATAGTCAAGGTTGCATAGGAGACACCAGTTTTATGGGCTCAAAAGGCCTACAGTGAAGTTTTACAGGAAGCACCAAACATTTTGGTGCCTGGAAGGAAATTAAGTTGTATTGAGCCAAGGAAAGTGTGTGGGAGCTTCACTGAAATTTCCAGTTCATTGCTTTCCAAATCCCTCTTTTGTAAACTGTGGATGAAGTTTCTCTAATTGACCAAAGTGTTTGGAGAACAAGCTAGAGTTTATGAAATACTTTGCAAGTAGAATGGTTGGAATATTATTGTATTGCATTCATCTTTTCACTTCTTGGAAATTGTCCTATAACAAGACATCAAACACTCTTAACATCTGTTTCTCTGTATTCATGTAGCTGTTCAGAATGAATGCATACATAAATTCAAGCTGGTCAAGAAAGATGAAAGGTTGTGGACAGATCTTCATCTAGACCATTAAATGGCCACTGTTTCACACAAAGCTATTTAGGAACCCATTTTACTCTATCATTTTAATTCATGGCCCTGATTGTGTCTTTTGACAACATTACAGCATAGGCACACAATACCGTAAAATTGCCCTCTGAATTTTCCTGGGAGCAGGTTGCAGCAGCAGCATGAACCAATGAAATGAGAAAGAAAAATACCTTTAAGTGATTGCCCATACAAATTTCCCCAGGTTCTCGCGTGGGCATTTTCATTAGAGAGAAGAATCTTGTGTCTGGGGTGTTCTGAGCTGGTTGTCCACCCTCCAGGTTCAACCAGATGCTGCACATCATCCATCAGAAGCAAAAATTGGCTTTTCAGGAACACAGAGGATGTCTAAAGGATGTGGATGTATTGGGATGAAAATGAAGCTACCAACAGCAGACACCAAGAAAAAAATCAATAATGCCTTTACAAAGTGAAAACCCAGACCAGAGGAAATTCATTACAGCCTACTGCGGTCTGAGGGAAAGGATCAAAACAACTCATCTGGCTTAAAGGCCATGTAGCTAATGCTTCTTGAATTTTTTCTGCCAGACAATGTAGCTAAATAGAAGATTTTTTTATCTCTCCCACATACACGGCTAATTAAAAATAGCTGTGGTGCTATGAGACATCTCTAATTGGCCTTATGTGAAAACTCTGTATTCTACTGGTAATTGCAATTATTCTTCCATTGCCACCAACTTCACCTTCACTAGATCAGCCATTTATTTTCTGAGCTATTAGGACCCTAACACAGGCGTTAAAATACAAGAATTATTACTTTTCCATCCTTCTCTTTCATACTGTGGTAGACAAGAAACCTCTACATATTCTTCATTTTCATAAGATATTTTATTCTTTTAACTCAGAGCATACTTCCTCCAATAATGTATGCATTCAAGGCAAAATCCAGTTCCTTTTGGATGGCAGGATTCAAATGCAAAATAACTATTTGCTTCTCTTTTTTTCTTCCTGTAGTTATGGCTCTCCCTACAAAGTGCTGCTAGACAAAACCCTTAAAGCTGTAAAATGTAACACCACTCAAAATGTCCAAAATCAGTATCATCCCCTGGTCTTAAATACAGGTTGGACCTTCAATTCATGTAAGAAGAAAGCATTCACATGAATTTCATAGTAACAATAACTGCCATCACTTTGCTTTTGAGGGCCTTCCCTTGAAACAGATTTTGCAGACAAATCCAAATTTGGCATCAGTGCCAGCTCACAGACTTCATTAGAAATAGCCTTATAAACTATGCTTCATGGAGAATTAAAAAGGCCTGGGACTGTGGACACTTGTAGGCAAAGTGTCAAACTTTTAAGATTAATAACCAAGACAGGTGTTCCTGATAATTTCAGAGTGGATGATTGTGGTAAAGACAAATTATGCAGAAAAGCATGAATAGCAATCTGAATTCCTATTTGGGAAAGAGTGACTGAAGTAGGGGAATAACAATGGTCACAATGTTTGATCACAATGGATCTGGGCATGCTTCAAGTGTAAACTAGCCAAAGTATACTAAGACAAATAAATGTAAAATAACATACTATAAAACTTCACTGAAAATGAACTTTTGTGGAAGGAGAAAGCGACCTACAAATTTGGAACAAGATCATAGGGCAGTTTAAGTTAAAACCAATGGGGGAAAAACTAGGGTAGCCAAAACAATTATGTTTACATCCTCAAATGTCCATTTCTTTGTATTTTTACAACTGTCTGAATATAATATAAACAAGGAATTAAATGAGTTTTGAAGAAATGTAAATGTCTTAACAAAACTTGTTTGCTGCCAAAATATTTTATCCAGTCAAAACAGGGGTTTTTTCTCCATTTATTTTACCACTTTCTTGGTTTATTTTACCAAGAAAAAAGGAAAATAATTGCTTCTATTTGTGCTTTCAGCATGTAAAATAAGCAATTTGCAGTGTGCTCTGGAGACACCAGTCAATATCATATCTTGTGACTTGACATGACTAACCCACACAAGGTTTAGTGGTTTCTGACTGGCTGCTGCTGCAGTGACAGAGCTCACTAGTTCCCACTGCTAACTCCCTGGACTCCCAAGGGAAAATGCAACTTCCTGCCCATCCATAAAGCCCTCCACTGTTGCAGGATTTCTTTCCTCAGCCTTAGGCTTGCACTAACACTACTGTTGTTGTCTGAACATGTGTCTATAGTGCCACAAGATAAGGCTTTAATTAAGCTGGTTTTAAACACTTTAAACTCTCATTCCTGAGAGTTCCTCCCATGCTTCATGAGTTTATTTTCATTCCCTTGCCAGCCATACCTGCTGCAGCGGCACTGGAGCTGCTAGCAGGAAAGGGACTCATGGGGATTGTCACCTCTCCTCCAAAAGAGACGACATTCATTATCCTCTTTGTGCCACACTTTTTCTCTTGATGAACCACATCTTGAAGGTGAAGAAAGGAGATGCAGTGCCTGAGGCTGCTGGCTGGCACTGAGCAGAGAGGGACCCTTGGCCCCTCTCTGGCTTTCTTGTGGCTTTGGAAACACCACAGGGGCTGTTATCTGGCAAAAAGCTCCTCTGTAAACCACTGTTGGTCTGTGAGGGAACTGTGGGAGGCAAAGGGGGAAAACAGTGACTTCCCCGTTGCGGTTTCCTTCTGAGAGAGCACTTGCAGAAGGTGCTCAGCACCAACCAGCTTCCTAAAGCACCTTTTGCTGACAATGACCAGAGGTCTGTTGCCCACCACGGCTGCCAGGGAAGCTCATTTTCACAAACCACGACCGCTGCGTGCCATCCGCCAGCTGTCACAGCCAAAACATGCATCTCCCAGCAGGCTGGGACGCTGGCACCTTCCTGCTGCTGAGCTTTTTTCACCCGTGCTATGACTGTCACTGCCTGCTTCACCCTCTCGCCTTCCAGCTGGCTCAGTCCCAGGGCTCTGCCCGTGACACTGCGCACTGACCCGCCTGGCCCTGCTGCTGCTTCGCTTCCAGCACTGCTTGTGCCCATTGCAAATGAGCACAGTTAGGGAGAGGTCACAGGCCAGAGGAGCAGCCTGACTGCCTACACCTCCTTTTTCTGCAGCTTTTCCTACACCACATTCTCTAGTGCAGAGGCTGCAGGAGGGACAGGCATTACAGCAGACATGGTGGCAGCAGTCCTGGGAGCTCAAAACCCCTCTGCCCAGCACTGGCACTGTTTGTTCTTTGGCTTCCCTGTCTCTAGACTGGAGCTGAACACCTGAGGCAGGCTGCAGAGGCTAAAAAGCTGGGCTTTTTCAGTCCTTTCAGCAAGGCCATAATGCAGCAAACAGCATTAATGTGATTTTGTCAGTGATTTTCTACATTTCAAGCTTATTGATATAGAATTTTTTTTTTTACAGCAGCTTGCCACAAGGTGTGACTTTTCAGATCACTATATCATATCAGTAAAATGTCATTACTAACATTAAGTACATTCCTCAAAAGAGGACACAATGTAACAGTAACAGCACAAATCAAGTTTAAAAAAACAATTTTGAAGTCAGCACACACTTGATTTTTTTCCTCACTGGTGTACTTCCACCACTTTTACATTGGGACATGCTTCTTGCCAGGCACTGGCACTGGTTTTTATTTTATTCCTGTATTGTAGTATATGAAGGGACAACCATTGTCCTTGGCCCTGTCTCCTGAGCTGTAAAAATGTGCAGGATTTCAGAGACTCCTATCAGCTCTGTGCTGAGTGGTCTTTAAGCCAAAGTCCCACTTTGAAAGAGAATTGTGTCAATGCAAAAATGCTGCTTTAGCATCTCAAGATTTTCCAGCTAATATCTCACGAGGTACTGGAACCACAGTCTCAAGAACCCATGGCTAAAGCATATCTGGTTGCCATGAATGCTTGGCAGCTTCTTTTTCATTATCCCAGGAAACAGATAAATTATTTGCTAGCTTTGTGCTTGCAGAGTTCACAGGAATTATCACACAGGTATAATTCCTATTCTTAAGAAAGGGAAAAAAAGAAAATCCAGCCAGGCAAACCTTCACTGGCAGTGAACTAAGACACGTAAAGAAGATTAGACACTCTGTACAGTTTCTGTGCTTTCTGCAGATGCACAATCACCCTTTAGGATGAGGGGTTTTTTTAACTACTATAAGCTGTTTTCCTTGCTACAATTTACACACCCGTATCTCCCACTGGACTTGTTGTTACCCATAAATCTTAAGAAACTAAGTCTTGTGTTGTTTTGCATATGGGCCAAGAAACCAAACCACTCCTGCCTCTGAGCATCACTCTGCAATCCATCTCGAGGAGACACAGCATTTTCCAAGGTCTGGGACGAAATGCCAAAGCACTGATGTCATTTGCCTGAACTGCCAGGCCCTTCTTTTCCTGTTTCTCTTTGCTTAACAAACTCCTGAATCATTCCAGCTCCACCATGCCACAGCTTCCATAAATAATTGGAAGCAGGAAGGACCCAAGAGCAATAAAAACAGAACCTGAGAGTTCTGGAATGAGATTGGTTACCTTGGTGTTTTGTTGGTTCTTTTTTAAATTTTCCGTAAGGGAATCCACTCTTTACAAAGGAAAAAAGAAAAGTCATCTGCTTTATGTAAGAGGAGTTAGCAATGCATGCTTTGCTTCCTGCAGTGGGCCAAGCTTATGTCACCAGTTTCATATATTCTTCAAAGCCTTATTCTGAAGTTGGGATGAGAGGATTCTAAGCTGGTTTGACTGAATGCAAGCCAGAGAAATAAAGGTTCTCTGATTGCTTCATGTGGGGTGTTGTAGGTATTCATTCAAATACCTCACTTGGAACAGAATAATCCCCATGTATCTTTCCATTAATACCTAAGAAATATTACTTAATTAACCTTCAAACAATGCCAAATCCTGTGAAGTAGAAACTTTGTCTAATTTATCTCTATTTTAAAATGAAGACAAAAAGACGAGGGAAAGAATAGATATTAATGCCAATATGGCCAAGAAAAACTGCACTAAAAACATGAGTAGAATGAAAAGGCTGCATTTTCTTATCTGTCATATGATACATATTCATCTGAAAAGGTTAGTTGGATTGGATGAACTACACACAAAACTGTGTTATCTAAGCATCAGGGGCAGGAAGAGGTATCACAGAGTTTTGACACACTATAAAAAAGTGGGGGAATAATATTGCAAGGAAGCAAACAACCAAGGAAAGAAGTAGAATTCAGGACCAAATTTCTCACCAACCACATAGGAAGCTGCACTCCAAACCAAGGATCTTTTAGTCCTGTGAAAGAAATTTATCCTGCCCATTTCCCACTCTACTTCACTGACTCTATTGACACAGCAGATATGAGCACAGATGTGAAGTTACTACGTATTCGGGGCAGGCTGGGAGCTCTGAGCTGTCCCATGCCACAACCAACCTCCAATCCATTTACAACATGAAGGTTTTATTGGGGATGTTACATGCAGAGCCAGTACTGGTTTCTCGGGGCACTGCAGATTCATCTGATCACTATATCTTCTGGAGAATTCACTTCTTGATGTCTCACACAACCTCTTCTGAATCTCTGTTCTCTTACCAGTGTCTGTGTTGCCAAATTGGATTAGCTGACCCACAGCACATTTATGACATGTGCAACCAAGAAAACAGTTCAAAGACGGGCAGGCCTCTATTTGTACAGCAGAATTGTCACAGTGGGAGCATGCTGTGCAAAGCAGCTCTGCATGTGGAGGGCTGTGCCTGAGCTGCAAATTTCCTTTTGAATACCTTCACGTCATCCTGGAGATTGTTAGCTCATCCAGAACTGCAGTTCTGTTTTCCATTGCTACAGGTTCTGGAACTAAATGGGATCAATGTCAGAGTGTCTCTAATAAATGTCTGCTAGCAAAGAGCTCTCCTTGAAGTGATGAAAAGAAAAAGAGAAATGTATATCAAAATAAAAAGAAGCAAGAAAAAAAAAAAAAAAGTAAAAATTCTCTACAATTTGGATTCATTTACCACTGAGGGCTCTTTTTCATTAATTTTGCCCCTGAGTGTTCTTAGGCTTTTTTTTCCCTTCCAGCCCTGCATAACTCAGGAGATCTGTCATACAGGTCTTCAGTGCCTCAGCTCCTCGTGGCTCGGTCATTACTAGTGAGTTAGACCAGCTCCGTTCTCTACAGAAAGGCACTACCCTTTTCTTCTTCGAAGTTAGTTTTCCTGCCAAACTGTTGCACTGACACCCTCTGGCTGTGATCGAGCCAATTTTCTCATCCATTTCAATGAACCTTGACTCTGGTCTGGGAGGATAATTTCTTTCCACAGCTTCTGTGAACGTCAAGTGAAATTGGACTGTCACTTACTGGATCCCATTCTTCTGGCTTTTAGGGCAGCCTAAGTCTCCAGTGTAGTATATCTCTTGTTTTCATTTCTTTCATCCTATGTCAACCTACACTTTTAGCTCTGCTTTACTTCCACAACACAAAATAATCTGCCTTGGCCTCATATGAGGTTGGAAATTCACCAGTATGGCTTAATCTGAGGGGAAAAAGCCACCCCAGGCCTCCTTTGTGTAGAAGTCTTCAGAAGAGCTGCTCTCATGAACATACCACTGCCTCTAGCAATTCTGTTTGCTGAAAACCTGGCAGAGATATATCATCATTAGAGCAGGTAGGAGTATCTGTTCAAATATCCATGAATTCTTCATATTCTGAAGAAATCTGTTCTCCTTTAGAACTGCACCCACCACCTTGGAAGAGAAGATTCTCTGCTCCTGCAAATCTAACCCAAGCAATATGAACTGAAAAGTTTTGTGGGTTTCTCTCCCCCAAAAATCTTTATGGGATGCAAGTCCTGGATATGACTTCATTGGGATGACTGAGCTGGGCCAGGGCCAAAAAAATCCTTCCCAGCTTGTCCTTGCTGCTTTTCTTGCCCTGGAGCAGGTATGTGCTGTCCTCAAAACATATCAGGTCCATCTCTAGAAGTATTAGGATATTTTCCCTAAGGCAAATATTCAAAACAGGAAATGTTGCAACCCGTATCAAAAGAGAATTTATAATTAGGAAGAGAAACTCCAGATGAAGAAGGAAGAAATCTGCTGATTGTCTCTCACTGCCACTCCAAGACAACTTTTCAGCACAGTAATGGCAGGAAGACAGAACAAGCATGCACCTACCAGGATGTCCAGACCACGGGTAATACACACTCCCACACCGCCCTATCCCATTCGTCACCTCAGCAAGATCCATCTTAAAAGCAGTCATGAATCCCACTTGTGGAGCTATAGTTCAAATGCCTAAAACCCATTTGGTAATTTCTAGCTTAGATTTATTCCTGGTCATTTGTATTCTAAGGCATCCATGCCTCCTTTTCTTCTCTTTGATATTTACCCACCTGATACATTTCCACATACAGCAAACATATCCCATTTCTGCTTTTGTTTTGCAAGAGTAAACAAATCATTCCCTTCAAGTTCTTACTGTAAAGCAGGATCCCTGTTCTGCTGATCTTTCCTGCTGCCCTTTTCTGCATCTGCCAGCTTCAATTCACCTTTCTGCAAAGACAGTGGTCACAACTATATGTGGTATTGGAATTCGAACTAACTACTGCAAAACAGAGAGAAAAAGGATCAGTTTTAAGGACCAGCTTAAAACTTGTAAAGAAAACCACAACAAGATTTATAGCATACATTGTAACTAAACTGACTCTTCAGGTCTGTGGAAAAAGACTTTCAGAACAGCACTATATGGCTTTTCTGTCCAAGTCATGTCTTGCATGTGTCATAATTTGATACCAGTCTCAAAAAGAGGTTGATAGAAAATAAATTGTAAGGTTCATTGGATTTCCATTGTGTTGTGGTAATATTGCTTCTACCCCTGAACCTGGGATCAAGGGCTTGAGGCAAAGATGGAAATCTCAAGTGAAAGCCTATGCACTGATTTCAGCAGGCAGAAAAACAGCTCCAGAGGAGTTATTCTCATATTTCAGAATCAAAGAACTTTTGCAAGTCCATAGAATTTCCCTTCTTCAGGCAGGAGCAGAGTATGGTGTGTGGCCTGTCAAAAATCAGGCTGTACATCCTTGCAGCCCTGGTATTTGCTACTGACAAAATGCATCCTACATTAGCCCTAATGCAACCCCTGCAAGCAGCCAAAACTATTTTCTGGAACCTTCTGGCCACAGAGTGTTTCCCTGGAGCAAAGTTTGTGCAGTCCTTCCCTATGAGCATCCTTGGACACGAGTAGAAGCTCTCAAAGACAGTTCATGAAAGACCATGGACACATTTTCTCAGTCCAGATGTAGAAATAACCTCACAATGAAAAGCAAAATGGCTCTACTTGGCAATCATTTCAGTGACCTGTTTCCACAGCCCCAGGAAGGATTCCTTCAGTTCTGAAGGTAGCACACTGCAACCACAGCAGATACTATCAATTTGCTATATTAGGAGTCCTTCCAGGATAAAAGCTTTTCATCTCCTGATGACATTCTGTTTTGCATGGATGTATTCTCCAAGCCAGAAGAAGGGAAAGCCAAGAGTTTTCCACCATCATCTGATTTTTGTCCTTTACACCATAGTGTCAGCAACATCCTCTGATTCTTGGCCAGATCTTCTCTGTAGGCTGTTTTTTGAAGCCATCAGAAACAGAGGGAATTCTTCCCTATTTGTAACAGAAATACAGTTCAGAACAGAAAAATGCCTCATGGGTAACTCAAGCAATTGCTTCACTCCAGCATTTCCTGTTCTGCAGTCCTTAAGAATAGTTATTGTCCTCACTGGACCACGTTAATTCCCATTGTACATGGTTTGTAGGTTAGATTTATGCAGACATATGTTACTGCCCTACTCACACATTGCAAAGATGGACAACATCCATGGGTTTTACTTTTGTGCTTTTCAGCCTTTCTAAGGTCTGTTGTTCATGCTTAGTTTGGTTCATATAGCAATGGCAACAAGAAATGTCTGTTTCCAGATCTTTTCCTTTGGAGCTATCTGAAATATACAAATTGTTTGCAGCACAAAAGCTCAGCTACCTTTGAGTATAAAGTAAATTCAAGCATGCCCACAGTGGGCTTATGTGCTCCAACACTGTTACCTATGCTAATAAACTGTGTGAGAGTTCCTTGGCATGAGTGTAGCCTGCTCCAACTTTCCCAAGCAGCTTCTGGACCTGTTTTAGCTGCGGGATTCTGCCAGGAACCACACCCAAGCAGGAATTTGCTTGCAGGCACCCAGCACAGGCCAAGCCAATCCACCAGTGTAGACGGAGGCTGTTCCACACCAGCTGGCCTCACTGGCTGGGACCATTCCCAGGCACGTTTAATAAAGTGATACAAACCCAGCCCATGCCCTTTAAACAAAATGATGAAGTCAAATCAAATTGTCACTGAAAAGCTGCTGTACATATGGTTTTAATAGCGTGCTATTTTGCAAGTGTCTGGCATTTTCTGGGCTCACTACACCTATCCTGTGCTCCACTAAAATACATGGATACAATTTCACAGTTAACAGTGGAATTGCAGAACTCCAGCAAGGCTGTGATGTACCGGCTCCTTTGGAATAACAAGGGTAGAAGAACTTAAAAGAAGATTTTCTAAGGTCAAGTTTGGCCATGACATAAGTTGCAATCACTGAATGTTTTCTAAATGTGACAATCTCATTATAATTTTCTGCTGTGTCACTGCAATTACCTCTCACAACCAGGCACGATCTAAAATAATAGCAAGAAAGCAACTGCTCTCCTATTGTGTAAGCAAAGTTGGAAACACAGATGTGATCATTTGGAGTTTGGGAAAACTCCAAACTCTATTTTTAACTCCACTCACAAGATCTAGGGTGTCCTATTAAATTACTGAAATAAACATCATAACTTCTTTCCTTCAAAATCAGCATGCAGCGATTCCAGTTGGAAAAGGACTTCAAGAGTCCTCCAGTCCAACCTCCTGCTCAAAACAGATGGAGTTAAAGCAAGTTACTCAGGGGCTTGCACGGCTGTGGTTTGAAGATCCTCAAGGGTACAGAGTGTACAGTTTCTCTAAGAATGTATTCCAGTGTTTGTCCACCTTCACAGCAGAAAAATTTCCTTATACAAAGTCAGAATTTTCCACGTAGCAGCATGGTAACAACCCAGGACTCTGATGGGGGCAACTGAAAACCCCTATAGGCAACCAAGAACCCTTTCAGGGGGGAAACTGTGGGTAACTGGGAACTCTTGGAGCACCTCTAGGAGCATCCAGGGGCAACTGGACGTAATTGAACCCCTGAGGACAAACCAGAAATGTGCTGAGGCAGCCAGGGATAACTGGAACACCCTGAGGGCAACCCAGAACCCCAGACATGTCCCTGGTATGTCATGTGCACTGAAATCATAAGTCAACAAAGATTTTATTCTACTCTATATGCCCAAATGAGCCAATTTTAGAATGAACTGTGGCCTTAATTTGCCGTATTCTCATATCCCAAGGGCAAAAGTTAAGCAATATTTTTGTTCAATACAAGATTTAATATGCATTTGTAAAATACTGTAGAATGCAACATGGAAAATGCAAAGCTTGACAGCTAAAAGCCTGCCCCTTACTCTGTTTCCCAATTTAGAGACTTGTGAGCAAGGCCCAAACAGGCATTCCCTCTTTGTGCTTTTATGTATCTACACGATGCCAGCTATGCAGATGAACATCAATAAAAACCAATCAAAACGTGCAGTATTCTTCACCAGAGGAGTTTTATGAGACATGATTTGGCCTTCAAAGTAATTGCTCCAGTCCCCTCACAAGGCCAGCAGTGCTCAGTTAGGGTCACCATGATTGATGATAATTCTGAATGCTTCCATTAAGAGGCTTGCTGCACTATGGACAGTCAGGAAGAAAACCCCACTGCTGTGTTCATTAGGAGGACTTCTACACCATTTAATAAAAGACAAACCCATCAGACCTATGTGTCACAAGAGCTATCCACCACACTGAAGTGCCTTGCTGGGTCAGGGCAGGAGATGATGACACCATTCACTGAGCATTCAGGGCAGTGTAGGCACATCCCACCGCATGATTAAGCTCTAAGAGAGGCATTGAGGATTAATTACAGGGCCTTTTTTTTTTTTAAACAAAGATTCAAAACCTTGTGACACAAGACAGACTGCGCCTGACTACTACTGAATTCAGTCTCGTACAAGCTGCCAAGTAATTTTATTGTCCTGTCTCCACCTTTTGCAGTGACTTGTTGTGACACATTTGTGAGGGGAATGGTCACATATACGGAAATACACACACCGGGCAAACAGGGACAGTATTAAAAAGCGAGGTCAAATTACAGCTCCATTAACCTTGACAGCATCTATTTAAAAGGAGATGAAAACCGAAACAACAAACAACCAAACCTAACCTCCAGCTAAAAATAGGAGGGCTTCAGCTGAGCTCTTTTGTACCAGAGCAAATATTTACAGATTGCTCAGAAATCCTGAATAATGGGTGGGTTTAATGGAGGCTGACATGTTCTTAACTAAAATATTGCTAATGTGTGCTATGATGAGGCTTCTCCACCATTTACCACAGGAGCCACTGTGCCACTAGAGGGTTTGCAGTCTCTGCAACCATGGATAATTAATGTTACACAAGGAACAACTTCTCAGAGGAAAGAAAATTATCATTCCTGGATCTTAATGGCAAAGTAAGTAGGTAAATAAATAAATAAAACTGACAGCAAATTTCTGTCATATCCATCAGAAAAGTTTCCAAAGAATAAAATGCAGAGAGAAAGATCTAGTAAAGAAAAAACATGAGAACAATAGTGAGGTTTTGACTACCATCCATCTGTAACTATACGTGATGAAGGATTTAGGGCAGGGTGACAGTGCACTCAATTTTTTTTAAATTGCCAGGTTTTACTTAAGAATGTCCAGTGTTCATTTTTAGACTTTCCATCAGAAAATAAATGGCTCAATACATTATTAAAAAAAAAAAATCAAGAAATGAGCAAGAGAACTGCAACTTTTTTCATCCAATGCAAAGGAGAGCTCTGTGGTCACAGTAGACAACCCAGAGGCTGTTTAAATAACTCAGATGCTAAATTCTGTGGAGAAACAATGGGTTCTATTTGCTACTTGTAGCACTAATAAACAATCCCTTTTCCATACAGCTTCATCCTGACACTATTTTAGGGCACAGGATTTTACAGGAGCCAGCAGGGTCTTTCACGTCTCAGTGTCATTTCAGAGAACAGACATATTTGGCTATAGAGCCTGGAGAGACAGAAGAGAGCAACAAGGACCAGGGCCAAAGTTAAGCCTCGACATCTCTGGACTCAGCATGCCCATGGTTCACATCTGGAACATTTGTTCACCTCCACTGCAGGACTGGAGAAGTCCTAACAGTTACAAACATGCAAAATCTGGTACTAATCCCAATGACTTTTATCCCTCCATTACAGAATATCTTTGTTTATGACTCAATCGTCAAGATATTTTTGGAAGCTTTTATTCTGGCAATCCCAAAGCATTCTTTTCCTCTCATGAAAACTTTAGTATTTCTTTGGGGTGTGGTATATAACTTGGATACAAATCTTGGCTAAGGGCTAAGGCTAACTAAGAAGAATAGGAATGACATTTTGCAAGACATGAACCTTCTTAATCTTTCCCAGTGATGACTGTGATTACTTAAGACACTTATTTTTGATAAAACAATCTGAAATACATGTCAATAGGCTAAAATACACATTGCAAACTACTGATCCTTACAATACCAGATTTAGGAAAGTTCAGTGCAAGAAACTGGCTTTAAACCAGTAAATAAACAATGCCTCCTATTTTGTTTCAGATAGCTGAAGAAAGTAGTCAAGTCACAGTACAAAACCCAAAAAAATCAAGTCCAGCTTTTCTTATTTTGCTGACAAAATAAACATATATTCATCCTTTTGAGTGAACACTTGATAATGATGATTCCTTGAAGAATTTGTTCCCCATAAATACAACATCTCTTCAACTTTGTGTACTATTAGTTTCTCTGAGTACCAGTCATGGCAGTAGTACATGATAAATACTGTCCTTTTCCTCATAAATGGCAGCCTTCCAAAACCTTTGGCTATATATAACTACTGGAGTGTTTGAGGAATTTGAGGAATGAAAAATCTCCAGCAGACTAATTTGCTCAGGTCTGTAGTAGAAGCTTGAGCCTTAGCACCACATTTCTTAGTTAATGGTAATCCGAGAGTATTTTTTTTTACATGCCTCTGCATCATACATTACATCTACAATTCACCCAGACCGTGGCTCCTGCACATCTCCTTTAGTGGCAGTGCTCACATGAATCTCCATCAGCTCCTGTACCTTTCACAGCTATTCAATTCCCCTTCTTCAACACTTCTTCATTGGTGCCAGGACACTTACTGATTAGAAAGTCGTGTTTGAACCAACCTCAGGTAGCATAACTTTGCTCCAGGTTTTAAATCAGGATGTTTTTTGACACAAGTAAGCTCCCAGATATGATTCCTCATTATAACTACTGAAGCACAAAACAAAATTGAAATTGATGGTGATGAAGGTGGCACTAGCATCGAGAGCATCCACAGAGTTTTAAACTGTCTTCCCAGGTCCCCAAACTTCTAAAAAGCTCCTTTAGGACAAAATTGATGGCTTTATGCCCAAATTGATGTCTATCTCATCTGTTTGTGGACCATATTGGCATTTCTGGAGCTTTGAATTAAATTCAAGAGCAGCTTCCCAAGGAGCCAGTAAAAGCATTCAAGGAGTTCAACCTTTGCCAGTGATAGTGGGTTCAGATGAAAGCTTGATCTGGAGGAGAGCCCTGCCTTCTCCTATACTCAGCATGTGTTGGCTGGGGGCCATGCCTCTGGCCAGAGGTGGCCGGGACCTGGGAAAACTTTTTTCAAACTGTTTTCATAAGTCATCAAATGGCAGTATGTAACAAATCGTTCTGTAGAAGAAAATCTTCAGTTAGCAGTTGAAAATTAGATCTTTCTTTAACTATTCTCTCATTGCAGTTTCTCATACCATTACTGGACATTTGAAATTCTATCTGGTTATCCCTGTATACACAAGAATAATATCTATCTTCTTTATTTTACCTCTGTATTTTGTGATATACAGGCTTCATCTCAATGCCAAATGTGAATTTTAGGCCTCACAATGACCTGTTAAAACTGCAGATGTAGCAGATGCAGCAGCAGGTGTAAAGTTTCAAACCATCTAGCAGAATGTTACAGTTCTGAATTTTTTCCTTTTTTTCTCGGTCATATTTCCCACTCAATGAGCAGAGTAAGGTCTTCATTCCCTGGAATACACTATTTCCTTTTGTCTTCAAAGATGCTGTAAGAAAGTCAGCTCCTAACAGCCAGGCAAAGCCAACAGTTTCAATAACTATCACTGTGAGATGCAAAGTTAGAGGCTTTTACCTGCAGGACAGTGAGTACACAATCCTCCAAGCTTTATAAACCAGGCTAAAATTTTTCCAAGTTGTTTTGCCCTAACACTATCAAGCATGTGCAAGCACAGTGGAACCAGCACGTAATTAAGAAGTACTGTGTAAAAAGTTTCCATAGATTTGAGGTTTTCTTAAATGTCCAAATGTACTACAGAGCTCTCATGCATTTGTGTACTTTTGCAGCAGCCCAGCTGTGAGGATTTTGCTGGCTGTTGCCCACACCCTCACTGACAGGCATGCAGTAGCTTGGGCTGAACATAAAAAGGAATGCATAGGGAAAAGTTACAAGCTCATAAAATGTTAATGGTCATTTGCTTCTGTTTTTCAGTATATAACAACTAAATAGACTCATCTTGTTAATGCAATCCAAGGTAGTTCTGGTTTTGTGATATTGTTCTACTAAATCTCCAGTGCATTGTACTGGTGTGCACATGTACACACACTCAGCTACAAAATTTTGTGCTATGATTCTACCCAGCTAAAAAGTTTTACAGCCAGTATTGGCACCAGCGGAGAAGGGAAGGAGGTGCAGCATATTGTTTAACAATGATGCTAAGCAAGTTAATAATTAGGATTTTCTATGGTCAGGTCCTTTCCCAGACACTTTATTGAAGTTTGTCCTTTCTAAAACATTTCCTCTAGTAAGACTCACATTCATGCAGAAGGCAGATGCACATCTGTGGTTTGCAGCCTTTCAATAAATAGGTTGTTATTGTAAGTAAAATTTAGCAACCTGGAGAAAGGAATGGAGGAACCCAAATTCTAAAGAAGCAAAAGAATTTTCCCCATTATGAGTATGTCACACACAAAACAACTTGAATAGAACATCTGTTGTCTATAATCTGAGAGCAGTGTAGGTTTTAAACAGCGCAAAAAGATCCTAACACATGGGCAGATGTGTGGTTAAAGGCACAGGATGATCCCCATCTTGTGCTACCCACTTCCTTACATGGAAGAATAAAACCTCACTCCTTCCACATTGCTGGTTCACTGTCACCACACATTTGGACAGCCTAAGACCTTATGGCTTGTTTTATTAAGTACCAGCCTTGTATCAGTCAACCTGAGCCTTTGTCCTTGTGAAATCATGCCAGAAAGCTGCTTGGGCCAGGGACAGATGTCCTTTGTTTCAGAACAGATGTGGCCTTGCTTTGTGCCTTTTCTTTCATGACCTCCTGGCTGGGGCTGGGGTGGCACCCTGACCCCTAAATTGCCGTGTCTGACATCTGCCGTGGCAGCGCAGGGGACATCCCTCCTTGGATGTAGAGCAGCTGTGTGAGCCACAAGGGCTCTGCTGCTGAGCAAGTGCCAGGACTCACTTACTGCTGTGGCTGCTGCGGCCTCACGTGTGCGCAGCACGGGGTACAGGTGTGTGTCCCTGTGTGTCTGTCAGTGTGTGTCCCTGTGTGTCTGTCTGTGTGTCTGTCTGTGTGCGTGTCTCTGGGTGTTCACCTCCCTTTCTGCCTTTCATGACTGCAGGAGGTGACGTGGCCGTGATTGAAAGCTGTGACACCAGCGCTGAGGATGCAAAGCAGCAGGATGTGAGGAAGCTCTGGAGCTGCTACAGCTGAGTCAGCAAGCTCCAGCTGCTCTCCTGCCTATTTGTCTTATAGCAAGCTGCTGTCTGTGCTGCGAGCTCCCCAGGACACCACACTTGCTCAGGAAGTTAGAAAAGTGAGTAGAATGGTCTCAGCTCTCCCAGAGTAGAAAAAAATGTCAGAATTCACATCCCCAGGCTGGCTATTTCTGCTCTGAACTTTGCAAACAGAGCATAAATCATGTTAAAGACAGAACAGTGGAAACAGGCTGAGAGAGTTGGGGTTTTTCAGCCTGAAGAAGAAAAGGCTCTGGGGAAACAACAGAACAGCCTTCCAGTACCAAAGGGAGCCTGCAAGAGAGCTGGAGAGGGACTTTTTGCCAGGGCATGGAGTGATAGAACAAGAGGTGATGGATTTACATTGACAGAGGGTGGATTTAGACTAGATATTATGAAGAAAATCTTTGCTTTAAGGGTGGTGATACACTGGAACGTTGCCCAGAGAAGTTGTGGATGCCACCACCCCTGAAAGTGTTCAAAGCCAGCAGGGATGGGGCTTTGAGCAACCTGGCCTAGTGGAAGGTGGCCCTCCCTTTCCAGATGATCTTTAAGTTCTCTTCCAACCCAAACCATTCTATGATTTTATGATTCTATGCTTTCATTCTTCAGAAGACTTCCATGACATTCCTACAGCTCTCACTGATGGAGGCAAGGAAAAAGACCTTTAATTCTGCTTCCCAACAGAATATTGCTTCTTTACCATCATTCAGAAAGAAACTCTCTGGCCACATTTCTTGAAAAATCCCTATCCAACAGCCAGTGTGGAATCAGTCTGTGTCTAACAGACCTTAAGAATATTGCAGGTTGCTGAATCACACATTTTTTCTGTCTTTATAGACTGTTTCCCCGCCTTTTAATTTGTGCCAGCAATAAGTAGTGCAGCAACTAGAAAATCAGAGACTTCAAGGAGATTAAAATTAATTTTTTACTTTTTGCCAAACTCATTTTTAGCCAGATCAATTCCT
The DNA here is from genome assembly GCF_021018805.1 of Prinia subflava. NCBI lineage: Eukaryota > Metazoa > Chordata > Aves > Passeriformes > Cisticolidae > Prinia > Prinia subflava. Next base: position 85,484,938 of record NC_086247.1, read on the forward strand.
TGAACTACTCCACTGCCTGACTATGGAACTAGCTGCAGTGAGAACAAGCATTGACTGTCAACCAGCTGGATTTGGATTGGCTTCAGCTATGATGAAACAGCCTAATTCTTCAAGAAGGGAGGCCTCAACTAAGGCATGACTCATGCAATGACCTATACGCTTTAAAAAAAGATGTAGTGAGTGATAACATTCAAGCCTGAGGTAGAAAAAAATGGTGCATAAAATAAGGGAGTGAGTGACTGGTGTCTTGGTGGAGTGTGTAATGCCTCTCCTTTTCATACACACCATTTGGTTTGTGGCTGAGGATTAAGCCATCTAACTTCTAATCACTGCCTGGTGTGGTGAGCACTTGCTACACACAGTTTCTGGATGGTGAAGCTATGAAGTTCACATCTATGAAGCTCAAATAGAGAAATATCTTAAGACACTCAGAGGAAGAAAAGCTCCCTGTGAAATCTAAGCCAGCTACAATGCTCATGGAACTGGAGGGGAGAAGATCTGAGTCTACTTTGAAAGGGTAGGGAGAAAATGTCACTATTTTCATAAAGGAAGTATCTTAATGTATTTTCAGTCATTGCAGGAATACCCCTGCAATTGTAAACTGTGGAGTGATTTAAAAGTGTTGGGAAAAAAAAATAATCAAAGAGATGTCCCCTGATGTCTCATGTTCTCTTCCTGAAGCACATATGGTAGTCATGGCTTTTGATGTTTGCTCTCACGTCTTTAATTTATAGGGAAGTTTTCTGTAAGCTATGACATGTAAGGACAAGCAAACACAATGTTCTCTGGCCCCTGGGGCATCTGAAAAACTTTTGAATTGGAAAAAAAAGAATCATTAGGGTGAAGTGCACAAGCTTACTCAGAGACCTCACTTTACAGGGCAAACTCTTACCTGAAACAGTGAAAGCAACAGTTTGAAAAGTAGTATCCCACCAATTTAACAATTTTTTTTCACTAAATTCAGAAGCAGTTAAAACCCCAACACAGTCACTGCACAAAACTGCTTTTTTCTTCCAGCAGTTGAAGAGGAACGTGTATTGCATCATAAGCCTGGAGATCAGGGCCAGCAGATGAATGCGAGGGTCAGTCTCCAGTGAAACATTAAGGATCTCTCTCTTCCTCAGGCACTGACAGAGGCTTCATATCCCTCCCTCAAGACCAGCCATTGCTCAAAGATTATCTTTAATATACAACATCTTTCAAGCAGACTAATCTTCCCCATTGTCTAGACTGCACAATACAGCCTTCAAACAAGAAGTGCAAATGGGGACACTCCTACGTTCCCTCCTCATCCCTCTTAGGTGAACAGCCGAGGGACCAACAGGGAACAGAGTCTTAGATCTTGGATTCAGTTTGTACACTGCAATAAAATTGCAGTGCAAATTGTAATTTGATGGGAGAAAGATTCTGTGGGTAAATTCATAGACTCCACTGGCATTTCCTCAGAGATACGCTTTGACACTCAGGGCAAAGAGCTTCCTCTCCAGACAGAGGCATTTCTATCTTTTCTAGATGACTTGCTGCAGAGGCCTTTCCTTGTCTTGCCATTTGGACTCCAGTTTTCAGATTCCATTTCTTTCTTTGAGAAACCCTCAGAAAACATTTGGTGCTGCTGGTGTTTCCCACCGTGGGAAAACCTGTCAGTGCCAGGCAAGAGGAGGCAATGTTTATAGTGTGCAACAATTGGGTGGCTCTCAGCCAACATGAAGTGAGGTCCAAGGGTCATGTATGCCCTGCTCTGCTGACTGTAGTATTCCGACTGAATACTAAAGATTCCCAAAAGACAGTCATTGCTACAGATTTGTGTTGCAGGTTCTTTGCTGGTGTTTCAAGGACTTTATTTTAAAAATTATTTTTCTGGCCACAGTTTCCATCTCTTTTTCCTAGAGTTGGTGGATGGTCAATTAACTAGAGTTTAGGGAAATCAGCAGTTTTTTGTTTGCAATCATTCATGCAGATCTTTCTCTGCCTTCAGTCTGAGCTGATTTGCAAAGACAAACAACTAAAATAAACATAGCTCTGATGCTGCCTGGTTCAGAGTCAACTGAACCTTCAGCTCTGGAAGTACAGCATGATTTTGAGGTAAAGCATAAATGCATCCAAATTTATTTCATGTTTGAAAGAGATCCATCACCAGATGGGCCTGCCTAGGAGCTGAGGGCTGACAGAGTTAGACTGTGCTCACACTTCCTTCCTGGGAGCAGCAGCAGCAATTTCAGTGGAAATACTCACAGAGTAAACGTTGAACCCTAAGCCTTATAATTTAGTCTTTTGGCTTAACTCCATTTTCTTGGCTTCTGCATTGACTGGTAGGGAGAAAACACCCTGCAAATAGTTCCTCTGTCTGCCCAACTCCTCACCTCATGCTGTTTGTCTTCAGCTCTGCCAGTACCTCCCTTTGCATGGACAAAATATAAAACCAGTTTGGGGAGTTCAGCCTAAAAAAGGAGCATGGAAATTTGGGGAGGAGGAGGGAAATAAGGAGCATTGGCTTATGGGCTCTCCAAGCCCATTTAGGGTGGGATTCCACCAGTCACTGTGTTAGCATTACCGAGTGGGGAGCCTGGAAAGGAGAAAGGGAAAGTGGGCAGAGATGGAGCAAGTCTGGCTGCCAAGCACAACAGCACACGGAACCCTGACCTGGCCCAGCAGGGACTGAGCTCCATAAGCCAGCTCCAATGCTACTGAAATACCCATCTGATCCTGTCACGTCACAGGACAGCCTGAGAAGCAGATCTAAATCCCTGTGGGCCTTGAAAAGACAAAAAGTCCATAGCTTTGTGGGGGTAAAAGCAGAGCGCATGTTTCAGTGCTCTTTGGCTTTTATGATTAGATACTGATCTGAAGCCCACTGAATTAATTCGGAAGACTGAGTGCACTGTTCTTGATCAAGACTACAAACCAAATATTTTAAAGACTTCATCAATTCTTCTGCTGACTACAAAGCACTACGAAAGATGACTGGGAAAAGACAGAAAAAGGCAGAAGAAATACAGAAACAGCTGTACACCATTGAAACAGAATGTTACTGCGAGATGTAGTTTATAATAATTAGTTGATCAACATGCTAGGCAAGGGATTTTTTTTCTGTTTTGAACCAGTAGATGCACAGATGGGGTCTATAATAGAACTGGCATGTGTGTGGATTTTTTTTTAAGGCTGCATAATTTTACAACCACTACTAACGTTTGCGTGTGTTGATATAACGGAAAGAGTACTCAAACTTCTGAGAATTAACATTGTCAAACTGGCTTCCTGCCCGTGAGGTGACATTGAAATTGCAGTAGTCTTTGTCTGGAGCAGCAGTAGTGGCTACAGCCAGACTGTGCAGACCCACAAGCTGCGGTAATCATAGCAATAGCAGCAGCACCAATATGATAATAAGTCATTTAAGAAAGGTATTTTTCCCCAGCCAAAGGTACAGGGAACCTACCTTGATTAGGATTAAGCAATTGCAGATCAAGATCTGCTTTTGAGGCAGAGTTAGAAATGAGCTACTCCGTCTTCCCTTGCCCCTTATCATGTTACCATGTGGAAGAGAGCATCAGCACACACAAATCAATTAGGCCTCATTGACCAACCAGGTCCAAAAGCATTTCCACATGCTCCAACACATTTCTTCTCACCACCGAATGCCTTGAACATCCTCTTTGTCACAAATTTACCAATTTCAGCTGCATTCTCCCTAAACCATCACCAGACAGGATCTGCAGTTGGAATGATCCAATGGACCCTTCCCAAGAGGGGAAGAGGGTTTGCCTGTGACAAGCCTGTTCTGGAAGTGAGCTGTCCTGCTTGCGTTGTTTGTGTCCACAGCCATAGAGACCACCCCACAAATGTGCCTTCTTTTGTTTCTTCTTCTTTTGATTGTCAGTTCATGGGTTAATTAAGTGCTCAGATATTCTAAGACAACTTTGAGGAGGGGTCATTACTACTTTCTCATTCACCTGTATCAATGAGCAATGAAGAAAATTAACAGAATTACATCATCAGTAATAAAGAAAGAGAAAAAGAAAAGTACTTCAAGAAATGTGCATTCTGCTTTTCTCCAGGGATAATGTAGGGAGTACATTTTGTTCTGAGGTTTTCACAAGAAAGCAATTAACTCTTGGAAAAAAATAACATGAGTCAAGATTTTAAAACCTGTATGTGTTAGAAAAGATCAGCACTACGGAAACACACATAAACATGCATTCAGAATTCCTCTAATGCTGTCAGTTCAGCTGAATGCCACCAGTTCACATGAAGTGCAGGAGGTCCCCTAAGCAACTCAGCACCTTCAAAATGTTTATTTAGAAGCACAGCTAGTGCAGGAAAAGCCTAGCTTTAAGCTATGTATCTGTCAGAGACCCATACATAAACCATTACACTAAAAAAAGCTATTTCAGCATTGGATCACACCCAAGAATGCTCCAAAGTATGCTGCAAAAATACTGGAGGATGTGTCCTGATCTCTGGGATACAACCCAGCTGTGATGTATGCCACTGCAGAAATACCTGTCAGTGTTTTAAAAGAAAGGCCCATATAATGCTAATCTGATCAAACTGCAAACTCAGCCCTTAAGCAATAAAACTGGAGTTTTATTGGACCGTATTACTTTCCAAGTCTTAAAATCTGACATGCAATACAACATCTCAAAGACTGCTTTTAAAAAATAGCTGTCATAGACAAGAAATGAATAGAGTAAAAACACAGTAGTAATTGAAGCAACCATAATCCAACTAACTACTAATCAAAAGCCTCTCTGAAGAGCTTCCTATTTCTGATGGCTTCTGCTGATTCCTTTTATTTTTGATTTTATCAGCAACACCAGTGAACCAACAGCTCTAAGAGCTGATGCTGTCACATGAAGGCACTGGCACTGCATCAGTGTGAACCTTACTACTCCAAAATTGCAAATTCTGGCACATCAGGTAAACAAAGCCCACTGTCACCAAAAAATAACACTGCACAATTCAATCTCTCATACATCCAGCACAAGGAGAGCAATTCTGTGCTAGCAGAGACACAGATTTTTTTTGCAGTATGTTTGTCATTCAGATTATTGCCTCCTCAATTGCTGGTAGCTGAATTCCCATCTCATAAAAGCTTTTGGAGGAAAATCCCTTAGAGGGAGCTGACTTTCCCATTTTTTTCTTCATTTCTTCAGCTCTATGGAAGGCCCACCCACAGTTTTGGCTGCCTATTGCAGCTCTTTATTCTATTTAAGTTCTTTTCTTGCTCAGTTATTTGCAGCTGCCAATTAGAGCAAAATGTCTACAAGGCTTTTATTAATTAATTAAAAAAAAAAAAAGAAAGAAAATAAAGAAAAATCTTGATCTCTATTCTAACCCCAAATTCGGAAAGCTACAAACATTTAAAAATACACCTTGTTTTTTTGTTTGGTTGTTTTTTTGTTCTCTGTCTTAACTCCCTCCAAAATCATTAGCTAGGATGAATAAACACAAGAAATACATCTTCACCTCTAGCAGCAATTGTCATTTTTAGGTTTGTGAACAACCATACGTCATGATGCTTGTCCTCAAGAGATGGTAGAGTGGTTCTCAGAGAGAAAGAGTTGCAGATATGCCAAAGTTATTACAGCATAAACCATAAAGGCTGCAGGACCACCTTTCTAGCATTTTAAAATACTTTTGTATAGAGTGGGAGTTTTCACCTGAGCAACAAAGTGCCGTGATAACTCATGAAACCACCTCCATATCTCCATGAAAGGATAAAACCAGAAATATCATCTGTCATTAGGCTAACTTCTTCAGGTTCTGCTTGAAACTTAAGACTCTGTAAGCCTTTACCTGGCTTTTGTAAAACATGTTTTCTGCCTCCAATCCCCCCTCTGGTAGTGACATATGCATTAATTGATGTCTTATTATAATACTTTTACTTCAGCTCTTATGGCACAGTTCTCTTTTAGCCCTGAAAAACATTGTTTCCACTGCACTGCTATTTTATCTCACTTTATGCAATTATAAAATAGCATATCAGTTAAATATTATTATTAGTGAAGTAAAAAATTCCCTGTAGCACAAGCAATAAAATTTTTATCGAGAACATATTTATCTTTTGACACATTATTATACTGACTCATGAAAAATAGAAGTAATGTTCTCATTATTTATCCAGTCTAACTTGAAGGACGCTCTTGTCAGTTCCTTCCAGGAAGAAAGGATGTTGAATATTTGATACATGTGATTAGTGAAGTCTGCAGTGACCTCTTCCACTATTCTGTATTGTTAACAACCATTGAACCTTACAGAGGAAAAGGAACAGGGGCTTTAAGGGTTGTCATGCATTTGATAGTTTCACAAAGCTATTAAGTTTCTTGAAAGTCAACAGGTAACTTAAAGTTAGGAGGAAGCTTAACCAACACATGGTTAAAAAGCACCATCCTAAACAAAAGGTCATGAGAAACTACTTGGGGGGAGGGGTGAATTCTGTGCCTGAGTGGGATTCCTTGTATACTATTTAATGCTTATTAGAAGGGAACAACAGGAACATCTCTGGATTTACCTCCCATTCTCAGCATTAAAATTTCAGATTACTACTATAATCTAGGTTCTTCTATAGCTCAGCCCCTCAGCAATTATGCTGGCCACTCAAACCAATGTAGAAACAGAGCCAAACCACAATGAGCTCTAGAGGCTTCACTTCCACAATGTCTGAGACACAGGCTCTCTCCATCCAGACCCCAGGAGACTAAGAGTGGGCAGTGCTTGCAAATGGGACTTAAGCCCAGGCTCTCCTCCAGCCCAAAGGGTCAGTCAAAAAGCAATCAGTGCTCACATGAACACAAGTTAAAAAGCTGAGAGCCCAACTCAGCCGCTGCTGCAGCAGATGTTGAAATCCAGCCTCACAGAGCAACCCTGGGGATGGTACTGCACCCAGGACTCCCTTCTGCAGTAACTGTGTCAGCTCTTGAGAGCTTTGCAGTTTGGCTTCGAGGCACAGAGAGGGAGGCAGCAGTGTGCAGAAGGGAAAATTCCAGCTGTGGTTGTTTCCCTTCCCTCCCTTCCTGCCTCACAACAGCTTCACTGTCAGAAACAACAACAAACTGCGGGACTACATTCATGCTGATCCCCAAGTGCAATTCCTGCCGATTTCAACCCCTCAATGGAGGGATTGTTTTCTTAGGCACATTTAACTAGCTCCAAGCCCTTTTGCCTGTCTAAAAAAGCAGTATCAATTATTAATAAATGATAGTACATAATTAATAGCAGTACTTAGAAGCAGTTCTGCCTTGCAGGGCTCTGGCTACTAGCCAATCGAGTTCCACACTGAGCACACCAGAAAAATGTTAACATTATGCTATCATTTAAAGGATATTTCACCATGTCATTCTCAAATAACCACTTGGCCACTCTCCCTTTCTCTTCATAGCACTTTCCAAAGGCATGTTGTGATAGCTGGCAGCACTGTCCCCGTTCTTCAGAGGAGGACAAGGCATGGACAGGTAGAGCAGCTGGCCAGCAGCTCACTGGTGCAGCCAAGAACAGCAGCCAGGTGCATGAAGCTCTGTGTTTTGTCAAGTCAGCCACAAGCAATGGAGCACCTCGCTAAAAGAAGGGGAATATTGCCCTGGTAGAGTTTCCTACAGAAGTATGGCAGGAAGAGATTTCGGGTCCTGGTTCTGTTTGCTCACAACCTTTCTCAAGCACCGAGCTCTTTCCAGAAGATTTCCTTGAGAAGATTTGTAATTAATTATCAGCCTTCACAGCTTTCAGCATTAACTGCTGCAGTTCTCAAACCCACAAAATAAATTGAATGCAGATGAGCAAGACCAGAGCCACAGATTATAAGAAAGCTCAGCAGAAGAAAAAAGAGAATTAAACAGGAAAACATATTAAAAGATATTCAAATCTTGTCAGTGCCCACTAAAGAATGTCAGCAGTGGTATTTGTGTAATAGGAGCATGACATCAAGAAAGAGAAGGTTTATTTATGAAGTTGATTTTGTTTGGAGAGTTTTAGCTTGACTTTTAAAGTAGGGAAACCTGGGGCACAGGGCAGAACATCACATTATTTTCTGGAAGAAAGTCCCTTTTCATGCGTTGTAGGTATCAAAGCAGCACATTATCACTACAATTTGCTTCATATACATCTATTTCCCAATACCTAAGAGCAAGTAAGGGTCTGTTTCTACACATGGCAGAAAAAGACAGCAAATCAGAGAAAAAGGGAGGTGAGAGCACTATGCTGTATGGAGCAGCAGTACTCCAGGGCTGGCTGGCAGGCTGGCATGGATTTTAACTCTCTTTTGCCCTTTTGCTCCTCTCCCTGGGTGGAAGAGGGAACAATTTTGGCAGCGCTGCATGGCCTGTCGGTATTGTTACACTTGTGTTTACTACTAGATTTTTCTTGGAAAGAAAGAAATTTTTAGAGTATCTCAGCAAATTCATCTGGGGCTTTTCACAGAGCATGTGGTAGATAAATTCTGACTTCTGCATAGTAATAGATGTACAACAAGTTGTTTTGAAGTCAACTCTTGGATTTTTCAAAGCAGAAAATGCATTTCCCCTTCCTGCTGGGAGAAAGGCTACATATTGCTGATCACCATGACTCCTCACAGTGATCACTTCCAGAGGCAATAAAATAAGCTGCATTTCAGCATTTGTTGACAGTAAGGCTTTAACAGTTTCAGCTACAAGCAAGCAACACATTTTCTTTTCTGTCACAGGAGTGTGAATTTAAGTTGTAATATCTAAATAAACACTTAATCATGTGCCTTTTTCTGTTACATTTCTCAAATGGTTTGAGCAGAAGACTTACTTCTGTCCGGCAGCTAATCTAACTGGCTTTGAAACTCAGAACACACTTGTCACCTTTGAAGCTTCATTTAACCACCCAGGCTCTTCCTTCATGTCAAACAGATTTGAACCTTGAGACAGACGCTATAAATTTTTGTAGATAATTTCCACTACAGCCAGATATGGCAAAACCCACTTCGTACTAGGACTAAGCTTAGGAAGCTTCTTTCACATCAGCCTGAGCAGCTTGCAAGAGCTCAGAGACATCGAAGCAGTGCTGGGTTTTAGATTTCATGCTACAATGCAAAAGATGCTTCAGAAGTCCCAGATGCACTGCCCAATCCCTGGGTAATATCTGGGATTGGAGACTGTCTGGGGTTACAATGGGTGGAATGTCACATTTTCTCCCTTTGCCACATTGCAGAGTCTTTGTCTACTCTGAAATGTATGGTACTCACAAACTGCATTTGCCAGAGGTTAAATACTTTTTATTCACAATACACAAAGGCTACTCTGTGCAACAGTGCCAGAAATGTCTAGGAATTCTGCTTGGCTTCATTTATATCTCTGTGAATGTTGTGCTATATTTTCATATGTTGAGGATTCCTACAGAATTTATCAATAGGCATAATGTTTTCCAGGAGAATCCCTGGCTTGCCTGTAAGAGTGAACAACTCCATCCTTAGCTTACCACTTCTGTCAGGCTAGGATCAAATCCAGACACTCTTTCCACTTTTCTTTTAGTGGATCGTCTACATTTATTCTTTGCCTCTGACAAACAGGATTAAGAAAACCCTTTATTTTTGTTCAAGATCCCAAACCCATGTATAAACCCTGTAATTTACTACATAATGGCAGCTCTTTCAAGGCATAAATATAAGTAGCAATAACAATTGTGCCTTTTTGGAGAATTTCTTCTTTCTGGAGGTAAAAAATGCAGCTGAGGTAGGGTGTGTGTGAGCGTCACATGCCTGAACTCCAAAATGCACTGAAAATTCTGCTGCAGAACAGGGGAAAAACAGTCCCATCTCATCTGAAAAACGGAATAAGATTAAACAAAACAGTAACAATTTCTCATCTGATCCCTTCTGCAAATAAGATTTGCTAAACTGCCTTGGAGATTTCAGAGGGCAAATTCACCCGCTGAGCTGCAGGAGTTACAGCAGGGTTCAATCTGGTTTTGGTACACTGAAAGGATTTTGAGCACTGCTGAGGTTACTGTGTGCAGAGGTAATGAAATGAAATCACAGATCAGGGAAGGCATCATTTGCTAAGACACTTTAACAACAATAGAACATTCCTAAGAGTCTACTGCATTTTATTAGTTTAGCTGTTGAAAATAAACCCAACCAAAACATCCCAAATTATTTCCATAGAGATTTTAAACACATCAAGAATAGGGTTTCTGAAGTAAAATGGCTTGTTTTTAATTCAATAAACAAAAAGATTTTCTGCTGTAAGGACTTTTGAATAAAACTGTCCTTTTTATTGAAAAATTCCTTTTTGGTGAAAACCAAAAAACTTCAGCTGAGAAAGGGAGGAAAAAAGGTTTTGAAAAGCTTCTTCAGATATTCTGGGGAAGCTTTGCCTTCTGGCACAGTCATAGCAGGCTTTAAGACAGTATATATTGAACGTTTTAAAAACCATACATTTAAATTGCCCTGTTCTGACTCCCTTTACTGCTGAGCTTGCAGAAACAACAGACTGAAGGGAGGAAAACGCCTGCAAAGTGTGTCTGTGCTCCTCATGGCCTGGCTTGGTCCTCATCTCATTCCCTGACACAAACTGAGCAGTCCCAGAAAGATTCTCAGGCACAGCACTGTGGTGTTCTTTCCCCCATGATGAAGTAATGACAACTTGAATAAATCATTTTTTCTCTATTCCCCTGCTGTTCCAGCAAAGAGCTGCAAACAGAACCCATTTATCTGAGCACCGTGTTGGAAGGGTGAATACGGACCTAAAGAAAAAGGGGCAGGGAAAAGGGAAAAAAACTTTTGTTAGTTTGAAAGGTTGGGTGAACTCTGACATTTAGAAAATGCTTGTTATAATGATTTCTTTAGCAGATGAGGTTTTAACCTAAGAAACTTTAAATAGATGAAAAGCCTCATATTGAATAGGTCCCCTCTGGATAATATTCCAGCAGGGAATATTTCAGTGAGTCTCACAGAAATGAGTATAATAAGAGTTAAATTGCTCCTGCTCCAACAGCAGATTTTTCTTAAAATAAATGCAATGAAAACACCATCCCCTGAGTACAATTTCATACTCTAGAGCCAAAATCCTCTCTTATATACACATAAATCTAGGGCTTTATTCACAGAGTACCAGTTGCCTTGACTCATTTCCCAAGGCATGCTCTCTCCACCACCCCAGGTACAACCCAACATCTGCAGTCAGGCTGTGGCTCTCAATGGACATATTCCAGAGATATATAAGGATAACCATGTTCAGAACTAAATTCTCATGCTTATGGCTAATGAAAGCCTGATGCTTATGTAGCAGCAGAGGCCAGCAATATCTGAACACGGGTAGCTTAAATTACCACATTCTATAGTGTTCAGACTTCTTTTACAGCAATAGGGAGGGAAAAAAGCACCATTTGAATCTGACTCAAGAAAGGCACGGTTATAACTCATATTGCAAGGAGTTACAGTGTGTGTGATGAACTGAAAATGTTATTAGAGAAGAACAGATTCCTCATATGATACGCCAAGTAAGTGCTGGTTTCACTGGTACACTGTTAATTATACATTCACTCTTTCACATAATGAAAAAAGTCTTGTGTAGTGTCTGCAAAAGGGGCTTGCACATTTGCATATAATGAAACCTGCAACGACAAATGTCAGCAGTACCATACACTGAAGCCATGAATAATTCATAGCACAGAATAGTTCAGCTAAGAGCAGAGAAATAATCAAACCCGTTGATCTCCCCCCACCCCCCCCCACCCCCCCCCCCCCCCCGCTCCCTAGAGGCAGATAAAACCTTATTTTCTGAGTACTTCAAACCCAAATGGTTTCAAGAATTCCATTTCAGATAGAGGAAATTGCTGTATGGTTATGGCAACTTTGAGTTTTAGAGGGTCAGTTCTGGTCTGGTCAGTCAAGCAGTATCTGTCAGCTCATTTATCTGTCCAGTCCCATACCTGGGACTCTTTGGCAGAGGCCAGGATTCACCTGATCATTTCCCTCCAAGAGCAGTGTCTTTATAACAATGGAGTCACTGAGAGGAAATGTGGAGAGTCACCACTTCCTGATGTGTTTAATTTGGGCTCTAAGATTTTTGTCAGCTGGGAACCTCCTGAAAGCCTGCTTCAGAGCAATAACTGATGATAGAGAAGTAACCACCACGTTCTGCTCGTATTTATCTATGACATATTCTCAAACAATTCCAGCTGGGTTACCGAGCTGTACTTTTTGACAGCCTGGCAGGGCAGATGGTACCCCAAACCTGCCAGATCAGAAGTTAATGTTTCCCCACTGGCTATAGGAAGCTGCAATTGCCTGAGATGAGGGTTTGCTTTGATAATAATTTGAATAAATAAGCAGATGTCTACTGGCTTCAGAAGGCATCGGCACATGCGCCTGCAGAGGAGTCAGCATGACCAGCTTTCCCAGGGGGAGAAACAGAAATACCCCACAGCAAAGTGAGATACTGAGGAAAGTTGGGGGAGAGTGGCACTGCTGGTCTGCAAGGATGTCTAGAAGAGATTTCAGGTTGAACAGCTCAATAAAATGTTTTTCTCTCTTGTTACAGGGATTTAAACTGGAATTCAAAAGAAAAGTGTGACTTGAAGAAGGCGGTACTGATCTAATTTTCCACTGAAAACACCTCGCTCTATGACACAAACAAGGAAGGTCACCATCACTCCACAGCTGTCTCTAAACTAGAACAGGAGGGATGTATCATTTATCTCACAGCCAAAGCACAATCCTGGAAAGTTGTATACTTTTTATTTGGCATTATCTTACCCTGCTAGTTATGTCCATCAGTTATGTTCTCCACCACAACAGGTTCCTTATATATGTGCAAGCATGTATGTATTGTGTAGCTTTTAATTACTGGTTCACACTCCTAAATACCACCTGTGTCTTTTCCTACACAAAAATCCACCTTAGGAGTCCCAACAGGGTTTTTCATCATGTTTCCTCCACACTGTACACTCCAACAGACTTCCTAATGATTTGATCATGTACTGTTTAATAACAAGGACCTGGCCTTGTTGCCTGTGCAGAAAAGATGTCTGTAAATGCAGCAATATTTTAAAATTTAATTTCTTTGTTTGAGTGTTGCCTGAACACTTATATCTATAGAATTAAAATGATGGGTCTAAGTGAAAAAGACTAAACCATAAGACACATAACAAGGTCAGATTCAAAAATTAGTTATTTTTGAACAATCTCAGCAGATAATTTTCAGGACAGAAATCCCATGATGAGAAACATGAGTTTTGGATTTGGGAAGCCAAACCTCTTTGCCCAATGCAGACAAACGGTGAGACAGGGCTGTAGGCAGCAGGAGATGGGACAAGCCACAAAGCCTTGCTTGCTTACACAAACATCATCACAGACCATATAACAGCAGCCTTTCTATATTAAAAAGCAACATTCTTATGCATGCATGTGCAAACACAATGGAGCACTGAGAGACTGTCTGCTCAATGGGCACTGCCATACTCTTTATATATGCATGCATGGGCAAAGCTAATGAAATGTAGAGAGAACTTGGCTTATTGTATGACCAGTAACAGTATATGCAAAAGAAACAGATTTTTAAGAGACTGTTAATTCAGTTCTCTGAGGACTTATTCCTTCCTGGCACCAAAAAATACCAGTTCAGTAAAAAACTCAAGCTTATTATGCTTAATTTTGTGCTTATGCTAATGTGCTCCCAGTCCAGTTACAACCAGAACCAAATTTTCAGATGATACTTGAAGTTTTTCTTAATGAGGATCTTTGTTTCTGTAAAATATGTTTCCATTGTCTTTTGCTGAGGCCAAATATCTCTATAAAAATCCTACAAAAGATTGTTGGGTTTTGGTTTTTTTCTAGTGAAGAAAATCAAATACTTTTATTCTTGAAAAATTGCTGAACTTCCAGAGAGAAAGGGAAAAGATGTTGATGAACTAAGAACAAGTGTTAGAAGTATGATTCAAAAAAGGAAATGCTGGATTAGACTATCTGAAGACCATGAAATAATGCTTAACAAGCAGCTGAGAACTTGCATCCTCCCAGATGTCAAAACAAACTGGCCCAGAACAGAAAATTCATTTCCCACATTTCAGCAAATAACACTTTCACCATTCCTGATTTTCAAACTCTGCATTCCCTTCCACTGCAAGTTTTTTAAAAAGAAGTAACAGTAAAGAGCAAAAATATTACAAAAAATTGCTTTGAACCAAGAAAAAATAAAATTTAATACACAGCATAACACTAAGGATCTTGAATAATTTTATCTTTTAGCATAGTTCTACCATTCTGCTCAGCAGTAATTAACATTGGCCATATGTCCACAAGACAGAAAGAGCTCTGGAGAGGACCAATATATTTTGAGGACACCCTCATTGCTTCAGGGCTTGGGATTTAATACTGTGGGCCTCAGTTCTGACCACTGCAATTTGCAAACCAACTTTCTTTATAGAAAATGCTTTACTTGCAATGGAGCTCCCAAAATGTTTTATGTGTACTATCAAAGGGAGTCAGGCCCCTTCAGAGTGGCAAACAGTCTGACAGTGGAGGCACCATCACCATTCTGCTGACACTGAGAATGTATTTACACACGTAGCTCACTTGAAAGCTCCTTGCCTTTTACTCTGGAGTTGCTTCTTATCCAGACGTTGTAACAAGTTCAGCACAAACAAGAAAAAAAGGATTGACTGGAGGTGGAACCCAAAATGCTCAAAACCACCAACTACTTTATGTTGGAACTCCTTACAATGTACTCTCAAATCAACATGGACAGGAAACTAATTTGAGAGAGAACAGAAGTAGAGCTGCAGCAGCTTCTAATCTCTTTGGATTTTGCTGTCTGTAAAAGCAGATGTGTATGGCTCCAAGAATTTCGGATCACAAAGCCTGAGCTTGAAACTCAATTACTCTAAATCCCACTGTTCTGGGGTGATAATTCATAACGCATTTCATGTCAGGAAGTAAGTTGGTTGTTGTTGCATACTACTTAAAAAGAAATTTTAAGATCAGAAGAAGATGAAGCGAAGAGCTATTCATACAACTGTCTATTCTACTTCAACAAATGTGAGACCTGGGAAATCCAAGGGGGCAGTTAAGACCAGGTTGGTGTTGCCTTATGCTGCAGAATCTTCTCCTGCCCTATTTTACCTTGGTAGAACATTACCTGCTTACATGAGGACAGATTCAGGCAGGTAATGTCTCTACCCTGGCTTTTTGTCCATCCTCATTCTCAGCCAGTGCAGCAGCACCAAAGCAAATGCCTCACAAATACGTAGTGTGAAAATTGATCTACTTTGATGCAGCCTATCCCACTGCCATGACCTGGTGCGGTTGAAGCTTGTCACCCACCTCACTGACGCTGAGGGCAGGATTTGGAAGCAGGGCTGTGAGTGACTCTGAACAACTGGATCGTTTTGCTAGTTTTGCCACCCTTAAAAAAGCTAACAAGAATCCCCAAGATAAGTCTTCCATTCGGCCTGCAGAGCCACAGTGAATGCTCTCAAACTTCTGCAGCTGGTTAAGCAAGTTAGGATGCACCAGGAATAGTCCCCAAAGGAGAAACCCAAATGAGCATTTTTAACAGGGTTACTGAACATTGTGAATGAACCATCAGGGTCTTTCAGAGAAGTGGATCATGTCTGTGGAAGTATCATGTCTGCCTCTGGCCTCCATTATCTATTTCTCAAACCAATGAGAACAACACAATTCCTCCAGGCAGAGTAATCCAGGACAACACTATACCTTTTGAGAAAATATACATTCCTAAATGCTGCAAAAAATAGCTCAAACACCTGGACAGATCTTGTACCTTGAAAGTCAGTAAATTAGAGTGGCCTCCTGAATTTTATTTAAGGATGCTTTCCACTTGCAGGTGAGCTGGTCAGGTTTTTTCATCATTATTAGATCAGCACAAGCTTTGGCAGTTCTTTTCAAAAAGCTTTTACTGCTACTAGTTTTAAATCCTGTATTTTGTTTTGCTTGGTGCAGTAAAATGTCTCATCTCATCCTCACATAAAATTCCCCTACTAAAAAGGTTAATTCAATTTCTACTGTAATTGTGAGCTTTTAGTCAAAAGACTCTCTAACTGTGAACTCTTAGCAGAGAAGACACTGTGCCTGCAGACCTTTAGCAGAGAAGCAAGGCATGCAGAAATTGTTCTCCAAGTAAGGATGTTAGAAGAAAAAGAAGAGACATCTGGCTCAGGAATGCAGCTACAGCCAAAACAAGGACCAAGTTTAGGAACTTGGGGAACATGGGGAGGGTTTTTAGGGTAACAGACAAATTACAATATGCATGTGGTACATTAGCAAGATGCTTATAGAAATCGGGTGGCATGTTAGGAGGAGTGATCCCCCAGGCCTTCCAGGCACCTAAACAAGCAATGCCCTCTTTAACACAGGAAAATGGATGTAAAGAGGTCTTATTCTGTTCTTTGGAGATTTGGCAGTAGCTGGTGACAAAGCTATGCTCTGTACTTTACTATTTTAAAGCCTCTCCATCAATAACAAGGCAGGGAGTAAGTCTGGTAATAAGGGGACTTTCTAGGCTGACAGTAAATCAGATTTTAGAGACTTCAATAGCAAATAAAGAGATTTCCTACTTGTACAGTTATTTGATTTTATAAAACTCACTTGCATATCAAAATGCCCCTCTCCGTTGGAGGCTTAAATTCCCAAGGTCACTGCCACAAATCATAGAATGATTTGGGTTGGAAGGGAACTTATCTAGTTCCAACTCTCCTGCCACAGGCAGGGATGCCACTCACTAGAATGAGTTGCTCAGGATCCCTTCAACCTGGCCCGGAACATAACCAGCAATGGGACACCCACAACCTCTTCCAGTGACTCACCATGCTCAGAGTAAAGAGCATCTTCCTAATCAGTGGTATCTGGGAGCAGCACCTGGCTGGTTGGTTTTTCATACCAGGAAAGAAGCAAATTCAACCATGTATATATAGGCATTTTTGGTTTTTTATGAGTAAGCTCTGAATTAAAGGCATATTTGTGATGCAGGCAGAATCACATAACAGCTGTCAAAACGAAATTATTTTCTGCAGGGCTTTCTTAATGTAGCATGACAACCACAATGACCAATGGGTAAGATTCAGGTGAAAGACTTGAGTTTTCAAATAAAAAAGCCCTTTTCTAAATAGTTATGTGGAATTGTAACATTTTGTACAAAGCCCATTCTGACATAATGAGAGCTTGTCTTTTTCAAGTTTAAAGATCTCCCCTGCTCTTTGGCTGCTTATTTGTCTCCTGTGATAGGCATGCAAAACCTTTCAGCAGTGCTAATCTGATCAGAAGCACAAGATGTGCCAAACCACAGTGGATGGTTCATACTAAATAATTTCAAAATCACTTTCAGTTGGCTCTCACAAGACACACTGTAACAACAAGAAGAAAACTTGAAGGTTAAATCAGAATTTATCCCCACAAAAGGCTAATTTCTTTAGAGCTGCATGGTAGAAGTTCTAGAGAAGACTTATTTTAAAACATAGAGGTGAGATTATAGTTTTGGATCAGCCAGAGGAGCTTATCATCTTGCTACTGTTTACTCTATGTATCATTATATATAGCTGGTGTGCTTGCCTATGAAATATTTGGACATACAGTGGATGATCTGTGGGAGTCCATCTTGAAAAAGGTCACTTTTCTTGTCTGCTTTTACTGGATGATTTTGGAGAAGGCTCATCACATTGCTGGTTTGGACCCTTGGATTATTTAATGTATTACACTAAAAGAAACTGCTGAGCCTTATTTTCCATCATTTTGCATTCGTGTAATTAAAAATGTGTTTAAGTGTTCCAGATGTGTTGCAGAGCAACAGAGCTTCAAGGACCAGATGTTCCACCACAGCTCTTCCCAGCAGTGTTGACGGCAGCAGTTTTCCTGGTGGTACCTCACTTGTTCTCAGCCTCACTTCAGATCACACACACAGAAACTTCTTTCTCTTGCTCTTTGGTTGTAGAGAGTTTTTCCTTCTCTTCCAATATTTTTCTCTGCAATTTCTTAATTTGGCAACATATTAAGGAAGATGTCTTAACAAATCAGTGTGAAGGGGCAGAACTAATTAAACTAACTTATGCAATGAGGTATTAAAAATTCAAAGGCTGTTTTATTACTTGAAGTTAGTTACAAATTCTACTGGCAAAAGGCTAGAGTTATCAAATACATGCCCATCTGAGTAGTAAGAACCATTATGACCTACCTAAATAAGGATTTATGCTGCACTGACTGGAATGTAACAAATCCCAAACACATGGAGGCCATATACTTGGAGGGGAGGGATGTGAATCCTTCGAGGCGCGTATAAGCCAGAGATGAATGCAAGTGCGAGTGTACACATACGAACAAATTTGTCCCACTTTCCCCATTCTGCCATTGGCAACAATGCCTAGATTATCCAAACCCGCAACAAATTACAAGGCAGAAGAATTATGACTCTCTAAGAACCTCTGTGCTGGAAGCATTACTGCAAGTCATGTTGCTAAAATTAAAAAAAAAATAGCTAGGAAAAGTTAGATTTTCTTTCTCTATTTTTTCTTTTAGAGAGCAGCTTGCTTATTTAATATTATTATTAGCCCTGTTTATTATTCATTTCTCAAACCCTATTTATTTTTAACTAGGCAAAAGATCACCAGATCAGGAGACAGGCTCCATAAATAAGAACAGAAGGGAAAAGAGCCCTTTTAGATGTGAAGCATCTGCTGTTTCCAGGGAGGTATGTGGGTTTGGGATTGAGTTCATGGATAGGCTCCAAGAGCCCTGGGAGTTAGGTTGCAGCATAAACATATATATCCAAATCAGATGCAGTCTTGTTTCTCCCTCATCACTCAAACCTAAACATTGTGTTATGATTTAAAGTCCCTGCAAAACATTTCTACTTCCCTTGGTATTATACCAAGGAAATATCATGTCTTCTGGTATCTCTTCACAAAAATCTCCACAAACAAAACAACAAAACCCAAACCCAAAACAACAAATCAAATAGCTTATGAATAAACCACAAATTTTTCTTACATGTTGTGCTTGCAAGGGGGGACTGTAATTACTGCTTCCCATGTGTCATGTAATACAGGCTGGTTTGGGCAGCTTTAACCTGTCTTCCACAGTTTCCCTAAAAACCCAGATCCCACATTTGCCTAAAGCTTACTAATTATTAGCTGCTAAACAAGATAGGTTTTAAAAGATGTGTATCTGATCTATACTAACAGGACATTTTGCTGGAGTAACCATTCCAGTCAAAGCATCAGCAGAGCATCCCTTGTGTGGATGTAATTCAGGAGCAGCAGAACCACTGCATTGGGCAACCCTTCTGAAAGTCACCCTGCAAGTGCATAATAGTTACATTGGGGTAATTGCATTTGTATGAGGAGATTTTCCTGGCCTGGCTCCACTAGCCAGAGATGACACCTTTTCATATCCCTGGCTCATACTGCAGTGTCAACAGAAGCCTGTAACACAGATCCCTTCCTACAGAGGGAATTGTGATTCTCTAGGAGAGGCTCAGACACTCCAGTGCAGACCATTCTCTTTCCTTACGCCTTTGGATATGATCCAAATTTACACCTGTACAGAAGCAGAAGACACTTAGCTCTAAATCCAATGCTGCTGCAGTGTTTGGTACCTGTGATAAAGAATTCTGACCTACTTTCCACTAAGATTGAGTGGTTTGCAGCTGGATCTAAGTTACATCTTCATCTGAAGATGGGGTGGGGTTTTTTGCTTAATTATCACAGTTTAGGATTTTTGCTTCATGCTAATGAAGACAAATTGTTTTGCAGTTGCCATATTATTTACAAAACATGAATTAAAGATTACAAGGATAATTTGCCTCAACATTTGTTTTCACTGTCATGATTTATACCAGCTGCAGACCTGACCTCAAAAACTGACACTGCAAGTCAAACTGCACAACACAATGCCATTTCTCACAGTCCTAAACCCCCTCCCAGCACCACTGTATTTCTATTACTGTCTTGGGAAACTCATCAGTGACAAGTTTGGGGTAGATATTAGTTTCTTCTGGTTCTGTGGACTTCCTACTACCTCTGTCTCATACACACAGTGCTAGCAGGAAAACTGGGCCCTTATATTTGTTGGCAGCACTGACAAAACCACTCAGCCATATGACCCTCACACTTTCCAGACTTGTGTAGTAGTTCCCAATTTTTTCAGTTGTCACTGCATAGAGAGGTGTTTAAATTGTTCTTTCCTTTCCTGGATGGCAGCCAGCATAATACAGCATTTCAGGCAAGGTTGATTCAGAAACAATGCCCTGCTTAAGAGCATGAAAGCACTTCATGAAAGGAAAATAAAAAACTGAAGTAAATCCCTTATTGCTCATGGCTCAATCCCTTCTGCTTTTTAGCAAATGACATCAATAGCTAAATCCAGGAGCTAGAAGTCAGAAAGCAAAGCCAAAGCAAACCTGTGAGATTTGCCTTCTAACAGGCACACACACATCATTCCACTACCCAGTATGCAGAGCACAGCACCAGAACTAATTGCACCACAGCTTGAAAAGAGAAGAGAAAGATCTGAAGGATGAGCGGGTGTAAGGATATGGGGGTGAGAGTGGGTGCAGAGGGTGTAGAGATACACTTCCCATAGCCTGAGCAATTTGCTTTAGCATATGACTGCATTGCCATTGACTTACCCGTGCCCCTGTTCTGATTTAGTTAGAGCACCACATAAAAGACAATGGGATTTGTGAAAATCTCCTGTGAAGATCTACCAGTTCAGGTATGTACAGTCACTCATTAAGGTCATACATAATGCAAAGCTGGGAAAAAGCCTTTAGAAGTAGATTTCCTGGAAGTCAGGGGCTTTCCTTCCTCTGCCTGAGGATGACTTGGCTCACTCACCACTTGCACGCTGGAAAAATTATTGTTTCTACTATGCAGCTCTAATTCACCAACAGCCAGGCCTTCAACCAGCACTTTTTACTCAAAACATACTTGTCATCTCAAACTCTTCTCCCAGACACAAAACAATTGGGTATTTCTTTCAAAAGTCTCAAATGCTGTTAATGGCATCACCAAGTCTAGAATTTATGGTGAGAATTAGAAAATTAAGGTAGGAGAGAATCAGAGCTCTGGAACAATAGGGCAGGAAAATGACAAAATCTCAAAATTGAATTTGATAAATTATTCAGAATTCATTTAATTATTGGGAGAAGAGGTATAAGACAAAATCACCCGAGAGATCCTTTGCAGCCCTGAATTTTAGAACTGATAGTTTTGTGGCTATTTTAGCTGATTATTTCAGAACTTAGTTGCATATATAGTTGAAATATATTAATGATGTCCACTTCTTTATAAGAGACATGTTTTCCTAGTACATCTTGCTCTAGCATGAGACAGGCAAGGACACTGGCTTCACTCCTAGATGACTTTTAAGGGATAGAGGAAGGAAATATTTCTTCTATGTAGCACTCCTGCCAGCAGTTCTGAAAGCTGGAGCTGTTGTCCTTATGCCTAGCAATACACATATGCAACACCATTTCACTGTAAGGACCATATGGTCTGTCTAGCATGAGCTTGAACCACTGCCATTTCATTCCAGCCTGGCTGTTCAGTAAAAACAGAAGAATCAGATTTTCAATCCATCCATTTTGTCAGTAGTGTTGTCTTAAGCCTATTCAACTCATCACCCAGCTAGAGGAACAGCTGCAGCCAGCGAAGTTTAGCTTTGCTCGGCAGCAGCACAGAAAAAAGAAATGACCTAGCAGCACTAATCGCTGAATGCTTTAGGTTAAAATGTTTCCTAAAAAAGGATACTAGTAAACCCTGAGTAATTAATGTTTAACCATAAGGTGAAATGGCTAACTTGACTCTTCTGATCACCCTCCGAGAGTGAGGATTAAGCATTTTACTGTGTCTGCATGAAACTGGCTGTGAGCAAGAGGTTTTCAGCAATCAGTGGAATGATGCTCTCATGTGTCAGATACTGGCGAGCAAACAAAACTGCTGCAAATGTTTACCCAAGAAAATCATGAGAGGATAAAGCTGAGACATGCTGGAAACCTATTTGTTTCTTATTGTAATTAATAAATAAATACTCCCTCCTTCAGAGGGAGTTTATAAAAGAGCAAAATCTGGTCAAAGAAATGCTCTTTCTACTTCTGGTTTTAAATCTTTTGGGATTCTATCTTGCCAGGCAATTTAACCTAACAGAGCAGCCTTGGTGGCATCCCTGTGCAGGGCAAGGAGTTGAATCAATCAGGATCATTAATCAAATGAGAAAAAAACACAGCACAACACCATAGAAAGAAACAGCTGGCAATAATAAATTTAAATTGTTCTTCATAGAGAGAAAAATGGAAACATGTAGTGATAGACCAACATCTTCCTGAATGCACACAGTGCTTGGCTTTGAGCAGCACATTTGAGGATCTCAAAGGAACAGCATGGTTCGACAAATGCTTGCTAATGAATGCAAGTGTTGTAAAAGGAAAACTACATATAAATATAAGAATGCAAGTTCAAATTAGCTGGTTCTACAGCTTGTACTGAAGTAGCATCTTCCCAGCCACATTGGAAAAAAAAAAGGAAAAAATTCCCCCAAAAATTCGTTGATGCTGCCATCCTTACTTTATTATGCAAAGCAGATAGGAAACTGGATGTTGCTATCTTTCTGCAGGATCTGTGCCAGCAAGAAAGCATACTACAGTCAGAATCTGACAATTAATTTAGAAATTGTTTTTGACCACATTGATTGTAATTACAGAGTGAGGAGCCAGAATATGGTGGCTAGAGAAAATGCCCTATCATAGGGGCCCAAAGAATTCAATGTGCTTCATTTATCAAAAAATGAAATCATGAATGATCCAATTACAGCACGCACACCCCTCATTGTAAAAAATAGCTTGTCTCACAGGGTTGTCTAACTTAGCAGAGAAATGCATTGTAAGAATCAATAACAAAAAGTTAAAGCAAAAAATAACACCAATTGAGAAATAAAATGAGTAACATTTTAACTGTGACCAATTGCTAAGACTGATTATGAACTAAAGTAGTAAACTTCCTTTTTTGAAGTTTAAATGATACAGTATTTTCATTAAAAACAAGGCACCTCTTGTCTAGCAGGAATTCGGTGGAATGGACTACAGAGAACAGGCCAGGTGAGAGATCAGACACAGGCACCTTTCTGTGCTTTTTGGGGCCAACCACACTATGAATCAGTCATTTCTCAATACTCTTACCACATCACCACACCCCTTACTCTAAATTTAATGCCAAGTTTCCTATGAAAATAAAACCTGACTTTGTGCTCTATATAGACATGGGTCTGTCCAGTGCCTCAGTAATTCTGGAACCCAGTGGCAAAATTTAATGGAATTCAACAAAAAGGTAGGGGGTTGCTAAATATGAAATGCTTAAATAATTTTTGAGAGGAGACAAAAGAGAGACGATCACAGAATCACAAAGAGAATCAATCAGGTTGGAAGAGGCCTCTGAGATCATTGAGTCCAACTTATGAGTGAACCCCAGTGTCAAATAGACCATGGCACAAAGTCCCACATCTAGTCTTTTCTTAAATACCTCCAGGCATGGTGACTCCACCACCTTCCTGTGCATTGGAACGGCAGTCCATTCCAATGTTTATTCACCCTTTCTGTGAAGAAATTCTTCCTAATATCCAACTTAAACCTCCTCTGGCATGGCTTAAATCGATTACAAGGTCACCTCTGAGTCTCCTTTTCTCCAGGCTAAACAACTCCAGCTGCCTCAGCTGCTCCTCACGAGATTCAGCCCTTCCACCAGTTTTGTTATCCTTCTCTGGACTTCCTCCAGCACCTCAATGTCTTTTTTGTAGTGAGGATTTCTAAACTGGACAGAGTACTCAAAGTGTCACCTCACCAGTGCCAGGTGTTGCTCCACATGGGCAAAGTGTAGGACCTGAGACTTGCC
Organism: Prinia subflava; assembly: GCF_021018805.1. NCBI lineage: Eukaryota > Metazoa > Chordata > Aves > Passeriformes > Cisticolidae > Prinia > Prinia subflava. Next base: position 85,508,785 of record NC_086247.1, read on the forward strand.
CTTGTTGAACCTTATACGGTTGGTCTCAGCCCACTGATCCAGCCTGCCCATGTCCCTCTGCAGGGCCTTCCTACCATCCAACAGATCAACACTCCGGCCCAGCTTGGTGCTGTCTGCGAACTTACTACAGGTAGACTCAGTTCCCTCATCCAGATCATCAATAAAGATATTAAACAGCCCAGCCAGTCTTTAACACAGATGATGTCCTCTTAACCCATGGATCTCTTATTCCCCACAGAGGAATGGACCACAGAGTTAGACATCAGAGAATCCACATGGGAGGACATGAAACTTGCATAACACACTTTGGGAACAAGGCTTCAGTAGCTTTGCTGTTCATGAAATTGCTTAAGTGAGACTATTACAAAAGCAATTTTGTGCTGTGGCTACAGATAGCATACAGGCCCTGTTTATCTCAGAAGATAAGTTATCTGGGAGATGTTGTTGTTATGATCTCTTTTGACCTGTACCATTGTGTTACTTTTTCTTCTAATCGGCCATTAGTAGGACTCCTTCACCAATCTTAGTCTGAGTAGCTCTCTAAAACACAGTAGAGAAAAACATGACAGACAATATTGCTTTTACTTACCCAAATTCCACATTGAGCATGAGACTGCAAGGACTGGTCTTTTTAAAATATGATTACAATTTTCAGATGACTGTAAAAAGGAATTTTAAGAAAACCAATTTGACTATTGACAGCACTTAATTTTTCTGAAAATAGAACTGAAAAGGATCCCATGGCAGATCCTCTTGAAAGGCTGGGCTTTCAGAGATCAGAGATGTTAGATCACTTTTTAGAACACTTCTGCTGTGGCCACACCTAGGAAGCAAACAACTTGCTACCCCACTACCCAAATCAGAATGGGACTGATTACTTCAAGGAAACAAAGACTGTCTCCCACTGCCTCTAGATAGTATCCAAGTATCCACTTTTAGATGGAATGCATTACTTCTAGGCCACTAAAGTTTGAAAGGCTCAATCACACATCTGGCTCCAGAGAAGTTCAAAATTAGTAGAAGATCAGGTTGAGAAGAATCAGCCGTAGCCAGTGTGACCCCCTGTAGCAGCGTGTGGAGTAAAGGCACTGCTTGCGGAAACAGTACCAGCATTTAACCATATCTGTCATCTACAGGAAGGAAAGTACAATACAAGGAAGGCCATGCTAAGTCCATCCTTAGGAAGCACGTTTTTCTGCCTGAAGAGATTTCCTCAAACCTTTAACAGGACATGTTTGCCTGAGTTTAATTACAGACAGTTTCTATCAAACGATCTGTTTCTGGCCGTTCCGCCAGCAGTGACTAAGGCAGGTTTAATTGCACACTAGGAAAGGTGTGCTACATTGCTCACTTTCTGTTAAGGAAACAGAAATTAAAGCTGCCACATGAAAATGGAACTGAAGCACCTCCACGCAGCACCTGGCAAGTGAAGAAAGGGCATTCCAATCACCAAAACATCATTTGCGAAATCCAGACAACAATCAAACACCTTGAGCCAGTTGCACCAACGACCACGGAGGAAGTAAAGATTTCTTAGTATTAAGTTGTAACGTTATATTACGTTGTTGCTTCCTTGTATTTGTGCAGGAAGAACAACCACAATGAAACTGTAATGCAGCTATTTACCAGTGCATGGCCTTTTCTAACACTGGGCACACCCACTCCTATAAACTAGGAGCCAGAGAGAGACATTGTTTCACAGCAAGTGCGTCAGGAGCAAAAATCTGGGAGTAACTTCCTAAGCAGTCTGGTTTTGGACAAGGGCTGCTAGTATGCACAACCTCGGTGGCAGGGCCACTGGAGAGATAGACAGGGAGCCACGCTTTCTTGCCGATCCATACTGGAAAAAATGCTAAAATTCTGGCCAAAGTGTTCTTCATGGCACAAAAGAGGAGTGCTACAGATCCCTTTCCTCGGAGATAAGAATTACTAATAAGCACAGCAGCACACTCTGTTCTTCAGCAAGACTTGAATCGACACCTATAAAGAAGAAAATTCTTCTGCTCCTGCTAACAGCTATTATTCAGTGCAGTTCAGATCAGAATAAATTAACACCAATTAGATGCAATCAGCACTTACAGCAACAGCTTATGGGCATACCTTTGCATATGTGCATTTGTGGCTGGGAACACAAAAAGAGCTTCCTTCTCCTGGGGCTATGGTAGCTTGTCACTGCTGAATGACCATATTACTCAGAGGGTGTGGAGTTATCAAGGCAATGACCCACAAGAATGCTGAATATACATTTATAGCCTTGGACTTTCACCTACCCTACCTCTGTTGGTTCATCTTTACACGCCATCTCTTGGCACATGTTTTCTGTGTCTAAGAGTCCACAGGGAGCTGCTTATTTTGAAAATACAGTGTAAATGAGGAAACATAATCTACAAATGTTTTCAAGATATTTTCTGCCAACACTGCTGTTCTGTTTGCAGCCAATTTATTTCTGTTGGCCTTTTAGATTTCCCATTATATGTAGAATTACCTTGGAACAGGAATGTGAAGTTAAAAGCACTGATTTAAGTGCAATGCAATTCAACAGTGTATATCATGTATACCACTGAGTCCTGTACATTTAAGACCCACACAGAAAAGACTAATGTACTTATACAATGCACTGCCTTGCAGAATTCCGTTAACTACATACAATAGCATTTACTATTGGTTCTTCAATAAAAATCAGATTTGAACAGTTCTATCTGGTTCTCCTTCCTACCTTTTAAGTTTTGTAGCTATCCTAAATTTGTTTTCAAGAAGAATCTTCTAGGAAAAGAAGGGAAGGAAGTTATCTTCTCTATTTCTAGTACTGTCCTAAAGAGGACAGGTATATTTGAAAAGACTCATGCATGAGATACAACTGTTTTTCCTTGCCTGATTTGTGCCCTAGACTTACTTTGAAGTCTCTGTAAAAATTTTAAAACCCTCTTCTGCCTTGTTACCTCCACCACCCCTAAAGAAAGGGCTCTGACCATGAAGCTATAACATCTGAAACTACTGCTAACAGACTAATTCAGTCACTATTGGCCATTAGAAAAGTAAGAGAAAGTCTATACAACATTTGAGATGTGTTACACAAAATGATGTGACCTTAATCCTGTTCCATTTTATACAGAATAATTGAATATTCCCTGAAATAGAAATTGGTCTCCTCATGCATAAATAACACTTTCACAGGAGCACTTGATAAGCACCATTTCCAAAAGGTTTTAATCCTTCAGCACTCTCCAGGGAAACCCAGAATATAAAACACGGTCTTACTGTGCAAAGAACTCTCCTGAACCATGACATAGTATGTTCATAAAAACAAAACAATTAAAGTAGGTGTACCAGGACCTTCCCAGGTTGTGTCTTGTCAAAGGAAACTCCAGCCATCAAACAAGAGGTGAGAGTTCATGAGTTAATCATGACCAGCTGGAGGTACTTCAGTGTGAAGATTGGGGCCAAAAAAACCAATCCTATGTTCAACCTTGCCTTTTAACTTGAAGGCTCCCTACTCAATGTCAGCATCTTCTGGACAGCACTCTGAGGCACCTGGCTCACCTGTAACTCAGCAGACACCCATGCTGAAACACTGGGTTCCTATAGGCACTCAGAGGTTGGGGTCTGGTGTTCCTACAGCCTCTTCTGAAATTAGCCTTTGAGCACCTCTGGAAGGATTCCACATCACTCAGGACTTCTATCGGAGTCCAGGACATCCCTCTGGTCACCCTGAAGGGTCTGAGACCTGGGCGGGAAGGTTTGGACACTGGACAGAGGGATCTGGGATCTGTACAAGGGGGTCAGTCAGCCTCACACAGAGCCCAGGAGGACACTGCCTCTGATCCCTGTCCATGGGAGAGAATGCCCACATTGTATTAAGAATTACAAGCCAAGAGAGCCTGAAATAAGAAGTAGTTAGTTTACAATAGTGTGTGAATGTAGAATCCAGGATTTTTAGTATATGGGCTAGAAGAGGCAAGATGGAGGAACTGGGGAGTGGTCCTGTCCGCCTTGTTCTTGTCCTCAACTCCCATCTTCCGCTGAGCTGAATCACAAGGATTGGTTAAGAGTAGAAATGACATGTTAACATAGGTAGTATTGGTAAAATTTTATAAACAAAAAATACTTTGTGGACCGTGGTTGGACCAGGGAAATGGTACAAAAGGTCCGGGACCCTCTGATCCACCTCAGTCTGCTGTGTGCTCTGCTCTGCTGGGGACGCCTTGCAGAGCTGAGAAAGAACTGAGAGATAATGAAAGAATAAACAACCTTGGAAACACAAACTGGCAGACTGTTTGTCTTCTCTGACTCTGGCGCTGGACCTTTTGGGCAAGAAAAGCTCAAAAACCCAACATACCTCAGGGAACAGCAACCCTGAGGTGAATCTCAGGGAAAAGCAACCCTGAGAGACTTCTACACCTAAATCCTATTGTATTCCTAAATTCTACATCTTAGATGCATTCTAGGTGGAAGTTGCTCAGGCTTGCCCACAAACAACAGGAGATTAGGGGGCACAGGGAACAGCCTTGGTCAAAATGTCAAAATGACATTGGCCACCCCAACCTGTTTCTCTTTTTTCTACAATTCTGCGGGCTGTGTAGCAGGGGCCCATTTACTATTTCAATATCTATAAATTACTAATATAATTTGCAAAATACATCTTGACACTGTTAAATGAGTTTAAAACAAGACTGATGAATGCATGCAAACAGAAAGGATCCAAATTAATGCAAAAAATCAACCCAGCACAAAGAAAACTACTAGTCTTCACACAGGGTTGTATTCATACACCTAGACACCACTTTGGTAACTGTCAGACATTCTTAGTAAAGTCAGTAGGATATTATGTTTAGAAGAGGCCTCAGGGTGTGGTTTTAAATCAATTTAATTAAATCAATTAAAATAGTACCAAAAGTTATGCCCATCTTGTTGGATGGGATTAGAGTTCCAGATTCATGAATTAGCCAGTTAGCAGCCTAGCCACTGTGGCTGTACATGGAGGCCTAAACCTGTGGTTAACATCAGGCACAGTGTGATTAAACCTAGGAAAATCTGACAAGAAATGAATGTTTAGTATCTTCTTTTAAAGTCACTCCCGACGAATAATGATATTTAGCAGACATGGTGTGCCCTCCAATTAATACCAATCAAAGGAAAAGGAAACTGAAACTCTTAACATCACAATGTAACCCATCTTGCAATGCTGTTTCCTACAACTTTTATAACATACACTGATAAAAATTCCCAGATGATTATATAGATATGACATTTGTCTTAATTTATAGGAAGAAGCTCACTTGTGCAGGTAGTGCTGATGAAGAAAACCACAAATTTGGGGAATGTATAGCACGTTCAGCACATAAGCAGACTCTGCCCCTAGAGATTATACTGAAATCAATGAGCCTTTAGAGATGGATATTTCCACTAGAAGTTCCCAATTAAAACATGCATTATTTATAGCAGTAGAACCTTTGCCTGAATATAACACAAGAGTCTTTTGTCAACTCTGTTGCAGACCTTAACCTATGCTGAGCCTGCACTTTGTGGAGCTACTGCTCTATGAAAGGTCTTAGATGACAGCAAAGTAGGAGGGACAGGGAATGCAAGGATCAGTTTGTTCAACAGGAAGCACAGTTAACACCTTAAGACCTAGCTCAGATTCCCCTCAGACTCACAGAAATCGACATTCAAAAAACCACACACATCACACACATCCCTGTTTGCTGGATTACACAGAGAGAAAATATCAAGTATTCCTTGAAAAATTGGCTTGGAGTCAGAAGCAGAGAAGGTTTCTACTATATCTGGCAATTGGACTAGAAAATAATTGCTTACTAGTCTATGTACATTTAAAATATTTTGTATTATTCAATGATAGTTACACATGAGAGCCACATTTGACTTCTACTACTAGCTGTTCCCCAAATACCAAAATGTGTGAACTTCTAGGAAAATGCTGCTGTTCCAAGATGTCTTACAAAGCAAACCAGAAATATGTCAAGATTATTAATTTCTGCACCTAAATTTTCTTCCTTTTCCAGAGCGCAAAGAAATAATTCTGTTAGAACCTGTCATATTCATAGTGAAAGATCAGTTACAAGGACATACCAAAATCCTTCACTTCAGAATAACTATGCTGCCTGGGGCTGGGATAAAGAACAGATTAGAATTTAGTTCTATAAATTATACCTTGTACATACAAAAACTGTTATCAGCAGTCAGTCTTTTCAGTAAAGTAATTAATGCTGAATCTTTCTGCCTACTTACAATAGGGTAATAAACACACACACAAAAAGAAATAGAGCACTTATTTTGTATTCAAGGTCCCCTTTCTAATTAACTTATCAAGCTTACTATACAGCCTGCTTGAACAACAGTGGGGAAAAAAAAGGGAAAAAAACCCCAGCATATTAAAAATTCTAGTGGGCATGCAACTGCAGCATGTTACACCTGCAGCTCTGCTACTCCAAGCTACTCTTGCCTGTTCTCAAATGCTAGATTGAGCTTGGTGCTTATGTGAAAGATGTAAAAACAGGGCAGAATGCTGCCTCCAGTAATTACTAGTAATTTAGTAAGTGGTACAGACCATCCCTCACAACGTTACTGAATAAATTCCCTAGAAAAGCAGATTGCTTACAACACAATTGTCAAGGTGACACGAAAATGAAAGTTCAGTTCACTTACCAACTATTACAAGTCTCCTTGTGCTTTTTGCAAGATTGGGACTGTTGATCTGAGTTTTGGCTGAATTTCAACTTGTTTAATTAGATTCCACATACCTACATCTCCCTCACATCCCTCTGCTACTGCTAAATGCTATTAAACAACCAACACATTACATCAGTGTCCTCTGGGCCCAACATCAACAAGGATCAAAACATTTCCACAAAGCAGTCAGTGAAAAGCTGCTGGAATCCTTCAGAATAAAGTACTGCTGTTGTCAAAAATGAGTACTCACCACTCAAGCAATTTCAAGTTAAAGAACCATCAGACTGTTGTGCAAAGAAGTTAATACAATTCACATGGCAGCATTTAAAAGAAAGAAAACATTCCCCATTAGTAATGCTGTATGTACTCAGTTGCAAATGTCCAACTATTATTCTTCCAAATGAAGAGGGACCAAGATTTTATGTTTGGTATGCACCTCCAACCTTTTCTGTGCTAAACGTACAACATGAAGATGAGACTGGGGAATTTTCTTCTCTTTATTTTTTTTCCTCAATTCTTTCATAGTGATTCTACATACGAATTGCCAGCAACTTCTCTCCACATAACTCTTTAAACTAACATTTTCCTGTAAATGAAGATATCTACAATTTACCTGAAGGTAAACTTTTATCCTCTTATAGTAGTATATTCTTCACAATTGTGTTTCAGCGAACAGTGCTTCTATCTAGTAGAAAGTTGTGGTACTAGCTTTTTATCCCCATAGGTTTCTTAAACCATAGTCAAATAATAAACATGGAGTCTTAGCGTAAAACCATTTTAAAGGGCAATTTCTATTTGTCTAAGTAAGATTCAGGTATACTTAGTCACTGAATTTTTCTGTCAAGTTTATTTAATATCATCTTTTAATAGTTTATAGTTTTATTTCAACATTGGATAAGCTTATGATAATATACTCATTTTGTTATAAAAAGTAACCACAAAGAAATTTAGTGAATTTTGTTTACTCCACTGAATGCTACAGCATCACTATATTTTCTTGAATCATTTTATGTTTTATATAGAGACTGTATTAAAAATGAAAGATGAAAAAAGGAACCACTTGTAAGGTTCACTGTCAGCTTTGACACATTTCCACTAATCCTGCCTTGAAATGTCAAACTCTTTGTAAGTAAGCAGAATGTATCAGCAAGAGGTAACCAGAACAGAAATCAACACATTCACCCTTTGGACAGGACAAATCCCCAGAATCCTCTCAGCACATTGCAGTTACCACCTGTACCATACCCCATGCAAAGCACTTTGGAAAGACCACTCTTAAGTGCTTTAATTTGCCACATAAGAACCATTTCTTTTCTTCTTACATATAATCCCTGGCTTTCAGCACAAAAGCCAGACAATGTCAACAACTTCTTTCTTTGCTGGAATGCTTAGGTGGAAGTTTAAGAACCTAATGTTCCAGGGAGTGGTTTGAGGGCAAAGATGGCCTGAGAACTGCTTAATGAGATTCCTGAACTAAGTGATATTTCTTAACGTATTTCCAGAGAAGTTGTTTGTCAGGGGAAGAAGTGCAGCAAAAACTACAGCCAAACACCTCATCACCAGTGTGACATCAGCCTATGTGAAGGTCCAAGCTCTTCTGAATGCCGTGATAAACCAGAAATGTCTCAGTGATGGCTACCATCAGCAGCAATGAGTGAGCACTGCACAAACTCAGGCTGCCAGTCTCGAGCTGCAGTGCTCACAAATCCAAAACAGCCAAGCAGTGGGTCAGGGGATGAGCCACCCCTAGCAAGGTCTCTGTGCTGTGCCCAGCAGCAGAGCTAGCCCAGAGCAGCTCTCCTAAGCAATTTCACTGACAGCGTTGTTGTATTCCCAAGTGAGGGATTCTAGACCTAAAGTGACTCTTCTTTTACACAAGCAAGCTGATCCTTTCACCACTTTTTCCCCTACTACTGGAGTAAGTTAGTGGAGTTTGCACCATATTTTCAGCAGTATTTCTATTTCAGTTGTGTGGCGGTGGATGTCTCTATTCTTTTAAAATAAAACCTCCACAGAAACAATAAAAAAAAAATCTAAACTCCTACAAGCAGAAGTGCCTCAATTTACTTTTCTGTCTTAATAGGATCTATACGCATTTAGATTCTTCATATACAATTGCTCCAGCATGCAACCACCTACACCAGAGCTGCACATACTTCCATGTGCAGATAATTCCAGCTCAGTGTAGTGAAAATTGCAAACTGCTCTGAACTTGTATTTGTCATTTATTCTACCTATTTTGCATTACCACAGGACATACCTCAGAATAAAGAATTTAACTGTAACACAAATACTGTCAAGGATTCATTCTACATTAAAACGTGAGATTTGCCACATATTTACTATGGGTCAAAATCCTGCCCTGAGACAGTGTAATTATCATCTGATATTCATCAAAACCTCAGTTCGTTCAGATTTAGGAAATACCAAATCTAGAACCTAAACCTTTGGGTTCTGCCACTTTCCTCATGCAAGACCAACCAAGAATACAGCTGTACACAGGCTACAAGAGAATCCATTCTGTGACTTGTGGATTAGTCTCAGCACTTGTGACCTAACTTCAAACAGTGAGACTCCAAAATTTACCAATTTATAACATAAGCTTCTCTGAATTTAAGGTTTCCACTCAACATTGAGGATCCATTTACTTTGGCAGCACTCTGCAGACCTACAAGGTAAGATACTGAAACAATCACCTACAGGAGGACTCATCCCACATACTGTTAGCAAACAGGTGTATTATCTTCTGGATTTCCCCAGTGAAGTTAACTGTAGGCAGGCAGTAAGAAATCCTAACAAGTGAATTAGCCCACACATTTAAGTGATGCCTTGTAGGAATGTCCACCATTCTCCAAGAGCATAGAAGAAGTCAGATTAAACAATTAAGTTGGCTAAACCTAATTTTTTAGACTGATGTATACACCATATTAGTTTAAAAACCTCAAGATTGGTGATTCCAATATTTATGGGTTTTCTCTATTTGGGGTAGTGGTACTTGGGTGGTGGTGTTATTACATGAATACAAATGGCAAAAAAAACCCCCTCTAGACTTCCTCACAAGTATGCTTAATAGGAAAGTGTATCTTACTCCTCCTTTTCCCTCACACTTAACAAAAAATTTAATTGCTTGATCTAGCAAAGAAAAAAATTCCTTTTTCAAGCTAAGATTTATACAAAAGATGAATCATTTTTCCATACATTATTATGAAAGCAGCACAGAACCCCTGCCACCTCTACTATGATCAGGAACACACAATTTTAAGGAAATCTTGCAGTCTTTGACAGGAAAGCAAAAAGAAATGTGAACCTGTCGGATTCTGTGCCATCAGAAGCTGTCATCTGCCTCTTCCAAGTCACTAAGTATGGCAAATATCTCAAGCAAATTTATGTCCCATCTTCTACACAGCTCTAAGCTCTTGATAAGACAAAAGCCTTAAAGTAAAAGACTGTTGTGAACAGCCCAGTTACACACTCACACACATTTATCCAAGTATCAACACACATAGAAATGCACTCTTCTCTAACTGAGTATCAATAAACAATTTATGTTTATTCATTAAATATATGAGAATACTGTTTAGATTTAGAGATTATACTTTTCACTATATTTCATCACTGTGGTTATGCCATCTTTAGTCTGGCTTACTCAGATCTGCATGTTATTTCTGCTCTTTACACACCACTTTTGAACACAGCCCACTGTGTGTGGGTGCAAAGTGTATGTTTGGGGACTGGGTTGGGTTTGTCTAGATTTATATCTCTCTCTTTTTTTTTTCTTTCTTTTTTGTCCTTTAGTATTCTTAAATTTCATTGTATTTTTTATACAATTTCAGAAGTAGAAGGTGTTACATTCTATTGTACTCAAAAATCTGAAGATCAACACAGATCTGAAATAATCTACTTAAGAAAAAAAAAAAAAACCCAACACAACAAAACCCCAGCCTTAACTGTATTTACCCAATTCAAGCAAACTCTTTCACAAGTGGCAATTTCAAACATCCTAACTATTTAGGTCAGGAACATTATGCAGATAGGAACCAAATATTTTTTAAGTACAGATTTCACATACAACAAAAGAGTACTGTCAGACAGTGTTATTGTTTACTTGAATGAATGCTAGTTAAATTATTCACTTCCTGATCTCATAGACTGTCATTATAAGTTTTTTACTTATTAAAGAAAAATTCTATAAATTTCCAATGGAACCAGTTTTACAGCAAAGGTGCAGCATGGAAGTGTTTACAGTATCATGATTTAACATGCATCTAAGAGGGCAAAGCAGGCTGGTGGGAGGAGGCAAACTGATAAATTGCAAGCAGCCAAACAGCTGGTCCCTGTAAGGACTGATTTATTACAAGTAAATAAAAAAGTATATGCTTCTAAAGTAATACTGCAAAAAGAGACAAAATTATCATGACAGATATTACAGAACGATTTACTTTTAAAAGGATTTTTAGTAGCACAGGAATTAAAGAATAAAGCTCCCTGTCACTAAGGTGTATCCAGTTACTAAGGAAATTGTTGTTACAAGGTCAGTAAGTCATCATTCCATTATATGAATTTTCTTCATTTTCTGTTGCAAAATTTGGATAATGTTTACAATTCTCTATTTTTGCACACCTGCCACAAAACCTAGGAAAAAAACCCCGTTTTTTTTCCTGTTATTTTCCTGGTATAACCCCTGTTATTCCATTACCAGATACTGAAAAGCTCTTGGTAAAGAAGGAACTTACTTTAACTCAAAGTATGTTATCACTTTTGATAAATGCATTTCCAATTTTAGTTCAGGCATCAAAAGACTCTCCAAGCAGAGCAGTAGTTTTGTAATCAGAACTACCACTATTATGACAGCTCAAGAGCCAGAATAGATGAAGCTTTGTGTTACATAAGTAACAAAGCCAAGCTAATCAAACCTTCTCTCCACCAACCACTGCATACCTCAAGAAGTGAACTTGTAGAATTAGCTTATCTTAGTTTGAATCTTTCAGCTTTAGGAAAAAAAAAAAAAAAACCTGAAGCAAAGAGTACTTTATTTAGTGTAAAAAGTTTAAACACTCATGAATTTAACATTTAAACATCTGCTAAGGCGCTAAGTACATACTTGGAATATGTATTTCGGCTTTACTAAGACCAACTAATGCTTCCACTCACCACATGACACGCCCTGCCAACACGGCGAAATGAGATGTGGTTAGCACTATCAAGAATGTGATCATTTCCTCAATCCGTGGGGATGGGGTGGGGCAGTGGAGCCGAAACACAACAAGCAAAGCTGCAGACAAATCAGTGAAAAAGCTGCGTGGTGAACCTAAATCACCAAACTAAGACATACAGCTAGTGAATGAACACGTTTTTGTTTTTTTACATAAGTTACTACCACTTGTCCCAGTACCCCTGTACACACACACATGTTCTGATACTGTCACCTACTGGATATTTTTGTATTTATCCCATTAGTGTTCCATACATGTTTCAGCAGGGTCTATGTAGTAGTTAAATACAGAGAGAGCTGTAAAGAAGAGCCAGAAAACAATTCCCTTAAGCAAAAAATCCTTCACAGAGCCAAGGTCCCAACAGGAATATATGTAAATGTTTGGCTTGGGTAGGAGTGTGTACCTTAAAGTGTGAGATTCTGTTGTTTTTTAAAAGCCACCAGATTTACAGAATTTGTCTGATAGAAGGATTATTTACACTTAACAACTCTATGAGCAGAGCCAACATTTGTAGGGCTTCTCACTTGCATGTGTTTGCAAGTGCCACCATGGTGGCACACAGGCAGAGCTCACATTTGAAAAGCTTTTTGCCTATCAAGAAAAGAAAGGCAAATATGAAGGATGTTGTATCTTCCAGGCAAACATCAAGTGTGTGTGTGAAATCAAGAAGAGTATCAGGGGATCAGCATTTTCAGCATGTCCTCCAAGCTCATCTTTCACATGGTCCTGTTGATAATGAAACACAATCTTACACCCTGCTCTGGGTCATTAAAAGTTGCAGTTTATTTTACCAGTAGTAGATCTACAGCATCTAAATTTGGCTTCAACCATAGGTCTAACCAAGATAGACTGGCCAGAACCATTTCCAAATTTAGTTTTCACCTTTTTTTCTGAATCAGAGTTCAGAGGGACAACTTCAAGTGTATTCTATGTCATCAATTTAAACCAAACAAATTCCAGAAAGCAGAAATGTAGCAGAAGAGGAAATTTTCAAAAAGCAATAGGAAATTACATTAAGGTAAAATCATTTTAACTTAATGAAGAAAACACCCAAAGAATTTTCTGTAAAGACATCAAGGAGATCATTTAGGTCACAAATACAAAGGAAAAGAATTACTTACAGAAACAAAAACATCGAGAGGTATATTCTTGAAGGACAGGCCACCCCTTTCATTTACATTCCCACTGACAAAATCTAATTTACAATGTTTAATTTCATATTTGTATGAAAATTCTGAAATATTAGTCTTACAGTGGAGAACCTGAAATGAATCTAATCAGGAAGATGGCACAGACTGAAAAAATGAAACAAAGTCGCAGAATGGTCTGGGTTGAATAGAGGACAAGGCCCACATAAGCAAACCTATTTTCATTTTTACATCCAAAAATAAAACATTTGAGTTTAAAGAAAATAATGAAAAGTAAACATATTTTAAGAATCTAAGCCTAACATCAACCCTGGTATAGTAACAATTCTCCTCAAGACAGCATTTCACTCCAGCACTATTACAAGTATCTTTCTTGTACCAGTTCTACTACTGTTATCTTTCAAGAATGAATGCACTGCATTCATGACCACTGCATAGCCAGCATTCTTTAGGTTTACCTCCAACTGTTGATGGGGAAATGAACAGGAAGAGGCTGAAATCATGTTCACGAGCAGTTGTCAAGGTAGTAATTTGTATTTTCATACTAGTTACATGTGTTTGCTGTGGGTCACATAGCAGCTCAACAAGGAATAGAAGACAGCTTAAGATTTGCAATCATTCTTTCAGACAGTGACTGTCCTCATTTTTTTTGCAAGAGTTTTATTTATTTTGCAGGGGATTGGACACTTGTTTACTTATGCACCTAAACACCATTAACAGTGCCTGGCCACACTGCCCAGTGAGCCTCCCAGTAGAAGTTGTTTTGCCCATCACTCTCCCTCTCCTGTAACTTTTGAAGGCCTGTCAGTTGGCTTCCACATAAGCTAAGAATATTTAATAGAGCAAATGTCTGTCTCTGAAGACATGGCACACTTGCCACAGAGATTGAGAGCCATCTGTCCCAGTGGCAAGAGACGTCTATCAGCCCCTTCACACCCAGGTTTCCTGCCAGACATCTGCCTACTCTCCTGTGCCACCGTGTGTGATGCCACGGCTCCAGCGCTGCGGGATGCAGCACCACCCACTGTTGCTATGGTTTTCGGACGGCACAGAAATAGCAACATGACTCTCCATGATGGTAAAGATGAGAGCAAACTTTATTCTTCTAAATTCTACTTTTATAGAGTAGTTCGGTACAAAGAACATGATTGGTTATTCAGCGTCTACACCCTTTAGTAAACATTTCTTTCCAGTAAACACGTTGGAAAAACACCACCTGCAGATGGTTTCTCACTTCCCAAGGTTTGTTTGAATTCCTCCTTTAGATTTCTCAGGCTAACATGAGAAAGTTGCTCACTTGCCTTTCACACAGACACTAGCAGAGCCTGAAGCCTAAATTCAGACCAATGTCAGGCCCACATCTCCCCCTTTTAGTTTTTGCTGAGGGTGGCGTCTGTGTCTGTGTCCTCTCCTGCAGGGCCCTTGCAAGAGAAAAAAAGACAAACATGACACCAGAAGTCCCATTAGTAATCAACCAATTACTAAACAGAACTTTCATTGGGCACCAACTTAAATGGTCAGGGAAGTTCTGTGGCATTTGGTGTTGACCCTTCATAACCATGTCCATGCACCAGCGTCAAGCTTAGCTATCTACTAATTCTAATACAGAAAAAAACAAAACATCATTAGCCTGCTCAAAAATGGCAGTCTAATTTGTCAAGATCTATCACTCTAGGAATCATCCTTTCAGATAACAAGGGCTTTTTCTGCCTTTTAGCAAAGGACAGTGGTCCTTGCATTACACCTGCAACCGCAAACTGATTTAATTTTCCAATTATTTGGACAACCTGAGTTGACCCTTTTTTTTTTTTTTTTTTTTTTTTTTTTTTTTTTTTTTTTTAAATGCAAAAATGCATGTGATGTTTGAAAGGGCAAAGACCCATTGCAGGATGTGCAGGACTGGACCACTGGTCACTCAATTGGCCCATGATACCTGTAGGATGTCACCTAGAAAGAAAAAATAGGAATAATAAAATTAATAAAAATATCAATAAAAAGATATCTGACTCCAAAAAAAATCTACATGATCCCAAAGACCAGAAAGGCAAAAACCACAAAGTGAAATAACAGCCCTTAATAACTACAAAACATACACCGAAGGCACGTGAAATATTACCTAAAATACAACTACATCTATGTAGGAAACTTAAATGAAACAACATCTACTATAAAATTAAAACACATGAAAAGAAAAAGTCCATTGAGACAAGATGTTGATCCTTAGCATCACTGGATGTCTTCTTGAAGTCTGGAGCAGGGAGTGACTCGAGGATGATCGATGAAAACAGGACCATGCTGCTGACACAGGACTTCTGTTGTCTCCATAACTTCCAACCACATGGTCATCTTTGCAGTCTATGTGACAGCCACTAAGGCTATGCAATGTCCCTTTTCACTCCTCAAAGGTGATGGGTAACACAACTGCTGAACCTGCTAATGATAAAACACAGGCACATCTTCTCCTTAAGTTAACAAACTTGTCAGGCTCCATTGTCTAAATTCAACATCCAGGTTTCATATTTACTCTTTCTTCAGGTTCATAACATAAATGTTACATTGTTACTTGTTATCTTTTTGATAATAATTTTGATCAGCCCAGGAACTGCAAAAGCTGAAGTGCTTCTTTACCAGTGACAACCTGTTCATCCTTCCCGGGCAGGAATTCCAGGTTCACCTCAAAGATCAATTCAGCTATTATATTTAAAGGTCAAATTGTTGAGTCAAATAACTCATATGTAATTTTTTGCTAAAACATCTGGGCAAACAGGCAATTCCCATCCAGAGAGAGCCAAGGCATGGCCAGTGCCCAGCTCTAACTGCAGAGGAATCCCTTACACCAATTTTAAAAACAAACTTCTTAAAAATCTTATAATAAGAAACTAATATGGTAATTGACACCTCCTAAATTTGTCAGGGTAGAGATGCTCTGAGCTCAGCAGGCTCTTGAGATGGTCTGTGACCAGGATTGGAACTGCATCCCAAACCGTCAGGACAGAGGAGGCATTCTTACAAACTCAGATAACCTTGTGTGGAAATCTGAAAATATTTAGAAAATCATGAATGCAAAGCTAGCATAGACAGCTAGAAAACAAGGAAAAATTCTTGGGTGACACGTGTCTTACAGGCAATTATAGACAAATGGCAAAGTACATGAGAAGAAGAAGCAGAAGCAGCAGCAGTAGCAGCAGCCGGCTGTAGAACTATAATAACTTTATCATATCTGTGAATTCACATCAAATATCTTAAAAACTGAGATAACACTTAAAACTCATAACTGATGGTTATACTGTAGAATTATTAATAATACTTGTGTTATCTGCGAAAGGCAACAAAGGTTGCTTATTTGTTTTATGTATTTCTTGTCATTTTTCTTCTATTATGAACAGGCATTTAAGGCTCCAATTCTGTTCACAGAGACGCCTTGAGAAGAAATGTTTTGAGGGAGGGGGGAAGGGATAAACCCAAACAAAAATCAACTGTCCCTCTAAAAGGAAAAGCTTCTGCTCACCTCAAAGGCGACGAAGCTATTTGGCCCTCCCTCTGTGGGGCTTTGGGGGCTCAAGGGCCCCAGGGCCGCCCCGCGGAGCTGGGGGAAATCCAAACAAACGTGGCCCCCATTTTTCTGTAAAGGAAAAAGCTTCTGCTCACCTCAAAGGCGACGAAGCTATTTGGCCCTGCCCTGAGTGGGGCTTTGGGGGCTCAATGGCCCCAGGGCCGCTCCGCAGAGCTGGGGGAAATCCAGACAAACGTGGCCCCCATTTCTATGTAAAAAAAAAAAAAAAAATTCAAGCGAAGCAACTCCCACAGCATTATCCGCTGTCTAGAGGAACGGCAAGTTCCTCGTGCCCTATTCGCAGTCAGCCGCTTGGCCCGCAGGGAAGGAGTGGGGGAGCGAACCCCGCCGCTCATGGCGGGGGGAAGGGGGAAAAGGAGCGAGGAGACCGCTCCTCCGTTCCTATGACGACTTGCTGTGCAAATTCACGCGGGAAGGAAATGGAGGGGAAACGGAGAGGGGACAACGGAGCGGGGCTCGGCGGGGCTCAGCCCGCCGCCGCCCTGCCGCCGCCTGCCTCAAGCGGAGAGCCGGTGGCCCCCCTCACCGCCCTGGGGGGAAGGGGGGGGGGAAAACCGAGTACGGAAAAACGAGAGAGAGAGAGATTTTGCAGCCGCTGCAGCGCCCTGGAGCAGGGCGGGAGAAAAACCGAGCGAGAGAGGGAGAAAACAGGGAGGGCGAGAGAGAGAAATCGTGTGCCGCCGGCGCCGCCGGCCCGGAGTGCCTGCCGCCCGCCAGAAAGCTGGAAAGGGAGGCGGGGGACGGCACCTCCCTCCAGGGCACGGGTCTCCCTTCTCCCATCGCGCCCGCGAAACCATGGGTGTGGGGAGAGAACTGCCCATAGGGAAAACAGAAAAGGTGTGTGTGTGGGGGGGGAGAATGGTCTGATACCGTTCCACTGCAGGGAGAAGGAGGGACTAGGAACGGCAAGAGACAGAGAGAGAGAGAAGGCAGAGAGATCGCATCCGTGCTGCCATGCCTCTGTCTCACCGCACCCCCACCCCCGCGGAAGGAAAAGAACAAAGTTAAAACAGAGAGAAACAAAGAAAGACAAGCCCTAAACTCACACAGGCAATCATAAAACAAGCACAGGTAACGTTAAAAGCATAAAACACTCATAAAGTGAACTTTTCGCCCTGAACACACAGAAGGATACAGAGGGATCAAAGGTTTTCGATCCCGGTCCCGTCCGCAGGCCAGATGCTGGGCCACGCCGAGGAGGAAAGGATCGTTGTGTCACACTCAGGGTCGGAATCTGACCAGCTGTATCTTGGACGGGCTAGCATCTTTTAAAGTCACGGTACAGACTAGTCGCAGTGGATGATAGCGCAGGAACCACTGCCAGCCATCCGTGGTATGAAGAAAGGAGAAGGAAAAGCCAAGGAAGCGCCGTCTCTGCCGGCCGGGAGAGGCTTACAGACGCTCGCTTTGATCTCGGCCAGACAGAACCGAAAGAGGTCGGGGGAGCGCTGGGCAAGCTGTCGGCAGCGAAGAATTCCAGCTGCTCTTGTCAGGAAAGGCACAAGCTGTCCTCTCTCAGGAGAGGGGTTCCCCAGGTTTTTCTGGAACCTCTGCCCGGCTGTCTTTTCTAGAAATTAAAGTCCAGCTGTGCTGGGTGCCGTCCGACCTGCTGTCTTTTGGCAGGATTGACATGGTCAGCAGGACCAGCATTCTTTAGAAAAAACGTGGAGATATTTCGCTTACCTCTCTGAGGAGGCAGGTAGCAATTTTTCAAGCTTTGCTGCATGAATCAGTCCCGGCTGCGCTGAACTTCTTCGAAACGTCAGGTCACCAGATGTTGCTATGGTTTTCGGACGGCACAGAAATAGCAACATGACTCTCCATGATGGTAAAGATGAGAGCAAACTTTATTCTTCTAAATTCTACTTTTATAGAGTAGTTCGGTACAAAGAACATGATTGGTTATTCAGCGTCTACACCCTTTAGTAAACATTTCTTTCCAGTAAACACGTTGGAAAAACACCACCTGCAGATGGTTTCTCACTTCCCAAGGTTTGTTTGAATTCCTCCTTTAGATTTCTCAGGCTAACATGAGAAAGTTGCTCACTTGCCTTTCACACAGACACTAGCAGAGCCTGAAGCCTAAATTCAGACCAATGTCAGGCCCACAACCCACGGCACCCGAGTGTTGGAGCACCACGCTCCTGCCAAGTGACTGCAAGAGTGTTTCGTTTCTTCAGCTCAGGGGAAAGTTAATTTTGCACTGTGGACAAAGGTGGATATTCCCTATCCACTATGCTGCCAGGTCCTGTTAGGACAAGTTCTCCACAAGCTGTTTTATTTAAGTATCATCACAAGAACTGAATTGGCTCCCGCTGTCCTGTCCACCCACTCACTGCACACACCAAGTAGGAGGTTTCAGGAAGGCTTTAACACAACAGAGCCTGTTTCAATCCTATGCATTCACTTAACCTTATTTCCTAATCCTGTAAAATGCTCGATTCAAAAGAAAGAAGGCTTCACTTTGTAAATACCAACAAGATGGAGTGGATCCAACAGTTTCAAGCAGAGAGTGCTACAAGGTAATTCTTCTGTGTAATTCAGAATTTCTAATTTTTTCCCTCCCAGAATGATGGGTTTACTATAACCATGGCAATGCAGATTTAAACAAATCACTTGGTTGAGTCAGAAAGAATGCCAGAGCATCAGTCACAGAGACTGGGCCTTTGACAGAGGTTCAATGAAGTTCAAAACAGTAAACTGAAGTAGGGAGCTTTCCAGAAAATGAAAAGGGAATGTAGTCAAGGTGGAAACCCAACTTCATGATATTGAAAATTGTGAAATATGCCTATATATACAAGTTGATTTTGAAAGTTTTGAGAAGACATTCCTGTTTTTAATCTGGCCATGGAGTACCAGAAGAGAAAAAAAAGGCATGGTTAAAGTCCATGATCCTCTGAACTAGCAGACACCCTTTTCAATTAACAAGTCAGGAATATATGCAGTCCTTGTCTTTGCAGTATTTATATCTTTACATAGGTGTCTTCTGAACACAAATTCTAAACCAGGATCAAATATATCCTTAAAGATCAATATGCCTAATTGCCATAAAAACCCCATCAGTTAAAAATTCACCTGTTTTGTTAAATCAGGATCACAGTGTTTGGTTTTTGCATATTCAACTTAAGAGAGAAAACTGGTAGCATGGAAAAAATACCCCTTTTCTCTAGAAATCCTTTTCACACACAAAATAATCATTCCTCCACAGCACTCGATACCCAACTGTACATTTTTTTTCTCCTTGAGCAATTTATGTAAGTGGTAACATGAAGAGGACATCCATGCAATCCACCTGCATGTGTTTGCACCTGCTGGCTCAGCGAGACCTTGTTCCCTGCTCCCAGTGCTGGCAATGAAGGGCTTTGATGCCAGCATGTGTTCTGTGTGTTTCTGCAGAGCTAACTATAAGAATGCTTCCTGTCAGAGAGGAAATGAACCTTGTCACAGCTGGAAAATCATCATCTATTCTTCCTGTGTAAGTGGTCTGAAGGGATTACGTTTCTCAGTTACGGTGTTAATTTAGGCTTTTAATGCCTTTTATCATGAGTATTTAAGGCTGTTAGTTGGGAAAGACTGATACCACTATGGGAAAGATAAGAGCACCAAGATTTCTATCAGACCTGTTTACAATGAAATACTTCAGTTACTAGTTTATTATCTTTCAATTATTTATTTATATTCCCAAAATGACATTGTTTGCTGTGTTGAATTAATTTCCTAGCAGCCAATACTGTATAATCCAATGTGATCATATTGGACTGTTCTATTTTGATGTTTGAATGGTCTGTCAAAGCCGTCTTGAAGTTTTTTTGTCTCTGTTAAATAACTGTTACTCTTTCCTGCAAGTGGAATTTATTTAGACAGGGAAAAAACTCCATATGAAAATTACGTATGTGCTAATATACAAAGAGAAGATTCTTAGGAATCTTCTTGAGCAGGCCAATGCAGATTACAGATCTGTTATCCCAAATTCCTTGATTTTCTGGATTATCCCACTCACCATCCTCAGTATACCTCAGGAACAACAGAGGAAGCATTGGCTGTTCACAAATTCAAGTCTTTAATTCTGTACAGTAATATTTTTAGCACACAATAATTTCAATGAAAAAAAATACTAGCATAGAAGTTTACAATCCTTGCTACATGAAAACCATCTATAGCAGGTTTAGGAAGTGCTTACACATCTATCCAGATTATTGACCAGCACTCAGCAAAAGGAAACAATGTCCTTTCAAAACACACTGTAAATAATTAATACCTAAGTAAATACTATTCCTGAATACAGGTAGTACATTCATATTTCACATGTAATAAACAGGATTACTCATTCTTTGAACACTCTATAAGGAAACACGAGCTATTTTCATGACATATTTGTGAAGGCAATTCAAGTCCAGCTATTTTGAAAACACAGTATTTTAGAATACCATGGAATTAGTTTACACTATACACAAGACTTCTACTGGCAAAAGTATTCCCGCTAATTACTGCACAAAGCAAGACTGAATCACACAGTTGTTATTTTATGCAACAGTATTCAAAACAAGAAAAAGGCAAAAGGAAATTTAATTCACAGTTAATTGGGTGGATCTTTCCTACACCAGAAAAATAAAGCTTACATTGCTCAAAGAATAAAAAGCCCTGAACTTGCATGAGGGAACTTAAATACTCAGGGGAGCTGTTGAAGTGTTTGAGGCATAGAAGGTGCTAAATCAGTGACCTCAATAGAACCATGGGGCCTATATGGAAAAATCTGTGATTTAAACAGTGGAATTTAAGATGAAAGCTAATTCTGAAAGGCAAGTTGTGCCATTCTGAATAAATCTTTGAAATTATTTCCTCGCCTTCTCTTAAACATTTCTAACCTTTAAAGAGGAAAATCATCACAGAAGAAAAAAGAAAGTCACGTCACCTGATAAAGTTTTAGGCTCCATAAAGGTCCTACATACACTACAACACGATTTTAATAAAAATCACCACAGCAGGTCTATCCATGAATCAGATCTGGTAGGAATTAGTTTCATTCTTCCCAGTTAGCTTCTGAACACTGATTATGGCAGCTGATACTCACAGAAGCCACTATGGTTTTTCTTTCTTTACATAAACTACTGGATAAAACACAGCAGCTAAAAGGGCTGGACTGCCCTCTCTCAGTGGCTTTTTGTTAACTACTTGATCTGTAACTTAAACAGAATTATAGCCACACACTTTCAAGAAATTCACAATGGTAGGTAATAATCACTATTTTCCCTACAGTTTTAAAAAAGACTCCACTACACTCCCAATCAGCAATATGGTAAGCCTCCATAAAGTTTTAGATGATAAAACTGCACTTTGTGGCTGAAAAAAGGCAATAACATTTGGTTATATTGCTTAGCACCACTAGCACTGCCTGCGAATGGAGGCCTTTAACTCCTGTGCTCTATCAGCAGAATGCACAAGCCATCCTTGTACATAAACACATTAATTACACAGGAACGAAAAGCATCACTAGAAATAGAGTATTCCCAATTTTATTTTCTGATGGGAGAAAAATAGCTGTGAGAACACTATTTTGAATTGTAATATGCAATGTGAAACATAGAAAATAAGTATTTGAAATAAAGATGTTCAGAAAGACTTAGACGACATTACCTAATAAGCTCATGGGGTTGGGTTGCTTGGTTATTTTATCCTTTAAAATATATACACACCTAAAGCCATAGTCATAAAAATCTTTAGTCTCAATATAAAACTCCGCTTTTTATAAACTTGAGATAGATTTTGCTAAATAAATTCTACTGCTCAATACTGAACAGAATGAAGACCTCCGATTCATACATTCCAGCAATCCTTGTAGCAAACAGGCAGCAATCATAATTTTCAATTCTCCCATCGGTATGGAGTCCCTGCTAGGATTCATAGGCAGAGAGAGGGACACTGGAAAAGCGTTTGAAAGGTAAAAAACAGCCCCTGATGTTGTTCATCTGCTGCCCCCTCCTGGAGGAAAACAAATAAAGTGCCACAGGACGGCCACGAAAACAGCTGGATTTCCAAG
This sequence comes from Prinia subflava, assembly GCF_021018805.1. Classification (NCBI taxonomy): domain Eukaryota; kingdom Metazoa; phylum Chordata; class Aves; order Passeriformes; family Cisticolidae; genus Prinia; species Prinia subflava. The sequence goes on from NC_086247.1 coordinate 85,531,444, forward strand.
TCCCGCTTCCAACACTTCGCTGGTAACCTCCTGACAGCAGATCTTTCTCAGTTTAAAGGAATTCCTTTAAGTTTTACAGTATCCATAGACTCTAAAATATGCTTTCCATGTCCATCTGTTAATCTGGGCATAAGGAGAGACAACTGTGGGACAAAGACAAAATGAGGCAGCTTGCTCTGGCACTCTGGAGATCTGTGCTCTCAGAGCCACAGTCAGCACAGCAAGGTTGTCCTTACACCCTTCTGCCGCCAGCTATTCCACCTGTGCTGCAGGACACACCTCTGTGTGGCTGTGATTCCCAACACATCCTCTTCTGCTGTGGGGACAGGGCCTTCAGTGGAAAGGATCACAAGGCAGCTGCAGGCTGGGACTACGGCTAACGCCAGTTTTATGAGTCTGCACCTCAGGGGGGCTGTAGGAAAGGAACAGTGTTGACAGGAAGTTTGTTTTGCTGTACAAAAGTCAAGCAAAGCCTGAGTCAGAAGTAGGTATGAAAAGTTCAAGTTTTTAATCTTCATGGTTCCAGGGAGAGGAACCATGGAGTTTTATAGAACTGGGTCCAGAGACCCAGTTCCATAAAAGCTCCTTTTTCTTTCAAAACAGAGCTGCAGTGCATACTTTAGACATCACATTTCAAATGTAACCTCAGATAAAATTTGGATTGTCATACTCCACTGTTACACAAGTAACTGTTGTAATGATGTAACAAGGTAAAGTGCTTGCCATTATACTTCTGCCACTTAAAACACAGACAAGTTTTGTTAACTGACTATTTGATTTAAAAGACGGCCAGAAGACAGATGCCTACATGCAAGGTACATCATCAGCATATTGGTCTGCTCCCTACTTACTAACAAAAATGCTTTAGCTCACTTCAAGCAATTAGGCCTTTGACTAACTGAACTCAAATTCCTCTTTTGCATTCTTTTTATTATACCAATTTCAGAGAGCTACTAAAACATGTATTTATTTCTTTCCACATGAGCAATAACAACTTCAAATGAGGAAAGCCAGATTCAGTATAGACAATTATTTAAGTCCTAGAAAATAGTGGGATAAAACTTTGGGGAAAAAAACTTTGATGATTTGAATTAAATTATGATAAACAATTGTGAAAGTAAGAAAGTTATTTCTCTACGTAAACTATTGTAAAAATCTTTTCTGACAATGTAACAGATATATGGCCATAAACAACAACAAAAAGAGAAAACACCCCAAGCCAAATGCACATACTTAGAAGAAATCTAGAGCAAGAGATGTACTCAAGCTTCTGTACCTAAATATTAGAAAAGCTATCAGAATATTTTGTAATGTCAACTCATAGACAGGCAGCTGCAAGAGATCATTATCTTCTTTATCCAGGAAAAAAGAGGTTTTTTCTGAATAACAGGAAGGCATCAAATGCCTTCTCAAAATCTCTTTGGAAGAAAGGATGCACTTGAGGTCAGGCAAAGTCTTGGTGTTAACTCTCACAAGTGCAGATAAGTAGAATTCTACACTAACTGATAAAATTGGTGCTTCAGTTAATATTCGTCTTAAAAATGCAGCCATGGCTCAAAGGAAGCTCTTTTCTCACCTAGTTAACTTTCAGAATTCTGAGAAGTCTGAGAGCATTTCTCTTGGCTCCTGAAAGAGCCTATTTCAGTGGCTGTACTTTGTTATTGCCTGTAATAAACTATAGCAGAAAACCTTAGCTGAACCTTTTGATCAGCATATGATTAATTTATTCCAAAGACTGGTACTATCACAAACCAAGTAGGAGGCAGCTATTTTTACTTTTGTGCAGGCTATCTAAGAGCAACTTTCTTACTAAAATATGTAAGTAAATCAGCAAATAAATAAATGTGCCAGATTATCAAATATTCTGCAATTAAGAAACAAAATAATAAGTTTTGCTGTAATACAGATCATACCTACTGCACATACTGCATGTAAATTATCTTGAACGTTGCTTTCAAGTTGCTTTTGTGCTGAAACACACAGGATTATCTTCTTTCTTCTCTTCCTCTTTTTCACTTGTGGGTTTGTTGTTCCTTCATGGTGGATTTGTTTGTGATGATGTCAAAATCAGCTGATGTCTGGTTTCGAATACTTGATCCCAAAATGAAGACAAAAGGGCAGTAGCAGTTCTGTAATTTTCCATATGCTCCTTCAACTGTTCTCTGGATTGCCATTTAAGAAATAAGCTAAGTAAAGTAATTCAAAAAGAAACCCAAAATACACTATACCAATATTTTATAATACCATCAGTGATGGAAAGACTTAAAAATCTGACATACAAAACTTTCAGGTGATGAAAGACAAAATTGCAGAGAAAATAAACCTTGCTCCTCATTCTGTGCTATGTTTGTGAAACATACATAAAACAGAGCTTCTCAAGAAGTCATTTGTTTGAGTTGTTTTTTGTTTGTTCATTTGTTGTGTTGTTTGGGGTTTTTTTAACCTGTAGAGCAAAATTAGATGCAAGTTAAAGATAACTGATTTTGAGGAAAGAACTGCTCTGTTTAATTTTTCTGTAAACTGCAAATACAATGAATAGGCAAGTGATTTACAGAAATGTTTAACTGCCACTCCCACACATCTTGGAAGTACAGATTATCATTATTTGATGCACACTTGCATTATGAAATTGCTAAAGTGCTGCTCAGCACAATGAAAGATGAAAACAAAATTAGGTAAGCACAAATTATAATCATAAAAATGACAGCATTTGAAAAGGTACTACTGCGTTGACACACCTGCCACAACAATAAGTATCCCTTTCTTTTTAAAAGTGACAACGCAGGAAGGAGAAACATGATTTCCAGGTTTCTCTTTTGACCTTTGTTTAAAGAGATTACAATGTATTTATCATATAAAAGCTTTATCCTACAATGCATGTCTAACATTCCTGTCTTATCTACATTTCCTCATGTAAACTTCCAGTGACCATAATACATGTAGATAAAGAACATCCAAACTTTTTACACAATACATCTACTATACTGCAAGGAATTGACTTACCTTCATTGTTATGAATATCCAAAAATTGTTAAAATATCATCAAATGCTAATTATGTTAAGACTAATACAAAGATCAGTGAAATGTCAAACCAAGATATAACCTTAAGAAATACAGTGCTGCATGCACTTTTAAATAGATATCATACTTTGTAAAATCAGGAAAAAAAAAACCATTACAGGATTGAGAGGATACACAGTGTTTGTTTCAGAGTAAATTAAATACTTTCCACCATGCAAGTATCATTTGGCACAGAATAACTTAATTTGACTCAATTTTTTTGGTCCTGACATAGTTTGTATATTACTGCTTTTGTACTAGCAACAAACTACCAAAATACCAAAAACTGTCCTTTCACCACCCTCCCAAAAGATTACAAACAAGATATAAAAGCTGATGTTAATTGTTATACAAATAAATCAACCTCAAAACAGTTGTACCAACTCTGAACATAATTTCTAAAAAGCAGAACTTGATAATGTGAGACATTTCAGCAAACTGCTGTTTACAGAAAGAAAAAATTAAAGACTTTTTTCCTCCCCCAGTGTTACCAAGCCTTATTTATTAAATTCCCCATTCCTTTTAACGTGGTGACACAGCAAGGATCAGATTACAAATACTGCTGGATTCTGGAGTCTCTAGTGATTAAGAAAAAAGGGAGGATAAATTGCCAGTTTTGTGACCACATACAGATTAAAAAATATTTAATAATCTTACTGCTTTTTTCATTTTGCTGTATTCAAACACTAAACTAACTAAACACTTACCTGACTCTCCAATTCAGTGTACACCAGCATGGTTCAGTCAAGACACCACCAACACATGCCAGGATGTTGTGAGATGGAGCTGAAGCCAGTAACTCTAAGGGGTGTCACAGGACCTAAGGAAGAAATAGGTGAACTTTTACACAGCCATGTACTGTATGGCACATACATGGTGTATAGCAACGTAGAACAAAGTAACTCAGAACATACGGCAGTACATACTGCTAACGAAGACAGCATTTCTGGTCATTCATTTTAGTATATTAAGGTAAATTCCCAACATATTTCCCACAACATAAAATAAAAGCTGTACTAAAAAACTCGAACAGAGCCTCAACTCATTAAGGTTGCTAAGACAAGAAATAAAAATTAGGTAGGGCCAAAAGTAAAGCTGAATTGCCAAAATCAAAGTTGCCTTGGTAACTTGGTCTCATTTTTTGTGTATCACTCTGCTTTCCAAAGAATAAAGCGAGGCTAATGAAGCACTATCCATTCTACACATTTCTGAAGGATCACTGGGAGCTGAAATTTGTATACAGGCAAGCCAGGTAATTGAAGATTTTGCAAGTGGACCCACCCACATAGACAAGTGCTTGGCTTTCTGACCTGTATTGAGAGTTTTCTTAATCTGTTTGTTTGTTTGCATATTTTGTTTGGTTGTTTTTTGGTTTTGTTTTGGTGGGTTTTCCTTTCTTTTCAACATTCAACAAGTTTTAGGTTTCATTTTTGGAATCAAAATACCTAAGAAGTTAAAACAATTATGCCAGGTAAAACAATTATGCTCATTTTCTGAGACTCCCCATTATTTTACTATTTGCCCATTTTACCATGACCCATTATCACTTTTCCTAACATGCCAAATTCTGCTTAAGTTCATCTCCTCATCTCATCTTTATCTCTGGCAACGGCTCACTGGTTTTCCAGCCCCACTGGTGTTCAGTATCCAACACCTTTTACATGCTGTCTACAAAAGAATTAAAAGCCCTTGCAAGCCAGGTGCCAAAGGAAACTGGCAGGTTTTCCTAGTTCCTGTCCCTGTCTCCCTAAAACATTCTGTCACAATTAGATTCCTGCTGTAAGGTATTGTCATTCACTGTATTTTTCACATGTTCACTGCATTTTTCAGAGCCACTGAAAGGCCAAATCTCAACAGATTTTTCTATCAGGAGTGTGGCCTTTCAGCTGTTCTAAAGAAGACACCACCTGAAAAATGCTTATATATTTCCTTCAAGCTATGGACTACTAGGGCTTTCTAAATAAAAGGTATCCACAGTCTTGCAGGTTCCACTTGAAAACATCATGAACAGAAAGTTTTGCCCATATGCAATCTAGAAAATTGGCTGAATCATTTTGTTTGATTTGCACGTCTGACATCATTAAACATCCAAAAAGAAATCAGAGAGAGACTAAACCCTAGGGTCAAAATAGATCTAAATTGAATATTGAACCTGGATGGTCATCATGAAGAGTATTGCAATTCTGGGGTTACTCCAGTCACATTGACATAAAGCCATGAAGCATCCTTCAGCTTTGACATTCCCAGCAGTATAATATCCCCACCCCCAGTTCAGTAACACAATAAACAACAAAATTATAAAGTAACAGAGTCTTCCTTGTTTGAAGCAAGGATCCTACCTCTTGCAGATGGAAATGAAGTTTCACTGAGATGAAGCAACACTTGACAAAGGAAGATAGACTTGCTGCTACTAACTTAACAAGGCAGAATTTCCTTTCAAACTAACAACTAGTTATCCAACCAAGCAATTAATAATAGACAAAATGAGGCCCTCAGACACTCAAATCAACCTCAGAAGTATTCAAAACCCAAGCATCTCATCATGTCTTGCCATCCAGATTTCCTGCACTGAATGCTGTCCTCTTTTCACCTCTACCTCCCTAAGCGCTGCTCAGCTGCAAGCTCAATGGAGCTGCCACATCCCAGCCTAACTACTGCCTTGGAAAGATGGGGATCCTTTAGTGCCTTCAAGCAAACTCTAAGAAGTCCCTAATCCTTCCTCCCTGCCCTTCAAACCACCATTTTTACCTACCTTAATGAGTTTTAAAGCCTTATCCCATCAATTAAAACGAATATACTTCTATGTACACTTGTACTGAGTATTTAGCACTGAAAGAGGAAAAAAAAGAAAAATAAGAAAAAAACTTCACATCTTGTATTCAGTAGTTAGTAACAGTACCTGTGCTTGCACAGATGCTTGCAGGCCTTGATCCATTCCTTAGTTGCACTGAAAGCCACAGTTTGTTACAATAGCTTAAAACCAGAGCAAATACATTAATTTAAAATAGAAAAAAGACATTTATCCACATTAAAGTTATTAACATAAATGTTCAAGCTTAATTTCTATGTAATTTTAAAGCATTTTGTGGTTATTTAAGCAATATGAGGCCAAATTTGGCTGAGGTGCACAGCATTTAAGAAGAAAGAGAAATTATTGATTGTGAAGACACAATTTGACCATGGGGACTGACATGGCAGCAAATCCAGGGTTAGGTCAGCTCTAAGAATGCTCAGTGCACTCCCAATGTCAAAACAAAACAAAAACCAAAACAAACCAAAACATGATAACAAGGAGCTCTCAAAGATTTCAAACCAAAATTAAAAATGAGTTAGCAAAATTTGCCCATGCAGTGGAGTTTTGTTGTCAATTATGGAGCATACGAAAAACACTGAAGGAACAGATACTTTAGAATACCCAAGCTTCACAGGATTATTTTTAGTGGCAGACACAATACATTTTACACTTTCTTCTAAGCACATCTGCTGACAGTGTAACTTTGGTCTGAAGAAAGTAGTAATAGGGAGTTTGCAGGTTTTGCACAGAGGATTTCTGTTTAAAGGGAAATGCAATTGAGACCACTAACCCTTTCTTTTAAAAGTTTTAACATAAAATCGCTCAACTTTGCAGCTACCTTTGAACTCCTTTTTTTTTAAGATTTAAGATTCAATTTGTACATTGTTCTCTGCTAACCAGTTAGGCTTTAGGTTAAAAAAGCTTAAAAGGTTAAAAGCTCCCACAAGCATATTGTACCAAATAACATTAGCAATTACAGTGAGAACTTCACACTAAGTGAAACACAAGCTTAGTGCTAAGAAGCTGTGTTTAAAACTATATCAAAAACCATCCCCACAGCCAGCAGGAATGCTCTCATTGTATCAGCTCCACAAGCACAATAAATCAGCAGAAAACAGTTCCTTATAATATTACAGTAAAGTTTCCTTTAATGGAATGAAACATCTGAAAAACATTAGCAAGTTGAAGATTTCTTAGTTTATTGTTTCTTCTGCACCTCAACAATATATAGAAATTAGCATGGTGTTAAATAAGTATTTAGAAAGGTTTCCATTCCTCACATTTATAACAAAAATGTAAGCAATATTCAGAAAGACAATAAAATATTTACAATTCCACAATATTATCAAGAACTTAAAACTTGTTAAGTATTCAACCTATTAAATTTTTTACTAGGAAGCTAAAATTAAACAAACTTTCTGCATGTTAACACAACAATGAATAGTAAGTTATAATGTTCAAGATTCATCACCCCCAGACACAACAGGAATTGTCAAAAGATTATCTCAGAAAACCCAGTCCCAGGTTTTCTCACCACAGTAGCAAGGAAGATGGATTTTTGATGCCCACACCTCCCACCCAAAAGGAATTAAATTACTCATTCAAGAGACAATTTATAATTTGTTAATAAAAAGCAGTTCTCCTTTCACTTATAAAACCAATAGTTTGTATAAGCACTCATAATTTTTTTTCACTGCTGTCGTCATCTCTGTTTTGAAATGCTGTGAATTTCAATTGTCTCTCCACGTGCTTTCCTTCCTACTCCCTAGTTTTATTGAACTGCAGCCTTGTTCTTGGCTCACAGTCACAATTAAGGGGACACTGTAAGCCATTGTGAAGCAAATAAAAAACCTGTTTTGCTTTTCGTTCTAAAAATTTCGATTTTCTCAATTATTTTCCGCCAGAAATTCTGTTATAATCTTTAAAAAAATTCTATCTCCTGCCCTGTCAAGCACTAAAAGCCTCAGAACAAGCCCGTGTATCCCAAAGACAACAAAGGCATCAAAACTAGCCAGCATAACACATAATCCAATTTAACCCTTTCAATCAAAACCCTTCCTAATCTAATCTAAACCCTAGATCAGACACAGGTGCCTGGCTACAACCACAGGATGTCCTGTCATTCCACATTCCTTCATGTTCCTAACCTTGTCTGTCTCCTAACCTGACCAGTGCCACAAACTGCAGAGCACATCCATGAGCCATCACCTTATCTCACAATCACCTCTTCTTGCACTTGGCCACACTGAGCAGTCAGAACCAAGGCAGCAGCTCAACCCACAAAGCAAGAATTTGGTTTATATCCCAGCAGCAGCCAGGGAAACCTTGCTAAAATCAATGAATCACTGCAACCACCTGCAGTGCTGAATGGTTACACAGAAAAACGCCCAGACTACCTTTGTACACAATCACTCACATGAAGGTGAGCACTAAATGCATAGTTTTATGGAGGGCAAAGCACTTGAAATTACTAACAGAAGCATTATTTAAGCAATGAGGAGACAAGTATAATTGGTACAAAAGTGACATTTTAGTTAATGCAAAGGGGAACAGAACTAGAACACTGGAACAACGTCCTTTTGCAATTTAGGAGACACTATGCTAGTCAGGGTCTTTCATTTATAAATGGAGATAATATTTAGCTATTAGAAATGTCACAAAATGTAGAAATAAAAGGTATTCACCTTGATAGAAGTACCTTCACAGTAAAGTCATTAAAAAGCTGCTAATATTGAAATTGCCGGAATATGATGGTCAGCTACTCATAGAAATATTCAGAATCCAAAATATGAAATGAGACAGGATTTTGCAGAATGAACATCATCAAAATGAGAACATTCACAACACGTTTTTAGAATTTTTACAGTTCTTATGTTTTCATTGCTCAAACCAGCATGAAGATGTTTTACAGTAGCTTCTGATGACAGCATTTACAGTTCACACTGAACGGCTCCAATAAATTTTGCGTTGACCAAAGTTATTTGCAGCAATAAGTTTAAGCTGAGGAGGCAACTGGATGAGAGTGAAAAATAAAACCTGACTTACTGGTAAAATCACTGTGTGGGCACGTAACCATATCCTGATAATGCCAAGCAAGCTACATGAAGATTGCTTACCTGCTCAGTTTCAGGTGATGTGCCCTGAGATGAGTTTTCCTCTGATGGCTGTTTCTGTCCACTTTCCAGGCACTTCATAAAGTGATATAAAAGCACTTCCACAGCTGAAGCACTGGTAGGTTTCTTTTATCCACATGTGTGATTTTCAATGATTTTCTATCAAGATCTACTCAGTCATGTGACAATAAACATATTTAAAGCCATGATCCACATCGTGACCTTTTAAATGGATTTTCTCAGCATCTTTGGGCTCTAGTGCCATGTTCCACACATTCAGAAATGCTGCTTCCTCTCAGAAGCCAGCTTTAAGGCACAAGCATTTCCCATCAGTTCATCAAGGGTGAGCTGAGCCTTTAGATCCAGCTTTCAACTGATTTTCCTCTGATGTTTACACCTTGATTGAGCCTTAGGGGCTTTTACTTTCCCCAGCAAATGTCTGGGTTCTAGCACTGGAAACGTGTCAGACTCTAAGAGGCACAGACTGGGCTTATCTGTCCTTTCTCTTGGAATATGGAAGTCAGCACTGCAGGGTTCCTCAAGCTGAAAATAAGCTGCTACTTCTCATTTCACAGGAGTGAGATGCATGAGTATTATGCTCATGTCACAACACCAAGGACTCTTATTTTAAGGCATCTCATACACAGGCAACAAGACAGCAATTTTTTCCAAGATTTTCTTCGTTTTCATTCTTTTCATCTCCAATGTTATATAACTCATTTTTACCTTGGTTCGTTTTAGGGCAGCCTGAAATTTGACATGCCACATCAGTTTCACACATTTGAGCCAGGTGTATCCTGATCTTACTTCTGATCCTGCTTGTGAAATGGCAGAGGTTGCACGTATGTATCTCCACCAGAAATACTTCCACCTAACCAGGCAATTTGGGATTCAAAATCCTCAAGCAGAGCAGCATACAGCTTGGATATTGTCAAGTCCTCATAGTGATGTGCAGGTTCGTTGACAGAACACATTGTTATTTGTAGTTAAATTTGTTCATTTTCTGTAGCTGCTGTTGGTTAGAACATGGTGCTGCTAATGCCAAGGTGGTGGGTGTGACCCCTGTACGGGACATGTAGGGGACATTTACTTAAGAGCTCGACTCGAGGATCCTACTGGATCCCTTCCAAGTCAGAATAGTCTGTGAATCTGTGAAACGACAATAAAAAAAAGAGTTAAAATCCACTTCATGATTTCAACTGTCTTATCCAAAGTCCGTGGAGCAACAACATTCAGATTCCAGCCCTAGGGATGTCTGCAGATTTTATGACTATCTGAAAATAGTGAGAATGAGAAAAATGATCCATATGTGACTGCTCAAGTCAGCAGTTTAAATTAAAAATTAAATACAGGTTAGCAACGTTACGGTATTTCTGCGTTAAGTTTATAACAGCTCCTGTGCGGAGACAGGCAGCAGTCCCCTTAAATCTATTTTACTCATTGTAAAAGGCGGGAACGCTGGTGAGAACCTGCACCCCCCGCTCCAGGAGCCACCAGAGCGCACCCAGACACAGCCCCGGCCCCGACCCCGGCCCCGGCCCCCTCCGACCCCTCCCCTGCGGCCCGACACGGCCACGCCGAGCCTGGAAACGTAAATTAAGCGGAGCAACAGGATCATGGAGTTACAGAACGGCGTGGGTTGGAAGGGACTTTAGAGATCACCCAGCTCCATCCCCTGCCATGCGCAGGGACACCCTTGCACTGGACCAAGCTGCTCAGAGCTCCGGCCAAACCAGACTTGAACGGTCCCAAGGATGGGGCATCCACAGCTTCTCTGGGAAATGTGTTCCGGTGTCTCAGGGCCCTCACGGCGAAGAGCATCCCCCGCTACCTCATCCCTCCCTGCCGATCCCTGCCCACCGCCCCAGAGGCGAGGAGGGGGGGGCAGGGAGGGGGCGGAGCCTCCGCCGCACCGCCGGCCCCGCGCGCGGGGTTCACTTCCGGCCCCGCGTCTCCCCCCGCCCCTCCCAGCGGCGGCGGCGGCAGCGAAGGAGTTCGGAAGTTCAAAATGGCCGCCGCGGCCGAGCCCGAGCAGCGACCGCCCGAGTAAGGACCGGCCGGAGGGGGGGAGGCTGCTCGCCCTGGAGCTTTGGCGAGGAGGAGAAGGGAGGTGGAGGGAGAAGCGCGGGCGAGGGCATTGGGGAGCGGGGGACACACACACGGGACGGGGACGACGGGAAGCGGCCCGGGTGGAAGTGGCGAGGGAGGAAGAAGGGGGTATGGAGAGGAGGATGGGGCAAGGCGGCCGCTCCGGGGGTGGGGGGTTGCTGTAGGCGCCGCTGGCCCCGCGGTGAGGCGGCCCGGCGGGGCCCGGGGCGCTGGATCCGCCCGTGGGTTCGGGAGGGCCGCGCGGGGGGAGGGGGAAGGGAAGAGCAGGGAAGCGGCGGCGGGCGCGTGTCCCCGGGAGTCCCGCGTGCGCCTTCCCGCCCTGGCGGCGCTCCGGCCGCCGCGAGCCGGGACTGCCGCTGGCGCGGGGGACGTGGGACTGAGGGACGCGGGGCAGGGACGCGCATCCTCCGCGTGGCTGCGAGGCCGCTGCCCGCCCGGGCGCTCAGGGTTCGGGCATCCCTGAGGCCGACCCGGGCCGGCGCTCCCCGGGTCCCGCCGCGCCACTCGAACGTACGCACAGCCCCGCACACCCTGTGCCAGCGGGGCCGGGGGGCTCCGCGCCCGCCGCTGCCGCGGCGCTGCCCCGGAGCCGCCGAGCCGCTGCCCGCCCTGCGGCGAACCCTCCTCCCTCCCTCCCTCCTTCCCCCGGGCCCCGGCCGCTCTCGCGGTATAGAAAGTGCCCGTGCTGGTGGAAGCAGAAAGTGATTTGTTGCCGCCAGCCCCTCCTTCCAGCGCTCGAAATGACTGGCAAGTCCCGGCTCCCGTTGGGAAGCGAGGATCGAGCTGCCGCCTCCCCGCCGGAACGGGGCTCCCGGGCGTGCGTTTCGCAGGCACCCCGGTTAGTGCCGTGGGGTTTGGGCTTGTCCACGCTCGGGAGCTCGTCAAAGACAGTCTTCTGGAAATTCTGCTGGGAGTTAACCATCTAATGCTTGCTCTATCGCTCCTCTTAACTACATTAATATTTTAGCCATATAAACTGTTTTCTCTGGGTTTTTTCTCCTGAAAGAGTTTTGATTTGAGGCTTGATTTTGTTGTTTATTGTGGGAATGGAAAACAGGCAACGAAAAACAGTGGAAGTATATGTGAGCCGTGTAAAACACACGCACATGAAGTACAGTGTTTAGTATTATAAAGAGAAAGTTAAGTAATAAGGTAGAAGCTGATGATAGAGGCTGATGATAGGAGCCCTGTAGGAAAGAAAGGATGGGTGAAATCGCTGCACATCCTTCTGAACTTTCTGTAATTCTTCTCCTTGAATTTAAAAATAGGAAGAAATAGGACTATAACAAGTTCATGTCACAGTTCCTCTCTGTTTAAAGCCATTAGCACCTAAGCATATAGATATGCCTCATCACCTAAAATATCCTTAAAAGGTTTTTTCATCCATGTCATTATACCTCTGAAACATTTAACTGAAGTTTATCCACAGTTTAATGAAATTACTTGAAATAAATGTATCCCGTACATGAAGAAAACTTTAACTATTTTTTGCATATTAATGAACCTCATTTTATTGTTGACTTACAAAGACAGCTGGCAGTTGTGTTGGCAGCCTGTAGTGGCCTGAGATACTGCTAGGGTGATGTGTCTCCTCTGGCACCTTAGCTACCAGCTGGCTTTTCCAGAATTTAAGATGAGGCTATTACATAACTCCAAAATACAAACAATAACAAAATAACTTCCTTAAGGATTTTGGTGTCACTTTCTGCTGTTAAGAAGAGGAAGACTTACCTGGAACAGCTTGAACAGATGTGATTTATATTATCTTTAATATTTTTATAATGTCTTGAAGTACTTCTAATATGTTAACTTGGGACTTACACAAGATTCTGGATTCAACGAAATGAAATTTTGAAAGGCAAATTCCCTTAAATTTCCTTAAATTATCTTAAAATTCCCTTAAAATTCTCCTTGTCGTATCTCCCTACTTATGTCACAGATGGACTTGCTCAGGATGGCAGATCCAAGTTAAAGAAGTTTTGCATTTAATACTTTTTCTTTAATTTTTATTAATGCCAAGTTCAAGATAAAATAAGCTCTTTTTAAGCCAATCTTTCCTCTTTTGTTCTGATATTCTCTTATCATAATGGTGTGGAGTGTCAGGAGGTAGCAATAAAAAAATACCTTTCTGTTTGCCTGGAGTAAGCAGAAGTAGTAATAGAAATGGGAAGAGAAGTAGTAATAGAATGGGAAGAGTTAAGTCTCTGAGTATTTAGTATTTTTAACTCAAACAGTTTGTTCCTTTTGGAAAGTCATCATTTCATGGCACTAAAGTTTTAACGATTTTAGCAAATAATTTAAGTGTACTTTGCAGAAAAGTCAGCTTTATTTTCTAGTACAAGAATTTGCCCTAATTCAAGCAGGAGAGAGTTAATGTGCACTGCTTGAAGATCCTGGCCTTAATCAGGAAGACGCTGATTTCGTAGTGAGGTGCTGTCCTTTAGGTCTGGCTTAGGCTATCTCTGATACATTTATTGTATCAGATTATTACTCTACTCATACTCTTCAGAAACAACTGTTGTATGAAACCAATAGAGTTCAGAAGATAATTTCCACATTTTTGTGGAAATGATCACGTTCACCCCCTGCTCCTGACCGTCATGTTTGGGGGATTTCTTTTCACCTCACGAGGCTTAGTATACAGCAAAGAGCTATGTTTAAGTTATTAAAGTGGTAACTAGAAAATTTCAAAACTGTAGTTTACATGGGATGGGTTTATAGAAAGGTGAGCTCTGGCACCTGTAATATTATTTCAAAAGGCAAATGTCTGCATTACCACAGACAGTAACTTAAGTGATGTTTTGAAGGAAATCAAGATGTATTTGCTAAACACTGTAAAAACCCTTATTGCTAACCCAATTTTAGTAGCTATGGAAGATAATACAAGGGAATGTGTAACATCAGGACTGAATTTTATATTTTTTGAAGTTACTACTTGGAGAAATTATAGGTAATTGAAAATACTCTTTTTAGAAGAAACACTATATGTTATTACTTTAATAACCTGCTGTAGACTTATTTTCAGCTTGTTTTAGTCAATGGTGTTTTACAGGTGTCAAGGTTACCACATTTTTTTGAAGCTGCTAATCTGCTGCATACTATCAGAAAGCTGCTCTGAAATTAGACTTCCTTAATTTATCCTGTTCCTCAATAGTGTTCCCTGTATTGCATAAATAAAATAAATGTGTAAGAACATTTCTTGATTTTCTAAGAGGTGTGTACGCTTAGAGAAAAAAATGGTAGCTAAAAGAGTTAGTCAGCTCTGCATGAGATTTTGCAAGAAAGTTTCATAAGGTAGTCAGCATCATACCTTGAAATACATTTTGATCTTTGGAGCACTACTGTTTTCTGCCACTTGAAAATACCTGTAAGAGGCCTAGCTTGGGTCAGGCATTGGAATGGAGCAGAAAGTGACACAGACGATGATGGACTGACAAATAAATATTCAGCACTGTTATATGCTATTAACAGATAGGTCAGAATTGAATGTAAAGGCATTAGCATTGATTCCATCCATACATTTGGTTTTGTCAGTGCATTTGCTGTCTGTTCCTTTCGTACTGTTTCCTTCTGCAGCTGTAGCTATCTGCTCCTGTGGAATTGTGTCTGCTGTTATAATTTACTTAAATTAGTGGTGCATTTTTAATTCTCCCTGAGGTTGGTGAACAAATGCCAGTTAGTTTCTGTCATAAAAGGCTGTCTGCTTAACATGGGATAAATGACTACAGTGAGTTTATAGCACTCATCTCTTTGTTTTTTGCAGGGTTGAGGATGCTGAGGCATCCGAGAAAAGCGTGAATGAAGAAAATGGGGAAGTGTCAGAGGCAGACCAACCTCAGAGCAAGCACAGCCGACACAAAAAAAAGAAACACAAACACCGAAGTAAACACAAGAAACACAAACATTCTTCAGAAGATGATAAGGACAAAAAACATAAACACAGACACAAACATAAGAAACATAAATGGAAAGAGGTGGCTGATGCCTCTGACAAAGAAGATGGACCAGCGAAAAGAACTAAAATTGATTTTTTGGCCCCTCTGGAAGACTTAGAGAAACAAAGAGCATTGCTGAAAGCTGAACTTGAAAACGAATTGATGGAAGGAAAAGTCCAGTCTGGGATGGGATTAATATTACAAGGTTATGAGTCAGGATCTGAAGAAGAGGGGGAGATAAATGAAAAAGCACGAAATGGAACAAGACCCACTACAAAGTCAAATGCTAAGGGGAAATTAGAACCCATGGACAATAAAACTAGTTCCAAGAAAGCAAGTAAGAGTGAATCAAAAGAAAGGACTAGGCACAGATCTGACAAAAAGAAAGCCAAGGTGGGAGTTGATGGAGTCAAAGAGAAGACTACTAGAAGCAAGTCAAAAGAAAGGAGGAAATCCAAAAGTCCTTACAAGAGAAGTAAGTCTCAAGATCAGACAAGGAAATCTAGGTCTCCAGTACTTAAGAGGAGATCTCAGGAGAAAAACAGAAAGTCTAAGTCTCCTGCAGAGGACAGAAATAAGGCTGATGATAAAAGTAAATCAAGAGACCGCAGAAAGTCTCCCGTTGTAAATGAAAGCAAAAGCAGAGATCGTGGTAGAAAATCTAAATCTCCAGCAGAACTAAGAAGCAAATCCAAAGATAGAAGATCACGGTCCAAAGATAGAAAACCTAGGAGATCAGAGACTGACAAAGAAAAAAAGCCAATTAAATCTCCTTCTAAAGATGCTTCTTCAGGGAAAGAAAACAGGTCCCCTAGACGACCTGGCCGTAGCCCAAAAGGGAGAAGCTTATCTCCCAAACCGCGTGAAAAGTCAAGAAGAAGCAGATCCCCTCTCTTTAACGATCGTAGATCTAAACAGAGCAGATCCCCCTCTCGAACACGGTCTCCAGTTAGAAGAGTGAGGAGTAGATCTGCAGAAAGAAAAAGAAGAGAATCAGAAAGGAGGCGTCTGTCTTCTCCCAGGTAACTTAAAGGTGTCATAAGCCATCACAAAAATGCATTATGGGGTGAACTATCTTCTAGTCTGGTGTTTATCTCCATGTTTTATTGGGAAAATAGGTATTAAAAAAGGTAATCAGATTGTACATTATATCATGAGCTTACTTCGTATGTATTCAGTTTTTTAAAAAATTATTCCTCCCGGTTGTCAGATATGCAAATTCATCTTGTCGTAGTTAAAGTGCTAAGTTATTTGCTGCTCACACCTTTACTGGGAACAAGTTTTGTAACTGTGTCCTTTTCATCGCTGGTTGGATGCAGAATTTGGCTTCTGTTTTGTTTCTTTGTCAGTAGTTCTGTTACCTTCCAAAACTTCTCTAGAGTGAGAGTCTTCCCTGGTTTTACGTATTAGTGTTGGCTAAGAGTGTGTAATGATCCCCTCTTTCCCCTCAAAAAAAGCCCTAGTGATAGTCAGTATGTCAGTGCAAATTTTTATATCAAGATGTCCTTCTCAGAGTCTTTTTTTTTCCTTTAAAATGTGAGTTTTCATTTGCTAGTGGCATTTCTTTGTTACTGGACTGCTGTATGTAGTTACCATATTTTGCATACATATAAAGGAGAAGAATGGAAATCTGTTTAGTGTTGTTGGTGTAGTCTTGGCATTTTTTAAAAAAGACAGATTTAGCCTATGAAAGCAGTTATCTTGAAATTTGAAATAATGCCTGGGTGGCGAGCTTCCAAGAAGAGAACAATATAAGTGTTCGCATTTTTGGAAGTTAATTGATTAGCTGTAAGAAGTTTAAGAGTCAGAAGAGTTCAGCATTGGATAATAAATAATTTAAAACTTCATATCAGGGGGTTTAGCTTCACCCAGTCTGAGAACTAAGAACAAAGTATGAATTTGAAACGAATTGGAACTACAAAGCTTAGTGAATAGGCACCTAAAAATGTGCAAGTTTCAGCCTGAATCCCTGAAGATTACTCTTGTTTCAGGTATGGGGTGTTTTGGGTACTTTGGAGAATGGCCCCAGTGATGCTAACCCGATCAAGCAAGCGTTGTAAATGCTAGCAGTTTATCTGGCTGCTTTCTGGTGAATCGGAAATGTGTTGACCACCGAGTTTTCTGTCATAGTAGTTAACTTTTCCTCTGCAACATTTTGCATCTTTCAGTTTTTGTGTTTCTTGACAGCTTGCATTGCAGCCAGTTTGAATTGGTTGTCTAGACTCTTATTTCAAGTGATGCATGTGTCTAGAATTTTGCTGTCAAATTCGCACTTCTGTAACTGCGTGGTGAGCAGCATGTGAGTGGGGGACTACTAAAACCTTTTCTGCTGGAGGTGTTTGCAGATCAGCAGGAATAATCTTCCCTTGTAAGACATCTGAATTAATTCCACCTGTGTTCAAGTTTTAACTGCTCAGACAGAGAATTTCAGGATCTTTAATGAACAGTTTTAACAACAAAAAAAATCCCAGTAATTTCATTTTTCAAGTTTGTTTCCAGTGTTCTAATCCTGTAAGACACTCCTCAGGTCTTCAGAGTTACTCATTATGTGATGTTACCATGAATTCTTAATCATCTTCCACTTTTTATCTCATCCCTGTGATCTCTGAACTAATTTATTTTTTGTAACAGATACTTTGATTGAGTTTTGGCAGTATAACCACTCAGTTAGTCAGGAAGCCTGGAACTCTTCATGCTGTGCCTTTTTATGTAATACTGTTCACAAGAATATAATATAAATTAATTGGGCTAAAGGTATTGGCCTACTCCAGCATTTGAGTGCAGTAATTCCTTGTAGAAACTGCCAGTACTCTGCACATGCATAGATTTTCTGTTTGCCTCACTGTTTACTATTTTGCATCAGTTCTTTATGTCTGATCATTGTTTGTAGTTAACGTAATTGAAACTGATGTAGAAGTTTCAAAACAAATGAAAAAAATGCAGAATGGGTGGAATTAGTCTTTTGGACCCAAGATATTTTGTTCATTGATGAGATGTAACACCTGTAATGAGTTGTTCCAACTTGATTTAAAAAAAAAAATCAAAAATAAGTAGCAGGAAAAAATAGAGTAGCAGCGTTTCCTTTGAAATAGTGTGAAACTATTTTCCAGTTTCTAATGCAGCCTCATTAGAGTAGTAGTTAATTTTTAAATTTATATTCTCTCCAGTTTTTCACTGGACTCTCACTGTCATGCAGTTAAGCTTTTTAATGTAGTAATCCCATCAAAGATTTTTTTCTTGAATAATTGTGAATCTGTATAGGCAAGAATAAACAAGTTTTGAGTAGTGTATATAGTATCAGACTTAAATTATTTTTTTCATTTGAGAAGGGATAGTTTAGATTTTAGTTAAGAATTCTAGTTTTCACCTGCTTTTTTGGAATGTGTGAGATGTTGAAATCTTGCAGTTGTAGTGCCCAAGTTGGAACAGGCATTACTGTCACTACTGTGACATGTGCATGGTCCTAAGCCTAAATTTCAATAGCATGGTGGGAGGTTGGTGAAATAATTCGCAAGAATAGGATTTTGGGGTTTATGAATTGGTTCAGTACTCTTTCTGGTAAGCATGAAAACAGGCCACTATTGATGTCAGACCTAAACACAAGCTTTGTTTTAAAACCTCTCTTGTCTTCGTGGTAGTAATTAATGAGCTGTTTCCAGACTTGTCCTGAGCTAGATCTTTGTACGGGCACACACTTGCCAGGGTGGGGAGAGACACCCAGGAGGGGCAGCCAGCTCTGCAGCCTACTTATCCCTCCCTCCCTCCCTCAGAAGTCCATCTCGTGGTCCCTCACCTGCAGTAAGATTTTCCAAGTGAGTTTTTAGAGGGAACGGACTTCTTTGTTCTCAGCTTGCTCCTGATTTTTACTACCACTCTCTTCCTCTGTTTTAAGAACACGGACCAGGGATGACATTTTGTCTAGGCGTGAAAGATCCAAGGATGTCAGCCCACCCAGCAGATGGTCCCCATCCAGAAGAAGGTCTCGGTCGCCCATTAGGAGGAGATCTCGAACCCCCCTTCGACGGAGCCGATCTCCCAGGAGGAGGAGTAGATCTCCTCGGAGGAGGTAAGGGCACCCTGTGCTTTTAGGAGTATTTTGTAAGATATTAGAGGAAGAATGAGGATTGCTGTCTTATGTGTAAAAAGACCGTGCTATTCTTTTTTGTCCGTGTTAATATGTGCTAGCACAGTTAGATTCGTTTTGTCCTCCATGAATTAAATTGTTTTATTACTTGGAATCATTGTGCGTCTTGATGTTTTCTGAAAAGATTTTCCTTTTTTTCTTAAAAAAACCAAAACAACCCCCCTGAAATCCAAATCTCTTGCTCTTATCACACACAGGGATAGAGGCCGGAGAAGTAGATCTCGCCTTCGGAGGAGGTCCAGGTCACGTGGTGGCCATAGACGTAGGAGCAGAAGCAAAGTTAAAGAAGACAAATTTAAAGGTAGTCTTTCTGAGGGCATGAAAGCTGAACAGGAGTCTTCATCAGATGAAAAGTAAGACTATGTTTCTAACTTAGATTACTCATAATCTGCAGTTCCACTGATACCAGGAATGAACTAACATGTAACATCTTCATGGTGTAGTTTTAAGTTGTCACCTAAAACCATAATCATGTCTTTGTACTTGCAATCTTGCAAAAATCAGTGTTGTGAGAATCTGAAAAACTTTAGAATATAGAAAAAATACCAAGACCTGTAGGCTAGTGGACAGAACTGAGGGGAAGATATATCATTGGGTTTTTAAATTCAACTTGATCAGTATCTTGTGAAAACTTTTGGTCTGATCACTAAAGCTTACTGCTTGAAGAAGAGCTTTAACTGCTGTCTGCAAACTATGTTTTTATTTCATAAACATCTGCCCATTCATTTGTGCAAGAGTATGCATTCTTAATCAAATTATTAAGGAAAATGATGCTGCAATGAAAATGAACCAGTTTTTTTTTATTTTTTGTTGACTTTTAGAAGAGGGCTGTTAATTGGTTGCAATTAAAAATGGAATGCAGAAAGTCCCAGTGAGATACCAAGAGATAAGTTTTCTTTGTAAGGAAGTGTAAATATATGCAGTGGGACTTCATACAGCATTGCTTTCTGAGTCACTTGAACAGCTATTGTTTAAAATATTCTGTGCTCTGTATGCCAAGCAACTGTACTTGGTAAAGTTCAATAGATAATTATATGTTTATGAAGTTACATAAAAAAGTCATATTTTTGTAGTCTTGAAGACTTTGATTTGGAAGAAGAGGATGAAGAAGCAGAGATAAGACAAAGGAGATTACAGCGGCAAGCAATTGTTCAGGTACGTGGTTATAGGAACTAATTCTGTGTTTTTAGTGTAGAATGTCAGGGTAGGGAAGGCTCTTTGCCTATTGCTGCATAACAATAGTAATTCCTACTGCTGCATTTTTCCAGTTAGTTCATTGCAAGTGTTAGTCTCTCTTAAACTCTGCACTTCTATTGTCACAGCATTGCTTTTAAAACTGAAGTGTTTAAAGTTTAAAACTCTTCTGTGAGTCATTCTCTGATGGTCCTAAGACAGGTTAAAAATATTCTTGAGGTATCTTCATCTGTAGGTTTTCTCTGTAGCTGTATCACTGATATGACTTCAGTGTAACAATAAGTTATACATCCAGTAACCTAACTGGTCCATTTGTTTCAAGTAAAAGTTGTCCCTGTCAATTCCCAATATTTTGTAAAGCCATGGGTTCCTTCCTAAAAGCACATGTGAGTTGTGTGAACTTCTTACTCCGGGTAGCAAGGTAACAGTAATCACAGGTGTAATGTGTGATCCAGACCCCTGGAAGAAGCCGTGGCCAAAGGGGGTGTCATTGTACAGTAGGAGTCAGCTGGCTCTTCTCAAAGGTGGGATTTGGCACACAATTAGAACACAGCAAGCAAAATGCTGTAGCATATTTATTTAGTTAGTATCAGGTACAAAATCACTGGCTTTAATGTACTGCTTATTTTAAATAGCACTAAAAATACTGTTCATGGTTTGAGTTTTATGCAAAGCTCATTGTAAAATCCTTCAGAACTATGACTGAGCGAAACCATATAAAATCGTTTAAAAGACTGGTTATATCTGATGTTGGTGCAGGCTGGAAGCAAATTGCAGAGCTGAATTCCCTAAGTGGAAAAACCTCTGCTTGTATTATTGAATAGTACAACCTTGACAATTGAGTGATAGCAGCATTTCTTCATCTTGCTTTTTACTTTTTGGGATAGGAAGTGAGATCTGTATATCGCAGTGCTTAAAGGTAACAAAAATTGTAAACATGATATTTGAAAGTTTTTTAATGCTCCTGAAATTTTTCAAAACAAATGAATAAATAGGATTTGCAGTTCAAATAAAAAATGAGTCTAAAAGGTACTTTTCTGTACCATAACACTAATAAAATGGGGAAATATTCTAGAATGTAGGATATAAAATAATTAATTTTTCTTCAAAGACTGTATTTGAGTGCTTGTGTGCCAGAACAGTTTAGTAATAAATGTGTTACTGCTGCCATTTTGTTGTGCATAATCAAATAGTTAATATTTAGTAATAATCTATTTTTGCAGAAATGTGAAGACCTAAGGAACACCCATGAATGTTTCAGTCTTATGGTCTGGGCTGTGGTGCATTGTGGCAAATTGAATTTTCAGAAGTTGTATCCCATTCTGAAAATAATCTGTTACCTTTATAGACATGGGTGATTATGAAAGCAAAGATTAATGTTTCAGATGAAAGCCCAAACCATTGAAAGGGTGTCTGTGAAAATGTTGAAATTGTGATAAGGTGTAACAGTGAGATTAAAAATGAATTTTCTTTTTAGAAATACAAAGGCCAGACAGAAGACAGTAACATGTCTGTGCCATCTGAACCAAGCAGCCCCCAAAGCAGTACACGGAGTCGCTCAAACTCTCCTGACGACATCCTAGAAAGAGTTGCTGCTGATGTTAAGGAGTATGAACGGGAGAATGTGGACACATTTGAAGCATCAGTGAAAGCCAAGCACAACCTCATGACAGAACAGAGCAACGGTAAGATCCTGAATCTCTCTAATGCAAGTTATGAAAGCTCAGACACTTGGCTTAGTTTACTTACACACTTCCAGACTAGGAAGTAGATTGACTTTTTGGATGGAATTTGTGAACATTTTTACAAATATTATGGTACTTAAAACATACCATTAAAACAGAACTTCCTCGTTAGGAAGGATAATATGAGTGGAACATGTTCTGTATTCCTAATAACTTAACACAGTTTGTGCTTTACATTTGGAAGAGCAAATAACGATGTCTGTCTTTATGGTTAAGAATTACCCTTCCAAATTTTTCTTTTCACTTAGGCAAGTTGTTTTCTTAGAAGCTTAGTAGAGTTCTAGACTTTATTTTGTGAGGGTTGGAAATTATGCTCCTTTTATACCTTTTGTTGGTCAAAGCCACTGGTGACAGAGGATATAGGTGGGTCTGTAGTTATTTAGAATGATGAAAGCTTTTGAGGATCACTGCTAGGAAGTCCATTCTAGCAGCATAGCTAATTGCTGAAATGGGTATTTTCTTTCTCTTCCCCCCTGTGTGTACTCTGTTGTACAGCAATGCTGAAATGAAATAAATTTTGATATAAAGCCTGCCTTGTGCCAGCTGCAGCAAAAGGAATGTAGAACGTCTCCCAGCTCACCCTGTACTATTGAAAGTTTGCTGCTTTTTTTGTCTTTAAAGTGGATTACTGTACATCTTCCAAGTAGTCAGAGGTGTATGCAGTTGCTGTGTGCTGGTGCTTTGCCTAGTTGAAGCTGCTTTGGTTTCTCTCTGCGGTTTAATTGCAATAGCAGTCTTTAACGAGGGCTGTGGGGCCTGGCCAGCCGCTCCGAGGGAGAGCTGCAGTTAGCTTGTATTTCATGTCCTGCGTATCTTTCGGGGCGAAATACACTGTCTCCAGTGGATGCTTCTCTTCAGAGTAATAAAGCTGCATCCCTTTGGGACTGCTGTACTGCTCTGTAGTTTATCCTGGCATTCCCTTGAGCCCTGTGTTTTCAGATTGTTCTCCTGCAACATCAGTGAAAAGAACTGTTTTAGCGCTTTCTTTGCATAGCATAAGTTTAGGCTTATTATGTCTAACAGACAATGCGGTTTTTCCTGTTTTCTCAAAGTGTGTACTGCTCTCTAATTTTGTCTATTAAAGCATATGAAAATTTAAGTCTTAACTACATAGGCATTTTCCACATAGACGTGTAAAAATGGTTTTTAAAGGTACATTCACATCTGGGTGGTAGGATTCTGGGTTGGAGGTGGCTGTAACAACAGCTGAAACCAGTGGGTTATCTTCCTCTGCAAGAGTAAATTTTTATTTCTATCCTGACCTCTTATAGGGCCAGAGTAGTAAGTTGCTAAGAAACTAGTCAATAACTCATTGTAGCTCAGTACAGGTAACTGGAACTAAAAGGAAAATTTGAGGAAGTTTCTAGAAGGGTCTGTAGTTCAAACCAGAGGTATAAACTGCCTCCCCACAAGTGTCAGGTGACAGGTCTCTACCTTGAAACAGTGTTACCAGCATATTGGATGATTTTTTTATGCTGTCAGATTTCAGTCTGGTTATTTGGTATGGAAGGGGTTTGTGCATCACAAGACCTGAAGCCTCTGAGCTGAATTAACTGTTTATTTTTCTCCATTGCCTTGTGAAGGGAGGGTCTCCAATTTGCCATGTTCATGGAGGGCTGCCATAATGTGTGCATGAATGAAACAGTCTGAAGTTTGCTTGCTTTTAGTAATGTGTACTTAATGTACATTTCTTTGCTTTTATCTTATCAACCAAGTAAAATGTCTGTGGGATTTAAAGATGATTAAAAGGTGAGAAAGGGATAATCTTGCCCATAACAAAAATGTTTCTCTTTAACACAATTCTAAACACTGTATTTGACAAAAAGCTGCACACTGTGTCCTTTTAGGCAGGGTTGGAGAAAGCATTTCCCAAAGAAAGAATTTCTTGGCTTTACAGCTTTGGGTTTTAGTAAAGTATCTTGTGATTAGCAAGAAAGCCTGAACTTGTGTATTGAAAACATGGCTGTGTTTTTTTATATATACACGTAGTAATCTTACACTTCTTTTTATATGTTTGTATATGTACATATATAGTAATTACTTGTAGGGAGCATGTAAGTATGTAGTTTTCTCTTTCTGCTTGAAAGCTATTACATGTAGTTTTTCAAGGAGATATTTTTTAGTGTTTTGGAGAACTTAACTAGTCTGAGTTTTATATTCTAGAATGTGAAATATGTGAAATGGTATTTGCTAGAAACATTAGTAGAGCTACCTGTTTCCAATATACTGATCTAGACTATGTTGTAAAGATACCAAGTGCCAAATTACACTGGCAACATAGTTATTGTGTGACTTTTTATTCATGTTGAGTAATCTGAATTTCATTTTAAGGTTCATCTCAGAAGAAGCTGCTAGCTCCTGATATGTTCACAGAATCAGATGATATGTTCGCTGCGTACTTTGATGTAGGTAATTCTTGGAGATGAAATGTATGGGTTTTTTCTGCTTGATTTTTGTTGGAGTCACTGTCACTTGAGGGTTGTGAGAACTTTGGTTTGTAGAAGCACGTGCTGCTAAGTGACTTGTATGTTCTTAATCTTTTGGTAAACCAAGGCAGGCAAAGTGATTCTTACTTAGTATTTCAGTGAAATAAAACCTGCTGAAGTTGGTGGCAATTTTACCAAAGTAAGCAATTGAGGAATTCACCTTCTGTTTGAATACAATGGTACGTGGTAAAAACTTGAATCTATTTATCAGTTCAGCTTCTTATTATTGTTACCATGCTGCAATGTTCTGAATATGAGCTTCTTCCAGAGATTCATGTATGGTTAATTTAAAAAATGTGTAAGATACTGTCATTGGCTAATGATGCTATGTTGAAGTAATCTAGTGGTTTGTTTGGAGATTTTTTGGGATGAAGAGATACATTTCCTGGTTTTACTTTAACACTATTTTATGAGCTTTTCTCTAAGTATGCTGAGTGACCCTCAGATGCTGGCAGTCCAGTGACTACTTTTGAGATTGTATGTGCCATTCTCTATAAATCCTCTGCATTGTTGCTGATGCACAACACCAAGAAATAAGTAAAACCAAGAACTTTCTTCTTAACTTAAACCGAAATTAACTGGAGAATTTTTATGGCAGATATAGCATAGGCTGTGGTTTTACTCTAATAACTGGTATCCCTCTGATCTGGAGAAAGATGAATACTTAAAGGGTGTAGTGTGTTTGTGAGGGTCCATTTTTAAAAGTTCAGAAATTACAAGTGGGGATTTATATGGCTTGTAAGTGAGCAGCTTCCCCTTCCAGAAACCATTGTTCAATTGAAGATAAACTTCACTACTCACAGTTTTGAATCTGTGATAAAATATTGCCCAGTGTGTTAAGAGATGTCAACAGCAGTTGTAGAAGTGTTATGGTAGTGTGTATAATATTATGAAACGTAGCATTTAATGAACAGAAATTCGAGGCTTGAACAGTTGTGTTTTCCTTGCAAATTGCTGAACTTTTTTACTATAAACTTACTGTAAATAAGTCTTAGATGGTCCAAAATGCGCATTCTAATGTGACTTATATAAATTCCTTGTGGGTATTAATTGAAACTGCCATTTATGTTTAATAATAATGCAGTTGGTTGATCTCATCCTCTTTCCTTGCATCAGTCTTTAGATACTGGCATGTAAATAACATTAAGTTGTTTCTCTCTCCTGCAAGATAAGTGTGTTTGTATTGTGGAGAGAACAGTTTTTCAGTAGGGAGAAAGGACTTTGGTAAGTCAACCTCAAAGAAAAATATAGAGCACACGAGCAAAGCTGTTACTTCTCTTTTTATTTCAGAGTGCTCGGCTAAGGGCTGCTGGGTTTGGAAAAGACTTCAAAGAAAACCCCAATCTCAGGGATAACTGGACAGATGCAGAAGGCTATTACCGTAAGTTACATTTGTTTATCAACAAGGACAGGTAGAGTGAGGGTGCTGAGTGGAGAAGATCCTCATGTATAAAAGTGTTGAAATATTGTTCTAATGTAGATGTATCCCAGAGCCCTCCCTGAGTGTGTTATATGAAACAAGTGTGCAGGTTTTAACCTCAGTTTTGAAAGGACTCCAGACTTAAAGGATCACACTTTGTTCCCCATAATTTCCACAAAGCTAGGTGATACAAAACATTGTACACCATGAAATTAAAGGATCTTGCTGTTTACCCTTATACTTTGTAATGATAGAGAATGGTTTGTTTTTCTTGAAAAGTTCTATTACATTTATCCCTCATAATGTGAACCTGCTTGGTTTTCTCCCTCAGGTGTTAACATAGGTGAAGTTCTAGATAAACGTTACAATGTCTATGGCTACACTGGTCAGGGAGTCTTCAGCAACGTAGTGAGAGCCAGGGACATGGCCAGAGCAAACCAAGAAGTAGCCGTGAAAATCATCAGGAACAATGAACTTATGTAAGTAATGATTTTCTTTTTTTAGTGGTAATAGATTATGTGGAACAGTTGGAAGTTTTTCATGGTGTGATTCAAATCTCCCTTTGTTTCAAGTGAAGTAACAGATCACAGCTGTGATTTCTGCCTTTTCTGCTAATATGAGCCAGATAATGGGAAGCACTTGAGGACTGTGTATCCACACTGTGTATCCACCTACAGCTGTCACAGGAAGAAGGGTACTTGCATTTTTGTCAGGCACTTTCTCATTTGCAAAACTGAACAGTGAGAGCAAGAAACAAGGTTACAGCTAATTACGAGCCCTATATTTCTTGAGATGGGAATTGTGGACTGCAAAAAATTTGTTTTGATGGACCAAATCTATTTGGCAGGCTGTGGGTTGGATCCCAGTCAACCATCTGCAACTTACAGAAAGATCTCCATACATTTAATTATTTTTGTATATTTTCTAAACATTTGCATGTATATAAGATACATAAAAAGAAATGAGACTCTCACTGTTGAAATACAAAAAACCAAAGAGGTCTTTCAGAATGAGTGAACATTTATTTACAAGTAAGATCTCTTAAACTATGTCATTTGAAGACTTGACTTGTCTACAATACTCGTTTTCACCATCTGCTGCAGTATTTATACAGTCATTTCTTGTGTCCTCTTGTGTTAATGACAACTAAAATGAAAATCTTTTCCATGTATTTTACCTTGGAAGTTTGAAAAGTTGTCTTACTGTGTGTATAACTGGATTTGTTTTAGCTATGTGAATAAGCATCTAGAAAAGTTTTAATGGGAAAAGGGTGGGTGATAAGCTATCTTAGTTCAGTGTGTTGTACAGGTAAGTTGGGATGTGTAATTGAATCTAGAGTCAGTTCAGTTTAAACCTTTTAATGCTGTTGTATGTGGTGAAGCACTTCTTTAAACAAGTAAAGTTCTCAAGAGAGTGCTGTTCGAAATTTGTCACATCACAGGACAAAATCCAGTTTTAGCCTTACATGCAACTGAGAGTGAGGAGGAAAGGGTAAGTAGGTTGCAAAGGTACAGTGACTATCCAGGAATTAAATAAACTTACCCAGCATATAGTCATTAACAGCAAACCATTGTTGTGATTTTGGTTTTTTAGCTGTCATTACATTAAGGAATGACAAGACACTTCTTATTCCTGGATAATTATGGCCACACAAGTGAATGTTTAGATTTAAAAAAAATACTAGAATTTAACTGATTTCATTTCATAATCACATTTCTCTGTTTTCAGGCAAAAAACTGGCCTGAAAGAACTGGAATTTTTAAAGAAGCTCAATGATGCTGATCCTGATGACAAGTTTCATTGTCTACGGTTGTTCAGGCATTTCTACCACAAACAACATCTCTGTCTGGTATTTGAGCCACTCAGGTAAGATGACAAATGTTCGGGGTTGTCTGTAAGAGGCAAAGTACTACTGTGTGTTCTTTACCTTTCTGCATTTGGCTGTTGTTTTGATACCTTGTTTTAGTGCCAAGATTCAAGAATGCAAGGAACTTTGAAACAAAAAAAAAATTGTCTGCGGGCACAAATTCACAGACTTACTGAACTATTTCTGATTTATTTTTAGCATTGTTGTGAGTTTTCTGCCTGGAAAATATTTGAAACCAGATAATGTATTAGAGATGGTTCATCTCGCTCGTACTGCTCTTAATGATTTTTGCATATGTCAGTATTTTTATTAGTTTTCTCAATTCTCAATTTTAAGGGTTTGTATTAAGATGCATTCCCAGAGAGATTCAGGAAATGCTGTATGTACTCTAAAGAGTACACATATAGTAACAGCTTAGGGAGAAAACTGTTACAGTGGTTCTTTGCATGCTCACTTTCTGTTCAATTAAGCTCTTGTGACACGTTGATTGTGTAGATACTGTTTTATAGTAGATCAGATACATTAATTGCCTTAGTTCCCATTCCTTCTTAGAGACATCAGTTATTCAAATCCTAAGTTTTCTGTGTATGTCGTATTTTAAGTTTTGCCATGTTTGGGGTGAAGATAAGTTATATACTGAAACAGTGCAAATTCTGTGAGATTACCATCATATTTCATCAATAAGCTGTTGAACAAATTATTGTCTTGTGCTGTGCTATCTCATGATAACACACTTGTATCTTATTTATGTCCAGTTATGTTTTTGTCCTGGAATGATGGTCTTTTTATCTGCTGCTTAAGTCACCAAAAAAAATCTCAAATTTTATCTTGCGTGCTTCCTTTTTCATTTTTTTCCGAAGAAAACTAGTAGAAAGGGTTTAAGGTTGTTAAGAAAATGCTGTTCATGTGCAAATAAATCCTCTCATATCAATACTGATGAAAAATATGCTCTGAACTAATTAAGTCCAGTGTAGTAAGTAAGTACATAGGCATAAGACAGATCTGATTGACCTCTTTATTTCAATTCTGTAGCTCACAGAGTGGAGTGTTGAATGCTACATTTCTTAAAAAATATTTAAAGCTAAGTGGTTTGTTCAAGTTTGTCTTAGAATTTAGGATGCCACTACCAGTTTTTCTGTTAAGCTCTTTCCAATTCTTTCTTTCCCCCTTTCCCTTACCAGTATGAATTTACGAGAGGTGTTAAAGAAGTATGGGAAAGATGTTGGACTCCACATTAAAGCTGTGCGTTCCTACAGCCAGCAATTGTTCCTGGCTTTAAAACTTCTTAAAAGATGCAATATCCTACATGCAGATATTAAACCAGATAATATTTTGGTAAGTAACAAATAATTAAAACTTTTTTTTGCGTGGTCCGTCGTGTAAAGTATTGGAAATTCGTATCATTCTGTCCATTTAGGTAAAGACAAATTTACTGGAAATGTTAAGGGTTCGCACTTTGATATAAAATGGTATTGTGGTATAAATAGTAAGAAAGAAATACAACACGGCATCTAAATAAAATCTTTTTCAAACATACATCCTCTTCTATCTTTATAGAAAGCAGACTTTCCAAAGTAGGACAGTGTCTTACAGGAGAAATATTTGAAATTTTCCCAGCAATAGTTGAGAGATGTTCTTGCTTTCTGCAAAATGGAAGTATGTTGTTGGAGTCTAAATGGAGATTTTATGTGAGTGAGATGATGGGGAAAGATCCTTAATGCCTCTTTTCCAGTAGGACATTAGAGCTGCATCATAGGAATCCGGTAGTTTCCTTTGGGTTTTTTGGACATGATCCGTGTGACAAACTCATATTTTTTTATTGATCTAAAATGTTCTCCTATTACTAGCTCAGCAGTACAATCTACTATGTAAGCATGAGATGTGAATAATATGCTGTTTTATAAGTGGTACTCTGGGTACTGGAGTTGCAAGTCTAAATCCATAAAATTTCAGTATCTGGAATGAAATGTGGGTCCACCAAGGATATTTTGTTATGGGAAAAGTTCATGAAACTGACTCTTTTTTGTATTTGGTAGGATCTGAAGACATTAATTCTCACTTTCAGGTTGAGCAGGTTTTATAATTTTCTCAGAATACAGAAAGGAAGGAACGTCCAGTTTAAAGGCTGAATATTTTTCTTGTCTCTGACTTAAATGTGTTGTCACTTTTACAGTTCTGTTATCAATTCTGTCCACAACCAGTGCCAATGGATATTTATGTTTAACTTTCAGGTGAACGAGTCTAAAACAATACTAAAGCTTTGTGATTTTGGCTCAGCTTCACACGTCGCAGATAACGACATCACACCCTATCTAGTTAGCAGATTTTATCGAGCTCCAGAAATCAGTAAGTACATTTTGGATTAGCTACGGGTATCACATACCAGCAAGTGCCAGTATTAGCAGATGAAAGTTTGACTTGAATTTGTTCTCTAGTCTTAGCAAAACGTGACTCTGGAAATAGGATGGCTGTCAAAAATTCAAACTTTGGAGGCACGTTCATGTGACTCTTCATGTATGTTGGCGATCCGCTCAGTGAGAAGTCATTCTGATGGGTTATAGTTATGTTTCAGTTTAGAGGTATTGTTCTGACTTCTTGGTTTTTGCTAACTTAAAGCTGATCAGTTTAGGTGTTAGGTAAAAGCCTCCCTTTCTAAAATACAGGTACTTTAAAAGCTAAAGGGTTTACATCCTTCTTTTGTGGCAGCTTTTTGTTCCTAAGAAGAGCAGCACCAATATAGTTTACAAATCAATATTTTTTCATCTGTCTGCTTTTGTGATGTTATGTCAAAGTCTGCCTTTATGGAATTAACTGGAATTGCTCTGTTTCAGTTATAGGAAAAATATATGACTATGGTATAGATATGTGGTCTGTAGGCTGCACATTATATGAGCTTTATACAGGAAAAATACTGTTTCCTGGCAAAACCAATAATCATATGTTGAAACTTGCCATGGATCTCAAAGGAAAGATGCCAAACAAGGTAAGAAAAATAAGTACTTAATATATGAAACTGCTCTAATGAACAGTAGAACATAGTCTTTGTTCTCCTAGAATTCTGTTTCTTGTCATTTACATCTTTTCCTAAGAGTAAGTACTAGACTTTGCTCTGACTGTGTAATTTATACTGATTTAAAATCTTCTGAAGTGAAAGTATACAGGTTCTTTTTCATAGACTAAGTATAAAGTGAAAACAGAAACCTTCTAAGCACCTACCTGAAAAAAATGCGTAAGTCAATGAAAGATACTGTGTCCTTTTTCAAAGGGTTTGAACTGTATCTTTGTATTCAATCTCCACATCTCTTCCTGTCCTTTTGATATTTTATTAGTATTCAATTACTCATGTTGCACTAAATTAATAGACATTGATGTTAATTGTGAAATGTGTAAGACACAGAGAACTTGCCTGAAACTCCTGCCTCTTCCTCATTTTCCAGATGATTCGAAAAG
The DNA here is from genome assembly GCF_021018805.1 of Prinia subflava. Lineage (NCBI taxonomy): Eukaryota > Metazoa > Chordata > Aves > Passeriformes > Cisticolidae > Prinia > Prinia subflava. Next base: position 85,562,762 of record NC_086247.1, read on the forward strand.
GTGTGTTCAAAGATCAGCACTTTGATCAAAATCTCAACTTCATGTATATAGAAGTAGATAAAGTGACGGAAAGGGTAAGTCGTCTTACCTGTGGTTGTTGACTAACCCATCACTTTTTCAAAGCTTTCCTACTCTATGGTCTTTCAAATGTACCTTGGCTTCCTAACTAAAACTAAGATTTTATAAGCTGTTTAGAAAATCCTTTTGCAGCATTATGGACAGACTACATAGTTATAAAATGGCAAAAGAGATGTTTTTCCTAGGTTGTAGGAAGATGATTAAGAAAAATCTAAATTAAATCTGGTAGATATACATGGTATCACCACATCATCTGTCCTTAAATTACGAATAAAAGAAATTCTGCCTTAATTTTGTAGAAGGATGTTTAGAATTATGTGGTTATATTATTGTTATATTGTATGAGGTCACTATTATTTTTGTTATCATTTTGATATACTATATTCAAGAAGAATCAGAAAATAGTGGTCGGATATGGGAACTTTCCATGTGGACTTCATGTTCGGAGTTAACTGGGACGCTGGGTTCGTGTGTGAATCTGTGTTGGTGGCCTCTGTCCCCACAGTGCTCTTTCCACTGCTCTCTGCACATGACGGTTTTATGAGGCCATAGCAGGGCAGGGTGGTGCTGCTCAGATACGAGACAAGGCTGCAGAAATGCTGCTGCTGTAGCTCTGTAAAAGGGGTGCATAGGGGCTTTGTGCATTACTTCCGTTCTACAAGACTGCCATTTCTGTGTTTGTAGGAGAAAGTTACTGTTATGAGCACCATTAATCCAACCAAGGACCTATTAGCAGACTTGATTGGGTGCCAACGACTCCCTGAAGACCAGCGTAAAAAAGTGCACCAGCTTAAGGACTTGTTGGACCAGATTCTAATGCTAGACCCAGCTAAACGGATTAGCATCAACCAGGCTCTGCAGCACCCCTTCATCCAGGAGAAAATTTAAACCAGATGAAGAAGTTCAAAGGGTTTGATTAATTAAGATACAAAGACTGAAGAAATTTCACAGCAGTTATTAATGTATATAAACATAAATATTTCCCCTGCAAAGTTGAGGAAGAAATGATACATTTGAATTAACATCAAGGCTGATATTTCTTTTAGAAATGTTAGAGTAATTCTGTTTTGTGTCTTATGTGAAAATTTTCACTGTAGAACTGTTTTAATTGCCAAGACTGCACAAAAGTACAATGCTAATGTATATGGTTGCAGTTCGTATATATTATAAAAAGAAAAAAGCCTCTGTTATAAAAAAAAAAAAGAAAAAAAAAAAGAGAGCAGTAATACTGGGTGGTTGATTTGTTTTTAGCAGACTTGGCTTCATTTTTGTCTTTACAAAATGGCCAGCATAAATGCTGTTTATATTCACATTTTCCTAGGTGTGTGTGTGCAGGCCACAGCAGCATGCCCTTGGTGTAGTCAGTGCCGAAGGGGGTCTGTTCCTTCTTGAGCCTGCCCGCAGGGATGGTCTCCTCTTTTAAAGCAGGTTGTGTACAACTTTCAGTACACTGAAGGTAAGCTAACCCATCAACATCACCGGTGTTTAAGCTGTTATTTTACTGGAACAACTGACAAATGAGAGACAATAGCATTGTGGCAGAATTCCCTGCATGTTTGAGAAATGATCTTGTTTTATTTTCTGGCATTGCAACCGTGGCATAGTTACAACTTCTGTTCTGTTCATCACATTTAAAACTGGGAGAGAGCGCACTTGATGGATAGAGCGCCTTCAGTGTACTGTTTCTTATTACTTTAGTTTTTTTATCAACTTGCTACAGACTTTGTATACATTTTGTTAAATACAGTTCACTATGACATAGAACCAATACTTACAGAAGAGTTTTCATTTAGTAATTACATATGTTGGGATCTCATTCGAAAGACCTTATATCTAAAGGATAGATAGACAACATAATGAAATTTTTAACTATTTGTATGTCATTTTGAAAGTGTACTGCTTTATGCTAAAAGTGTTTCATTTGTTCATTGTTTTCATTATTTGTGATCATGTTGTCTTTCAATACAGGCATAAACCTTCCACTCTTGAACAAAGCAGCTGCTTTTTAAAAGCGGTAATTGCTTCTTTACCTTTTATTTCTTTTGTAAATGAAGCTTTTCTTTAAGAAATGTGACTTTAAAGTGTTGTCTCTTGCATAAAACAGTTGACACTTACTTATTGTAAAGTGAAGATTGTTCTGCTGCATGTAAAGTGGACCATGCAGATTTCTGTATGTTTTCAGTATGCATCATTAGATAATAAAGTCTTTTGTGAACAAGGCATTTGTAGCCATTTTTAAGAGAATCTGTCTTCAGTGATGGTAAATCAGGTAATTTGTAAGACCTGCCCCTGCATTTCCTATTAATCATTTAATTAAAGAGATTATTAAATGTTATGATCTTTGGGAGAGCTGTAGGCTATATTAATTGGATATATAATTATCACTGCTTAAAAACAAAGCAAAAAACCCTACAGATACTGTCTGTCTGCTTTCATTGTAATGAAATTATTCCTGTAGGACATGGGATCAAATTCAGGCTTTAACTAATGTTTGTGCTGTTTTTCTCACTTTTCCTTTTGATGGTGCTGAAAGAGAAAAAAGGAAAGCGAGTCACAGGCCACTCAACGCCTACTCCATGGGTCTGATTTGCTGAGACACCAACTTCACCTTCCTAACAAGGTTATTTCTGACAGCATGTGTAGATAAACATTTAGCAACAAGTTAAAGAGCTTGAGACAATTGAGTTGGTTATACAGGGTGAGGAAAACAGAAACAACTTTTTCAGGTCCATACTGCTGTTTTAATGTTCTCTTTGACGATGTTAAGAAGTTCATCCTTTCATTTTTTATTAATATATTCTGACAGGCTGTGAAAACCCCACTGGTTTCACATGCTCTGTAATACTTTGAGCTAAGAAGGATTTTTGCATCCATCTAGGTACATAATGGCAACAGTCATGCACTCTTAGTGCAGTCAAGAATGAGGAAAAGTGCCACAAAGCAGGTCATTCTGCTGGTGGGGAATACCCCACCGAGGAGGTGTAATGAACTAACTACAAAAACAAGCAGGAGATGGGTGATTTTGTATACCTATTTGGAACCTTCAACCTGTCTCTTCTCAATTTATACTGTAAAATTCCTGATAAAAACCAGTCTCTTCCTATTTCCACATACTGAGGTATCTTTTTCATACAGGAAATAAAATGAAAGACGTTAGCTTTCACGTTTAGTGAAACACTAGTTGCTTGCTAGTTAAATACAGCAAGTGTAACTTGCACTATTACAACATAGTCAGCACTTCTGAGGGCACTTTTACACAGATGTAGTAATAGCTTATTCTTTCTGTTGCTTTGTACTTTATTAAAATAGGAATATGAAATGAGTTGGTGATACAGAAACAAAGCAGTAGGAAAGATGCCCCTTAATGCCTACAGAATTGTTTTAAGCTGTTCTGGAGAAGCATAAAGTTGCTCGTTTACTTGTTCTTTGTGTTGTAGGTGCAGCTCAAAAGAAGATGAAGGCTACCAGAAGACATGAACAAAGGTTTCTGTCCTATAAAAGATATGAAAAATACTCTTCATCTAGTTCTGTCTTAATCTTTTAGTTTCCAGCATTTCAATTTAGAATTGATTAACACTGCTGCATTACTGATAATTCCTGAAGCATACTCGCTGTATTAAAATTTGTTACATAAATTGTTTTGTTTCTGGCTGAAGAGATTTTTTAATTGTAATTAAATGTAGGTAAACTAGCATTACTCTTTAAATGTAGTTTTCTCAGAATAATAGAATGAGCAGTACAGAATCTATTACATTAAGGAGAAAAACTGGGCCATTACATTTTGTTAAAATAAACATGTTAACCATAAGCATTTAAGCAGGTGATGCACTTTTTTCTTGAACTTCAGTAGGTTCATTATTTCTTTCAATTCAGTCAAACTTAATTATCCATACAGAGACTAGCTGGCAGGGTTATTGGAAAAAAGTGGATTTCAGTCCCCCATCCAGCTGATACTTCTTGTTAACAACAGTAGAAAACTCTTTAGTTCTGACTTCAAAACCTCTGGACCTGAGGATTTTTTGACACTGTTAAGGCCCCTCTCCAGTTTTGGGCAATGCCTCAGGCTGTAGCCTGAGGTCTCTGTGGAGAGCAGCTGTGGCTGCCACTACAGTCAGCTGAACTCTCATGGTTGTGGCTGGGTGCAAACAGAACAGCTTCTGCAACAGAGTGAACAATTTCTCAGCTCATCTAATAGGGAGGATAGGATAACTCAGCTTTTCCTCCTGAGCACAAATTTTTAATTTGTGTCTTTGCTAGAGGTCCTACATACAGAAGGTTTGGCTAAATCTACTGTGCTGATTTCTGTTTCCTTCTCCCTCATGGTGACAAGGAGCTTCACATTTAACATACTCAGTTTTCCAAGCCTTCAGAAAAACAAGATTCCAGTCCTGTGGAGTTAGAATGTGGTTTTATTACCTTGGTGTATACTGCTTAGTTTAAAAATTCATTACTGTTCAAGAGTTTTTAATAGAAGATAATTATTCCTTTAAAAACTTTTTAATAATATTTTATCTCCATACATAGGGTAAGTGGCATTAAACCTCTGAAGAAGCTTTATGTGTATATTGACCCCCATACAGAAGGCAGACCAGACTCTGATACTGCTGGAGCTAGAGGGATCTTCTACAGCATGTGTAAAATTGTAATGTGGGTGGAGGATGTTGAGAAGTGGCAATTGCTTGAAATTAATAAACTGTGCTTAAAACTTGCCTTCATCCTGTCTTCTGTTCTACCTGCATATCCTACTGCAAAACTGTGAACTATATGAACAATTTTTAAATGCTACACTAGAAATTAAGTGTAGTTCTTTGAACGGGGTTGTATCCTTAGATAGCAGAGGCATTAGAAAATCTCTGGGAAAAGTCTTCCTGAACATGTAAAATGGAGCTTTTGTTGCCTCTCCTGTAGTTTTGGAAGCCCCCTCAGCACCAAAGATTTAATGTGAATTCACTTTTACGTTCACTGTGCCTTTTTTTTGTCTTTTATAGCAAGATATGAACCTGTATTGAGTCAGGGCATGAAAGAATTGCATTGTATTGCAGTGAAGGGAAGCCATATATACTGACAGATTAATCTTTATTGGGGAAAAATAGATGGGGAGTAGCAGCATGAAGTGGGAGGGCATGTGTGTTTTCATTTATTAACTTGTAAATTATGTATCACATTATTAAGTATATTTGTGTGTGGGTACAGAAGTGACACTACCATGTGTGTTCTACACTTCTGTCTTAGTTTTGTTCATCTAAGTATGTAGATAATTAAAACTTAATTTTAACTTATGACAATACTTACTCTAAATATAAAACCTTGCCCTTCTGTTGTACATCTAATGAGTTCTTCACTGTCTTAATTATTTCCTCATAAACATTGATTTTGATGATTGTGGCCCAGATATTTCTATAAAGTAGGTATGAGCTATTTCTTTATAAAATAATGAAAAAACATGAGCATATACAAAGATTCAGCATTTGGCTTAAGTTATTGAGACATTAAAGCTGCTTCTGGGCAGGTATAAACGAATAGGCTGTATCTGATAGAGTAACTGTTGATGCTTCAGTCTCAGAAGTGACTTTAAGTGAGAGTGCAACAAAAGAAACTGGGAGGGGTCGCTGAGGATACCTGAAGTACACCCAGTCTGAAGAATGGCACTGAGAGTAACTACCAAGACATAAGCAAAGAAAGTCTGTACAGTTCTAAAAAGAAAGGAGTTGAGAACAAAGGTTACTGGGCACAAGAAGGCAGAGAAGAAAGCACTCCTGATTGTCCTAATTCTGAATTGTTAGAGGAAATGGACCTTTTCACAGACTCTGGGTGAAACTCTGACATGTTCAAGTCTTGGAGAGCCAATTTAAACCTGCAGCTACACTGGACCTTTCGCTTTGGAGAGGCAGATCTGACACAGGGTCAGGCACAAGCATAGTTCTTCAGAGGATGCAGTTGAATTCACTGGTGAAAAGACAGGTAACCAGTAACCACTTAAGTAATCTGTCTTAGCAAGAAAAGGGTATTTAATAGTCTGGGTTTGACATTCTGCATATTCACTTTTCAAACAGCTCTTAACTGATTATTGCAAAACTCCTTGTCTAAAGGGGACAGCTCAGATATTCTACAATTTTTTCTCCTATGTTTAAGCTCATCCTTAAAAATATTACCCAGATGAGACACTCCATGTTAAACAACCTGACATTGGGGCTGCAGCTTTTCCATGGGAAGGAACAAGGTTTTTTTCTCAACTAAAGCCAAGCTGCCCTCCATGTCGTGGTTACTTGTGTATGCATTAGTCAGCTAGGAAGGCAACACACAGAATTCTGTAAATAATTAAATGATTTCATAAAATTTAGTCTTGATATAATATGCAGACAGATTTAGCCAGCTGGGCTAAGCTGGTAAAGGTGTGTTCCTTTCAGCCTCTGGAATGAAGATGCAGCATCATGGCTGAATGTAAGGATTGCCTGCAACCTTTGGGGGATCTCCTTCACACAGAATAATGACAATTCGGTCACTGTGAGTTTTTAAGTTAAATCTGAAATGCACAGAATGCCTATCCTTTTTCTCCCCCTAGGAGGCTTAAATAAATCTGGCAGAGCAAGTTTAGGCATGGAGGTTCCTTCCTCTTTTACAGAGAACATCCAGCACACTGACAGGGTAGGAAAAGGGTGATTTCACATGTTGACCCAAATTGCTCTGTAGCTCACTAAAGCTAATATACCATATCCATTTCTATTTGCGAGTAATTTGCAATCTATTCATGTTTATAAGGCCTTAATAAAAAACCTGAGCTGTGCTTACGTGAAAATCCCATATAATGCCTAGATCAAAATCCTTTTTTTTCTTGGGAAAAATAAAATAAATATAATCCAGAAATCTTCATTTCCTGTAGTAAATCACAGAGTAGTTGAATACATGGAATTGAGAGCAATTTAGGACATCTCACAGATGATCTGCTCCAAAGAGTGCAACGAATCCTGTGTAACTGAGTTTCAGATTTGTTCCAGACTCCCACAGGATCGTGCACACCCACTTTACCTTGTCATGCTGCTAGGGCGAGGAGGAGGCTGAGGACATTTTCTGTACTGTTCTTACTGAATTCACATGTTTTTGATTTTCTAGTACACTGATGACAGAACAGAACAAATACATAAACCAAGACATCAGAACACAAGTAACACCTAGGCAACATCTAGGCTTCCCTCCTGTTTCTCAGCTGGCCCTCAGTGACAGAAACTTGTGGCAAAGCAGAGTCTGGTTCAGAGTATGTGGTGCAATGTTATGAATTAAAAGCTGTCCAAATGTCCATAACACAGCTAGATTCCAGGCAAAGTAAAATAAACTAAAAATCACAAACCACAGTCTGATTTTGGTCTAAAAAGTGTTCTAGCTCCATTCTCATTTTTCCCATAACCATCCAGTGCCCTGTGATGAGTACACACACATGATAATACACTGGCCAGAAGAAAATAAAGTGTTATCAGGGTCCTTATCTGCAATAGGAATGATAAAAGGAAATGAAGCTTGAAAGGCACAAGGGAAACTGGATTTGGTTTAAGCTGATTTTGAATGCCAGGGGCAGGAGTTTAAAAATTTTTAGTGGTTCCTTGGTTTAATATCCATCACAGATGTAAAATATTATCTGCCTTTGCTGAGCACTCCTTAAGCCACTGGACTTCCACAGGGCTTTTATGGAGTAGGGAATGAGAGAGAGGCAGAAGCCCCCATCATGGTTGTCCCAGTTTCTAGTTGACTGAGCAGACACAATGACATAGATCCATTGCTTTCCTGATTTACTACAGAAGGAGAAGGCACACTTGGTACAAGATTGTCCTGTAACAGGAAATGTGATATCACAGACATTCTTCCTAAATCTTTCGAAATACAGAATTTGCAAAAACTTGCAAAAGCATATTAAAAACTTCCAAAACCTGGCCATGTGCTCTCTGCTAGCCAAAGCACATAGTAGCAAAACTTGGGACAATTCCCCTCTCCACCCTATTAGTATCACCTTTCTCTATGTTTTCCAGCAAGAGCAAAGGGAGAGCACATCCTCAGAGATGAAGAACTATGAAGTAAGGGCGGGTTTTGGGAAAGGGAAATGTTTAATAGAAGACTTTTTTTGGTTCTTACTTCATATTGCAGAATTTGTTTGTCATCGATGGGTAGATTAGCAAGAACTAAATTTGAAACAAACCTATTTAAGATTTGCTAAAAAGTTAACAATTACTGAAATTGTTCTGAGGTAACAATTTTAGAGCAGTTATGTCCATTCTTATTGCAGCATTGCTAGACAATAATTTGATTGTTAGTAGAATCATGAAAAGAAAATACATCAGTAGTAGTAAGAGTGGAAAGGTGTTTCTCCTCACTGAAATTCATCCTTTTGATTATGAACAATCCAGCTCCTGATTGTTAAAACTTGGTGTTAGCCATGTATAAAATAATGTTTTCCTCTGACATCCAACTCATTTACAAACACAATCAGCAAAAGCAGCAGCAGCAAATTCTTTCTGAGTGCTTTTCCAGGAAAAAGTTCATGTGAAGATACACACCATTACCACACTTGGATTTTTTAGCAGAACCTGTTGTGATATGCAGGGGGTAATGGTTTTAAAGTGGAGAGCAGGTTTAGACTGGATGTTAAGAACAAAGTCTTTTACAATCAGGGTGGTGAAACACTGGAACAGGTTGCCCAGAGATGTGGGGGATGCCCTAAATTCAAGGGGATGTTAGATGGGGTTTTGGGCAACCTGATCTAGCCAAAGGTGTCCCTCTCATTCCCTCTCATCTGGAACTAGATGATCTTTAAAGGTTCCTTCCAGCCCACACCATTCTGTAATTTCTGCAGATCCCAGTCTATGCCCTCTCACTTAGATAACCTGATGACTGCTGTTCAGTTGAGTGTTTCAGCCAATTCTACAACCCTACAACTGTGATTTAATTTAGATCCCATTTCCTGGAATTGTTTATTGCAGCTGCATAGCAGAACAGCACAAAATCCTTACTAAATTTAAGTGACATTCACTTAAACACCAAGCAGGTCACACTAATGAAGGAAATTAGACCAATTTGATACTGTTTATCCTTGACAAAATGTTTTGTTCTATTACTGTGGATTCTATTACTACTTGGAGATTTCCAAGAAATTCTCTCCACTAATTTTGTGTACTTACCTGTACCTTCTTTTACTTCTTTTTACAATGGCAGACCTTGATAAAAAAATGGCATGCTGTAGTTGTATCACAAAAGAACTGTAAAGTCACACATTTTCAAAAGGACTAATAGAAAAAGATGGTCAGAAGTTGGCTTTTGTTGTTCAGATGCTTTTAAAAAAGGTTTTAAAATGTTCCACAGTCATCACTTGAAATATCAAAATGAAATAGAACAACATTCAACAGTGCTGTGAGACTGCAAAAATCTTCCATCAATGCAAATTGCAGCAACTGAAAAATTGTTTTGTTATCTTCTTTTAGGTATATTGTTACAAACTCCATGGAATTTCTGTAAGTATTTTAATACCTGGTTTTTTAAGCTATGTAAATCTTTTAAAGATTTTTAAATTAACATCCATATCAGTAAGTAAAGAATTTCCAATTTCATATCTGTAAAATTAGTTACACTACTTTTAACTAAAAGACAAGGTAAAAATACATTTGCAATAGATATTTTACTGGCTGAAAAACATGAAGCTCTACACATCACTAAATGTTAATTAAGGTGAACACATTTCATATCCCTCAATATCTTGAAGGATACAAATTAGAGATATCATTATTTGTGTATACATTCAGGGAAAACAAAGTAAGTTATTATTCAAAGTTCAGGTTGGAGTTCTCAATCTGCATAAACATTTCCTCTGAATTAGAATACATGGTGCACAAGAAATGTTGTTTGAAATTGAAAGTACTGATGTGGTTCTTGCAGTTCTAGGATCTTAACTAATTTGGAAGAGAAAGCCCAGTACCAATAATAGACAAAGAGCCATGCAAAACCTCCCTTCCTTCTGTATCCTACTTTATCAGTAACTAAAACCAACAATCAGACAGAGAACAAAGATTATCTACTGAAGAAAATATACTAATAATGGGGTTAATGAATTGTATATTTAGATGTCTACAAGCATCTTCAGGGTGCAACAGACTAACATGCTCGAGAGAAGACTCAAGGCTTTTACTGGAACATTCTGGTTTTTACCTTGCAAATGCCCTTCCTTAACTTTAATGACAAAAAATTTGACATCAATTAATAAAAACATGTTGAGTGCTCCAATTAGAAAGCACATAAACATAATTACCTGTTGATATTTAATTCCAGAGGCTAACACGTCTTTACATACATTGCTCTCCCATGTTTGGCCTGGGTGGGTGCCTATGACATGAAGTACTCAATTTAACTTAATACAATTATTAAAACATTATTTTACTTGCCCAGAAGAATTTTACCTTCATTTGTCTTCTTCCAGGCATAAAACATTCATTCTTTTTTGGTATTTTGACTTAGCTAAAGTAAGGAAAATTTTGTTCAAATATCACAAATTTGTTTCACAATAAGCATAAGGAATATGAAATAAAACAGAGTACCTAATTTATTTGGCCAACAAAGTTCACCTTGTTTGCTACACTGATGTTTGGATAACCTCAAATTTAGTAAAAGGTCTATAAGAGTCCTGTAAAAAAAGAACACCAATTTGAGATATAGTACATGTGAAAACACTTCTCAGAAATTATCCATTTGCCTTTTTCCTTTGATCTTTTAATAGAAAACTTTAACCTGCAACAAGCGTGTAACTTAGTTTCAGTGAGCTCAGCTTGGCTTTTAACATACCTCAGGTGTTGGGTCTGCACAAACAAGATGGGGATTTTAGTAAGGGACAAAGGTTTGGGGCTTGCGTTTTCCTCCCCAGGTTTTACAGGTCACATTCTAAACCTACTCCACCTACTTATGGCTAAAATGCATTGATACTGATCAATATCGACATTACATATACAGGGAATACAGAGTGGATTTTAATGTTTGCTTGCCTGCAAATAGAAGAAAAACAATCTTCAAAGAAAATCTTGCAAAAAGAAACATTTTTCTTGATTTCTACAAGATTATATAACATGCATAATTGTCTCTAAGCACCCAGGAAAGAGACAATTTCCTTTCTAGGTGCAGGAAACCTTTTAACAATGACCATAGTTTAGTTTTTCATCATAAATTCTAACCTGTTTGAAAACCTTTTATGTTCTTGTTCAGATCAGAGATCTACTTACATTAGCTTCATAAAATTGTTCACATCCAGCTGGAACAAGGGAGAGGCACTTCAACACAGCACAGTTGTTATTACAGATATTCACTGTAAACTCAGTGTTAGAAACACAAAAGCTGGCTTCATAATGCAGCCTGAAAATACTGAGTTTATCACTTATAGGCAGAGTTTTGCGGGTTCTGATGGATTTCGGATTTCTAGTTGTTGGTCTCAAATGTGCTTTTAGTCAAAAAGGTGTTGTATTAGCAGTAACTATAATGAACATAATCAATGAATGTTGCAGGTCCAATCAGTGTAAGCTCAGAACACCTTATTTTCTGAAAGTTGGTGCAGGTATCTTGCCTCTGGTATTCATGTGGCCCATTTGACTCTATATTTGACCTGTGACTCTATATAAACACAGAGGCCGACAGTAGGTGTGTGTGTGTAACTGTGCCAAGCAGGACCTGAATCCTATTGTACATTGCACCCCCATTAGGAAAATGGGCACCATCCAACAATGATGCCTTGGAAGGGAACAATCAGGAACACTGATGTCATTCTATCTAATTATAATAGAATTAATAAGTGACTGTCTTTCAGAAGAAATTATCCAAAGTTGCTGCTTAGTTGTATGGAGTAAATAGAAATTGTCTCAACAGATTAATCAGACTTCATTGTTCTTAATACCAGACACCTATAAAATGTGTATAAATTACTAAAGATGCTAATTTGAAACAAACATTTTGTGAACATAATAGTTATGAACTCTCTAAGTGATCTGAGACACTGATTTAACTTTTGGAAAAGTTATCCAAAACAACACAGGAGTTCCATTCCCTAGAGGTAATGTTGCTTTATTCTCATTACTCACAGAGAGCAGTGGTTTATCTTCCATTGCTGTAAGGGGTATGTTGGCATCTACTGATCAAGGCATCCCTGTGTCTGCTCTTTCATCCACCAACACATTATCACAGTCTGCATTTTCCCACAAGGAAAGCAAACACATCACACTTTTCCAAAGAAAAGGAATCATATGAAGCAATTAATGGAAAAACATATTGGAGATTAGACCCATAAAGCTCAAAACAAATTTTTGAGTTGAATGTGAAGTCAAGTGAAAGCTTTTTTGTAGGATTATTACAATAATAGGGCTCTCAGGAACTACTTGCCCTCTCACTCAGGATATTTCACAGAAAAAATAAGAATCACCACAACAGTAATTAAATATTTCTATTTATTTTTTCATTAATACAGTATTTCTTTCCTCGCAAATGAAAAGATACTTATTGAAAAGCTATCAAAATAGAGTGCTATAGAACCTCTTGCTTCTTTTGCAAGACAATCTGCCTTAGTATTATTCAGAAACATCACTGATGCCTACAGAATAATCAATCTTTTCCCCCCAACCTAAATAACCATAATGGATCCAAGGCACATAACAGTGTATTAATTTTGGGAACCAGGTTTAACCTAGTACTCATAACAGAGATCTACCACATGAAAGGGTATAAGAATTACTATTTGAAGCAAAAGTTTATCAGTGATGATGGCAGATGAGGCTACTGCCAGATGGTGAATTAGTCTACTGTGAAATCAGAGTTTTGCTTTCTTCTGGAAGAAGCTGACAATAGCATTTAGACATTCGTCAGACAACCACCTCTCCGTCAGCACTTCACACTCTCTGCTGTTCACTGCATGGAGCTTCTCCTTTTCCATGCTCCGTAACAGCTGCTTAGACACTGCCAAGGCCTGGAGGAGAAGGAGTGGGACATTAGGAAGGTGAGTCTTCTATACTTTAATGCTTCAGGAAATAAAACAAAACCCACACTAGAATCCTAACCCAAGTGTATAAACATCAGATCTCTCAGCTTTTAGTCAACCTTTCTGCTAGAAGTGTTTATTGCATTTAATTCCCCAGACTGCTAATAAGGTGGAGAAGGCTCGTGGGAAGCAAGCCAGCAGTCCCGTAAGTGCTCATAATCGGAGTAGATGGGCAAAAGAAACAAAACCCACTTAGCTGTCTGCAGTGTCAAATGCCACCCACACTATCAGCAGCTGGCACAGCTGTTTCCTTCTGTCCGAGGAACACAAGACCACCACGACTGCAGTAGTCTTGCAAATCCTAAACTAGGGAGCAGGACTTTGCTGAGCTCATTGAAAATTAAAGCCACCCAGTGTCATCTGGAGTACCCAGAGTTCACACACTGTCATAATATTGCAGAACCATTTAAGATTCTTAAATATAAACTATTCCTAAAATAAAAACCTAAGAGAAGCCACCCAAGGCACTCACAGATACACTGCAGAGGTGGACTAACCAGTTAATTTGTAAGGCTTTTAGCCACTGCATCTCTGTGGACAGTGCACTGTCTTAGATGTAGACAGAATAGAAGGATCTGTTCCCCAGAAGCAGACAGACAGATGTGTGCTTGAAGGAAAATATACTGAGCCTCATTATTTTGATTAAGAATGACATGAAACCAAATGACAGGATACATTTGGCAGAAGAATTGAGAATGCTACAGGCTTACAAGGTGGAGAGAAATTAAAAATACTGACATTTTTGGGGAGGCTTGCATAAGCTTCTAATCTTGCCCAAACTTCCTTCTGAAAAGTGCTGTCAGGGAAGACTTCAGTCACAAGTCCCTGGGCACAGGCTTCTGCTGCAGTCAGCTTTTTATTGAAAAGCAACATCTCACTTGCCTGTATTTAAGAAAAAAAAGCATGATTCAACAAGACACAAGACTTGAATTATCAGACAGGGAAGCTGCACGCTTCCACATCACATTCATTTTATTCTCTTGCTTGTTAATATCTGCCCTCTGAAAAGAACACAAAATAGATTATTATTATTATTGTTGTTATTACTGTTATTATAAAGGAACCTCCAGATACTGTCTACTTCAAAAGCTCTCCTTGAGCAGAGTACTCAGTCCCAACATCCAGGCCATAATGAAGAGGTTAAGCAAGTTTCACACCCAGAATCAACCCCTGGCCTTCATCCCTAGGGACTGGCCTACAGTTCCTGCTCTTCACTAGAACTGTACATGTCTTTTTGAGCAGAGCTCCAAGGCTGCAATCTGAAATTACCGCACCATAAATGTGTTTGTTCACTTTTGCAGTGACTCCAAGATTTCTACAACATGAACTGGCAGGCTGTGTCTCACTGAACAGACTGCTCTTGGTACTTAGATATCTATGAAGCACTTGCTCTGCTCTTTATAGATTTTAACCCTGCTCAAAAAATACATTATATTAATGCATGAGATATCAGATAAGTATTTAAAACTATCCAGATTTTTTGGTGGGGTATCAAAAGAAGCAAAAAGGATTTATGCTGTTCTGAGAAAAAAACCAAATTAATTCAGCTGTCTCTTAATTTTTATTTTATTTTCTTTTTTTTTTTTTTTACTATTATTTAGTTTCCTTATTTCTAGAATAGACAGAAAAATTAAGAGTATGGACAGAAGACCACACTTTCTCCCACATCTGAGGATACCAACACACAAAAGTCAGATGATCCCACAGGTGGTGCAGACATTCTTACCTTGGCTAAGCCCATCAGTTTTGGAAACACATAAGAGGAACATCCTTCTGGGCTCTGCCCAAGTTGACTAAATGGGCAGTGAAATGTAGCCTGGAAAAAAAAAAAAGAACAAAACAAAGGAAACCTTACATCAGAGCATGGAATTGAAGTACTAGGATTTAGTTTTCATTTTAAATCTTCTACTGAGACAGAGTTCACAAAACACATCTGAACCATTACCATGATAGGCTTCAAATACCATCTGGTACCATTGCTTCATCTTCTCAATGCCCCCCAGAGCCGATTTTGTTTAATTCCATTCCAACATCCAACACCCTATTGATGAACTTGTATTATTTGAATACTGCACTTAGAGAAACTCATGTGTATGTGCAAAATCTTTCCAGAAAGGATGTTCATGCACATTTGCCTTAAAAATTATTAAATACATATTCCAAATAACTTAGGAGGCAAAAAAGATTTTCGCCTTTCTGAAGGCACACTGAGTTTCTTCTCCTGAAAAATTGAAGTCCCTGAATCTTCTTTCACCTAATTTTAAGCAAATCTATTAAAAGCTTGTGCCAGAAATGCAGCAAAGAGTCATACAGAATAATACCATAATTATTATGTTAGAACTCAACAGTAAATAATCTGTTAGAATAGAGAATAATCAACTTCAAGAAGGCTTCAGTAAACTTGAAGGTAATAGGAAAATTGTCACAAAGGATAATCTAAGTGAAAGGCTGGGTTAGATCCTATAGAAATCGTCCAAGAACTGTTACCAAGGGTTCAAGCAAAAGCTGTCCCAGTGCAGGTAGGAAGGTACTAGTTAAATAATGAGCTGGCCATGGACTTTAAGCACTTTTCTTTAATATACAGAAAGTGAAAACTATGTCAGACAATAAGTATGGAACTAATATAAGCATGCAGAGATTTTAAAAACACATAAGGCAAAATTAAGATGCAATTATCAATGATTAGATATACAACCAGTAAAAGGAAGCTCAAGTATGAATTTCAAGCCATTCAAGAAAGAAGGATAATGTTAAAAGGACAAAACATTTTATGCGTATTTGGATTAAGCTTCAACTACATCTATGCTAACTCATGGCCATAAGGAGATGATATGCTGAGGGCCAGTGACTAGACTTCCAAAAAGTCTTAGTAAAATTGAGAGGCATGAGTAAGAAGATATTACTGACAGACAAGTTAAAGTTTGTCAGGAACAACTTGGTATGTAGCGTGTGATACACAATAGGGAAAACTGTTTTACTGACAACTTTGCAGTAAGGGATCCAGGTGTTAGTTCAGATCACAAGTATGTAAATCAAATAACACAGTGAGATGTCAAATCAGAAATACAGCCTGCAGAATGTGGAAAAGTTCTGCTCCATTTCCCATCGGTAAGACACGAGCTGGAGTGATGTGTCCAGCTTGTACCACTGTGCTTAAAGAGACACAGAGCAAATGGAAGGAGTCCCGAGCAATGTGACTGCAGGCCACATGAGGAAAAGCTGAACAAATGAGAGCTGCTGAGCTCAAAAAAAGGAAAAGACTGAGAAGGTAAACCTGAGATGTATCTAATAGGCTAAGTACACTAATGGCTAAGGTTATACTAAGGGAGGATGAATATACACTGTTCTTTAAACTGAGGAACAAGGAAAAATAGATTCACCCTGTAACAAAAAAAGATCAGATGAGAGGGGTGAAAGAGGGAGAGGCCAACATTTTTCTAGTAAAAAAAGGGATCTATGGGCCATAATTGACTGAATAAATCATGCACATTATACAGGCATATGTCAGGAGTGACACAGTCATCAGTGATCTGTAATGAATTACTTCAGCGAGTTACTGAACCTCCATTCCATAATAAACTTTTGCTTCCCCTTTCACACCTAAAAGGGGCCTTACAAACATCATTTCATTTCACACCAGCTTAGAAGAGGGGCTCTTAGAAAAGAGCCTCTAAGCTGGAGTCACTAACTTGATAAGCATAACTACAGCATAGGAAATTGCATTCATGCTAACCACTGGCTGATGCACCCCTGTGCTGGTTATTAATACAGGTAGGTGTTCCTTGATGTGATATACAAAGCCTTTAGACTTTCCTGAAGTGTTCTTTTCTTTCAGATTATTATCAAATAATGTTTAATACAGAACAAGGCTTTAAGACTGTCTTGGGACAGGCCACATAATGTACTTACCCTGTCAGAAGCATAGACAAGGTCACACAAACCAAGGACAGTAACACAGATTCCAATAGCTGGGCCATTTACCACTGCAATCAGTGGTTTAGGAAAATCAATAAAATGACCCACAAACTCCCTAGAGAGAAGGGAAAACAGAAGATGCAAGATGCAAGAGACAGACCTCAAGTGTTTTCATCCAATATAAACAAATTGCAAAACACGTAATTAGACACTGTGTAGCAAAACCCATGAGCTAGATAGAAACTATGTAATGTCTGGGTTTTGAGCCTTTCAGAAATCAATTCTGACAAACAGCTGCACTTCCTTAGCAACTAAGAATCAAACATGTACATGTCAGCAGAGCTTTTCTAGCTCCTGTGATCAAGTTATGGAAGCGTTTTCCTCTCAGCTACAGTTGCTGAATACAGCTCACTGACAAGAGATCTGCCTACACAACCATCCCAACTCCACCCATGGAACAGCAATTCCCTTCACAGACTCTCTTCTGCAGTTTCCACCAATGGCAAGTGCCTAAGGAAGCCATCCAATCTGCAAGCATCTCTCAGATGCAATTATTATATACAGAAGTAAAAGAGAAGAAAAAAATCTACTTAAGTAAGGAAAAAAACCAGACCCTTATGTGAGATGATATCCCTGATCTACTCAGCCTTAGAAAATAAATTAATTTAACAGGTAAATGAAAACTTAAAGGCAGAATCAAGATCCCAGAATTACTGGGCAATTTTGAACAAGTTCATTACATCTGTCTATGTTCAAAGAAGTCTGCCAGTGAAGGTGTTTTGGCATTTCCTGCTAGTGTAGACACTGCTGGATATCAAGAAAGCTACAATTCTTTCATATACAGTTAAAACAAGGCTTTTGTCATTGTCCCTGTCCGTACTTTGGGGACTAAACAAGGAAATCAAGTCTTTAGCATCACCATACTTTAAAAGATTACCAATATTAATCTATTTATTTCATACAATTAATACCACCTTCTCCCACGCGATCTTTGTGTTTATGCACATGGTGAGCCCTTAGACACAGCCACCCAAACAGATGAATCGTAGCATAATTGAGTCTCTGCTGCTGTGTTTCCTAACAATGCCTGCAAATCAGATTTTTCCCATTACAGTAACTTATGCATATATGAAACCAAGATGTTCTACTTGAGTAACACTGCTCCATCTTTAGCCATCTTCTCCATTTCACCAGGCTGGACATTAGCGAAATTATTCAGATCATTTCCACTACTATAGAAGTCTCCATTTCCTGCAGAGAACACACAGGAGTAAATGCACCAATGGTTTCTGAGTAGGAAAGAGAAGAGAAGCTTTCATTTATTACATTTACAAAAGAATTCCATCCCAAGTGTCTAATAACGTTAAGTAATTAGACGGATTTTCTCAAAGTATACACAATATCTTAAAGGACATCTAGGGTTTAAAAATAACTTTTGACTAGCAATTTGTTGGAAAAAAACACAATCAGTAAAAAGCCAAATAATGTTAGCTGTGAAATATTTCATGGGGAAAATTAATTTTCTTTTTTTTCCTATAACTGTCAGATGGAAAAAATATTTTATTTCTTTCTCTGCACACTTCCTCAGGATTTCTTTTCTGTCCGTTTGCAACCATTCAGACAATTAGATATGAGAAACTTTTTTTATAAACAGGACAATGGAAATTTAAGTTGATGCATCCCCCTTTATCCACCTTCAAAAACTGATAAAGAAATCAAAAGTAGACAGAATAACCTATTTAATATGTAGCAGTGTTTCGCATTTTTTACGATCTATCTAGAAAAAAGCATAGCAGTCTAAGGATAAGACTGACAGCACTGCATTGACATCACTGTACTGGAAGATGGATTTTTCAGTAAGAAACAGATCAGCTGGTATTCAATGTCTAACTCAGTTTGAGGCACCACCAAAAAAGGAAGAAGCATTTAAAAGCTGACTGCATGGCTTGATTGCCTAAATCACCCTGTGTTCCATGAGGACATTCACAGGATGGGACCTGCTTTACACTGCAGTGCTCTTATCCACTGTGTGAAAAAGAACAGAAAGGTTTTGCAGAGGTGTTTGCTGTTGCCTCACAGCTGTTTAATGTGTTAGTCTTTCCAGGTTCAATTGTGTGCATCACCTTTATCATCTTGTAAGGGCTGTAGTGCACAGTCATTGTGCACCTACAGAAAGGAAATCCAGCATCCTGGCAATGGGAACCAGGTGTTGGTAAAACAGACAACCGAGAAGAATTTGCAAGCAATTACCTCAGAGTAAACAGGTTCAAACCCAAACTCACCTTGAATTTGCACTAGTCTCCTGCCAGTCAAAACTCAAGTTTTGGCTAATTTCCTAAAAAGATACTTTTCTGCAATGAGGACAGGCCAGACAGGCAGGTACTCAAAAGTAATTAAAGCCCTTAGGAGTATTCTATGTCTGTCTTCTCAGCTGAGAAAGATGTTTTGATGTAACACCAAACTTGCTTAAGAATTTAAAACACCAGCTTGAAGAAAATCTGCCAAAACACTTTGGAAAACCTTTGGTCTACAATAGAGGAAAGAACTTCGTCACTTAATTTTACCTTAGTCTAAACACAGGTAGGTATTTCATGTCAGTATTATACCTTGCTATAATATAAAACATACCAGTAATAACTGCTATGGTAGAATCATTTTTTCCAGCTTCTTCAAGTGCTTTGATAATTTCTCTGTACATCTGCATAAAAGGAAAATCAACAAGTACAAATGTGATGCTTCAAAAGAACATAAAAATGAGATAGACACTAACAACAAGGAACTCAAGAGATGGATTAGCTATGATACTTTTAAGTACTGAACAATTTGTCATGCACAGAAAGTTTGCTATTACACATGAAGTACTTCTGACCTCACACTTGCAATACTCAAAACTTGCAGTGCAAACCTAAAGGACAAAATAAGGTCCTTTGGAAAAACAAGCACTGATGTGAGACAGGTAATGTCAATACAGTTTAAGTGGACAAAACAATATATTAAAGAATTACCAGCAGTGGGGTGAAGACCCTGCTCTGGTATCTGTGCAGTTGCGAACCAGGAAAATTGTGATGATTCCAATAGGACAGACTTACTCATAAAGATAACTGTGGGAAACAGAGGATCACCTACACAAACATGGAGCAGTGCTGAGCCAATGGCTGCACAAATGCTTTGTTATATTCAACACAGAAGTCAAATCTTGCATGCAAACACAGGCCAGTCTTCCTGCAGTTTGACATTTTAATTTAGTCTAGAAGAAATCAAGAGACACAGGAAAGCCTAATCTGTAAAATTTTAGCTGAGTGATTTCGTTTTGTACTTGATATTTGTTCCTTAGGTTGTTAGGTCCCTCACAAAGTTCAGACCACCATGCTTCAGCCAGTTCTGTTGAACCTGTAGTAAGGACTCTTTAAAGATCCAAGTAGCTTGTCCAGAAAGAAAAGGATCATTAATCCTCCCAAGTTCATTTCTTTACCTGATGGTTGATGGCATTTTTCCTATCAGGTCGGTTAAACATTATCTTTGTGATATTGTTTTTGGTAGTAACTATTAATGTTTCATAGCCATCATGTCTGCCCTCTTCTGGAGAAACTTCTTTCTTCTGGCTAGCAGATTCTGCAGAGACCAGACTTGAGACAAGGTCAGCATATTTCTGTCTGGCATCATCCTGCAATAAAAGAGAAGAAATTAAAAAGAGGGAAGAAAAAAATAAAAAAGTAAGAAGAAAATAACACAAAATTATGAAAAGCTAAAACTGAAATCAGTTACAGTTCTAATAAAATGGGTACCTGGGTGGAGGGGGAGGGGAAGGTGACTGCTTCAGGACAAAAGAAAATTAAAATCTCCATTATAATATATTCCAGTTAGTGGGGAGAGGAGGGGAATATGTTGTATTTGAGCACTGCAGAACTGCATCAAGTCACCTTAAAGGCAGCAGTAATAGATTCACAAAATAAAAGTACACAGATGCTGGGATGATGACATTTTGCTGGAAGAGTGCCCCCATCCATGATTAGGATTACCAGAGAGGCCTTTGTCATATTCCCAGCATTTACACATTTCTATGGATCCTTTGTTTCTGCTTTCCAGTCAGACATTTCTCCAACAAAAGGTTTTATTTTAGAATATGTGTTGCTGAAAATAAGAGCACTGAAATGAATCTTATGGCATTTTAAGACTGCTTGAAGACAATAGTCTTCATTTAGCACTAACATGACACACAGAAGACTAAAGAATCTGTCTCCTTAGCAGCGATTTAAAAGAATTTTAAGTACTTGGTTGTTACAACTTACTGGCTTGAAAGGATAATGCACTTTGAACAATTCCATAATCCATAATTAGTAGCACATAGAATTGTCTATCCATTCTCCACTCTAACTTGAGGAGCTGATTTTTTTCCTTAATTATTTCTTGACTACTCCTGAAAGCTGCAGGGCCATCTCAAAAGTAACCCTAAAACCCCAAACTGAACAGAACATTAAAATGCATCCCAAAAAACCCAAAGCAGAACAATATCTTACATTCATGAACTTATGCAACTGTGTTTTGTTAAAAAAATTAAGAAAAATACAAACCCCCTCTTCTATATTAAAGAATCTTTTTGACTGGGCTCAGCAGCTACTACTGAGCAGCGGGCTTAATGCAGCCCTGACAGAGCTGATTTGAAAATCTTGTTTCCTCATTTAATAGCAGCTGAGGAAGCCATGGCAGCTCTATGCAGTGAGACTTACTAGAGCCTGCAGAAAAAAGGAATGCTTATGTATCTCTGCATCTTTATTCTCCCTACTTGCTTCACTCGACTTCTCTAAAGGTTATGAAAGGTCCTAAAAATATCAAGATATATTGAGAAAGAAGGAATGAAGAGAGGCTCTCAATACACCAATTTTTTCTAGTCTTTTAGTCAACAGCATAAGAGACTGACTTTTTAAAATGGCAAAGTTATGTATATGCTGAATTCAGAGATTTGTGTTTTGTAGTAAGCACTGAGAAGATCAATCCATCTTTCTTAAAGAGAAGAGCATGGGCCATAATGGAGTAAAAAAATGAACCATAATGCAAAAAAACACTACTTCCATTGGAGGTCACCACATAAGATCTCTTACACGGATACAAGCTGGCAGTAATAATGTAGAACTAGGCTTACACACTAAAAAAAAACCAACTCCAAACACTGAAGCAGTGAAGTGATTGAGGAATACAGTAGGAAACATTTGGATGGCTGAAGCAGAGATGCTGAACTAGCATCTAATATTTTTAGTCATCAGCCACTCATTTAAAGACCAGGTACTTTAAGGTAGAGTAATTACAGAGTGTCTAAGTGAAATGTTGGGTTTTGTCACCTGAGACAAATTGCCAAGAGAGTTCCATGCATCCCACTTGGCTTTCTTGATGAAGTCCAGCATACCTGGTTTTGGAGCATTGCAGGGACCTTCAGTAGCCTGAAAAGAGAGAAACAGACTTATTTAAACCTTTGATTGAAGTTCACACGATTTGGTAGAAAAGATGATTGATGACTGTTCTGAATACTTATCTGATCAGGATAAAGAATTCAACTCTGAGGGAGAAGGAACACTGGTTGGACAATATTCTGACAGTTCATATACCATGAGGTTTTCAGTGTCTGCTATTTCTAATATTGCATTGGGCTTCCAGAAGCACCTAACCAATATGAGAGACTGGTCTCCAGAACACCCATGCATGTTAAGTTCTCCTGCCTCAAAAACTGTGGTAATTTTATACTTATAAAGAATGTTAAAGACTTCTTTGCCATGTGAATAGACCATTGAATAGCATCTATTAATTTGGATCCTACTTCAAAGTTGGCCCTGCTATGAGCATGGGAATTGGACCAGCTGAACTGCAAGAGTCTGAGCTATCCTGAAGTATTCCATGATCAGTTTTCCTGAAGAAAAATAAACTATTGGAAAGAAATATTTCAAGTGGAAGGCAGCAAAAAAGAAGGAATACATTTATGATCTCACTATTATTAATCAATAAAGCTACTGGGAACCATCAGCTGTCTTTAAGGTTTTTTTAAATGAGTTACTGATTGCCTTCTTCAACATAGCAAGTCACAGCCTGTACTGACCCTGCAGTCAATCCTGATCTACAAATACTTCCCAAAATACCAATACAAGCCCTGCTATGGATATAAAGCCATTTCTGCAAAGGTCTCCTTTCATGCTGTGGTAAAAAATAACCTTCACTCGAATTGTGGAGGAACAGTTCCTTGAATTCAAAATAAACAAACAAAACCTACAATGACCATACTAAAAAGAAAAAAGAGAGGAAAAAACCCCAGAAATCAACTTTCAAATGTCAACACGATTATATTAGAGGCCCAGGTGACCGTAGATACAATAAATTTGAGAGGAAGCATTCAGCCCACTCTTTTTTTCCTAGGCATAAGCCATTTTGCAAAGCTGAATCAATATTATTATATGGAAGGCATTACACAATGGATGTCATTTTGCTCTATTTCTTTGAATAAGGGTTTCTACTCAAAGCATGAAAAAACAGGTTTGGCTTCCCTCAGAATTTAGGCGTTTTAAGGGGCTGACATTTCAGGAACACAATTTGAGCACACGAAGAGCTTGTTAACACAATACATTTGAACAGACTGTATTTTAAATAAATTTTACAGGCCCATCCCCTCAGGTTATAAATGCTCCTTACGAAATAAAATAAGTCAAGTCAAGCCTACCTGTTTAAACAGGGCATAGAGTTTCAACTTAGTTTCATTCCCAGGATCCTTTTTCAAAAGCTTCAGCTGTTCTTGAGCCTTTTGGAAATCCTTCTGGCTGACCTGCATGGTGGCTGCAGTCATGTGCAGGTGAACTGCTGGAATGCAAACAGCTTGTGTTGGCCTGGGAGTAAGTGGGGAAGAAAAATCCCATTACTTGATTTTTGTGAAAGGGCAGAGGAGAAAGAAATACACCACTTTTTAAGACATTTAAAGTAAATGTGAAACATTACATACAACACTAATCAAAACAACAAGAAAGATATCAAAAGTCACAAGACAGTTGCTTTGGAAGTTTGCTTTTGCCATGATATAATTAACCTTTGGAAATTACGAATTTTTATTAATTATTGAAATCTCATCCCCTTGTACTCAGCACCTTGAATAACGCATTCAGTTCCGGGCCTCTCAATACAGGACAGACATTTTGGTGCTGGAATGTGTCTGAAGAAGGGAACAAAACTGGAGAAGGGTTTAAAGCACAAATCCTATGAGTAGCAGCTGGGGTTTTTAGCCTGGAGAAAGGATGCTCAGAGGGACCTTGTCACTCTCTACAACTGCCTGAAAGCAGGTTCTAGCTGGGTAGGGGTCGGTCTCTTCTCACAGGTAACAACTGACAGGATGAGAGGGAACAGCTTCAGGTTGCACCAGCAGAAGTTCAGATTGGCAAAGAAGATCTTCCTAATATCCACACAAGTGGTCAGGTGTTGGAAGAGGCTGCCCAGGGAAGTGGTGGAGTCACCATGCCAGGAAGTATTTAAAAGATGTGGCATCTGGGGACATGGTTGAGTGGTGGACTTGACTGTACTGGGTTAATGGCTGGACTTGATAATCTCAAAGGCCCTTTCCAACCTAAATGGTTCTCTGATTAGCAGCTTTTTATGTCCAAGAACTAATATGAGGATGCAGCCTGCTCTTTGTGATCTTTTCAAGTGTGTGCTTCTAGCTAGAAACATTTAAATTTCAAAGTCTGGTTCTCCTTCAGGGTAGCACAAGTGAAGACTGATTTCAAAATGTACTTTGGAAAAGGACTGTCAATAAGCCAGCTTGTAGACATTTGAGGAAAAAAAAAAAAAGGCAGTCAAAATATTCTGGGAGAACAACTTTCCACAAGAAAAAGGCAGTTCCACCAAAACCTCCCCCAAAAGTAGCAAAGCTAACCCAATTCTATAATACTTTGTAAAAGTAGGTTTACCTCAGTGAAGCTTAGAATCAAAAGCCAAGACGTCTTACAATTTTGATTTATTTCAAGAGGGCAAAAGCATGTTATTGCAGCTTCTTTTTTGTAGTTGTTGAATTGCAATATACGTTAAGCATTTTTACTGTTTTTAAAATGTTTGCCGTTCATGTATGAACCTTCCTTCTCTATTCTAGTAAAAAGAAAAAAAGCCCAACTTTCCCTATTCAAACTTACAGACTCACCTCTCATGCTAGAACATCATATATGATAGATTTTATAATCAGTCTTACTTGAAAAACTAATGAGTATCTCAAATGAAGACTGACAGATTGCCTAATCTATTTAATGTTAATATTTCAGTTACAGGACATCATGGAAATTCTGCCTTTTTATACACGCTTAATGAGAATTTAAAAGATGTTCTACTGCCTACCTCAAAAATATCCTCATTACTCTTACTTCCTAAAGAAAATATATTTTCTGCTGAAAGCCTTAAAGTTGCAGACAGAAAGTGTAAAGAATGTGAACTGTTCCCCAATAATTTTATATCACTTCCATTTTATGTAGATAGATGATTTCTTGTAAAAGTATTTGTAAGACTCATTGGTTTTATGTCATATTAGAGCCCTTCTTTATTAATAAAATGTAAGTTCTGATATTTTGGAGATACCAAGTTCAAATGACAGACATGGAAAGAATATTTTTTGTTATACACAGATTTTCTTTCAAAGTGAAAGGATTTCAAAATTTGCTTCAAAATCTTATGCCAGTAGCAAGAAACCTATCTGAACAATCCAAATGGAATAGGTTACCAGAAAAGGTTGCAAGAACACAAAGTCCTTTTACTTGAGCTGATCAGCTGTAAGCCTTTACTCAGATAGCAGCGCACCCAGAAAAACATGAGGTAAACAACTCTCACAGTAACCAACATTCAAGCTGGTGTGTTCAGGAGACTCTGTCAGAGTTTAACAAGTTCATCCCTTAAACAGCTGGGAGCTTATTTAGCCAACTTGTGAACTCCATTTCCAGCATCAAAAAAACCTTCAACAAGAAAAAGCGCACCTAAATGGATACGGATACAAGCTTTCTAACACTGCATCTCTTTCATTAGTCTGTCCTGGAGTCCTAGAACATGACACTTTCAGTTCCTATTCCCAAATGTGTTTTTAAAGTCATATTTACAGGAAGAATAGCTGTTTCTTTTGGTTTGGCTTTTTTCCCCTCCATTTTGCTAGCCATCTTTGGAATTACTGAAATGCTACTGTCCCCAGATGATCTGTGCATCTGCTACAAATTTTCTTGTCAGTCTAGACTGTGACTGAGGTAGATCTCATGTTTAAAACTGGGGATTTGGGTTTACACCATGTTTGACAATCTGGATTTCATTCCAGCCTGCCTGTGGTCAGTATCATAAAAAAGCTTTAAGAATCTCTTTTATATACAATTTGGTAATGATCATAAATTAACAAAAGTTGAGGATGAGCAGCTGGGGAGAGGAGGATGCCATAGCAGTTGGTCTGAAGGTAAGCACACGCATATATTTATGGTTAAGGTGGGTTTGGTCTGAGTTTCTTTGCATTTAGCAGCTCACAGTTCTTCCTTATTAAGGATGCAAAAGTAGACAAGTTAGAAGAGGAAGAAAAACAATTAGGTGAATTAAAAAAAATTTGGCTGGGGAAAAGTGAAATGATCTTTCAGTAAGTCCAGTCTCAGAGGAACTTTGCTGTTTGATTATATGTTGCCCTGGTTTTTCTGAGATTTTTTAAAGCCTTCTACTTATTTGTAAGATGGAGTCAGTTCTGTAGCTACTGTTGCGATATTAAAGTTCAGTCTTTCACTTTCTCACGCTTTGGAACATAAACAACCTTTCTTGTTTTTGTTCACTGTCCTTTGCTTACATATTTCCAGCCTGAAAACAATGTTAGTTGACAACTGGCATAGCCAGTGGGGTGAAGGGGTAGTAACCCCAAGATCCAATGTGCTTTCAGACCCACAAAATTATAAAAGGAAAGAAATAAACAGGCTGGCCCTCTTTTTCTCGGTGGGGAGCAGCTTTCACTAAAGACCTCTGCCTCTGTGTGGTTGATTATTGCGTTCCGGGCAACAATTATATTCCCTTTTTGCTTCTTAGTTAAATATTTGGGTAAAACTGTTATCTATCCACTTCTAATGCTTCACCTTTCATTCTTCTTTTCCTCCTTACCTACTGATTTGTAATAGGAAATTGTGCAACCTAGGTGTTTATTAAAGTCTGTTTATAAGAAAAGGCCTTTTATCTTTCATTTTCCTTGCTGCTTGTAGCTCAATTCTCTGCAGGACATTGATGATTCACCCCATTCCTTCTGCCTTCTGATCTGTACAGACATTTCCTATACATCAGAGATGCTCATCAATTCTTGACACGCTAAGGCTAAGCTGACTACTATGATTTCTCTATTAAAATAACAACAAAGGATGAAAACAAAGGAAAAATTAAATTATTTCACAATTAATTCATCTTGAGCAGGACTTCATTCTTCAGAGGCACACAGGAACAGCAGTAAGAAAGCTTCCTAATCCCAAGCAGATCACACAGAGTGACGAGATGACTCTCAGCACACACAGCAACGCTGCCACGTCTGGCACTGCACAGTGGTGCCATGCCACAGTCCCAAGGACAGAGGAACAGGATAGGCTGCTGCATACAGAGTGCAATGACCTGCTCCCTCCATCTGCTGCTCCCTTGCTGTGTCACCGAGTCCTTCTTAGTCACCCACTGAGTGAATCTGTGCCCCACTTCAGTGGCCACACAAGACTTTGCTGAAACCACACAAGGCAGGCAGAGAGCCTGGAACCTGAAATACAAACTTTTAACCCAAGCAGGAAAAGAAGCCTAGGAAAGAAGCAATCAAAACCCACTCCGTTATTTCTTTCTCATCTACTCACTGCAACAAAGGGAAATAATTTCCTTCACAAAGTTTCCTGTTTATTGCCTTGCACCCTGTGCAAATTAGCTGCCACTGCCCCAGTGCTACAAATTACCTTCTCTGTAGCGGCACCCACAGAAGAGTGGTGAGGGCTGGGAAAGCTCCCCCAGCTGGGTAAAAAGCCAGCTCCCACCAGAGAGACAGAGGCAAGAGGAGTCACAACTTGGCAGTGCAGTCAGAGTCCATGACAAATGCCTGCGCTCTCCTGCAAGACCAGGCACTGGGCACTTCGCAAGCTGTACACTCTGAAAAAAGAAATAAATCCTGGGTATCACTGTCTGAACCTGGAACATCCGGGCTGACAATCATTTCGTATTTATTCCCTCGGTTCAGACACCTCTGTTGCCATTCAGTCCTTCAGGATATCTTGGAGGTTCATCATTCATCCTATTCACTCTACCTGTTCACTTAAACATCTCTCGTTCTGATAAACATTCAAATGTCTCCTAAATTTAGGATTGCAATTGCACTGAAAGCAATTTCTCACTGTTTATATTATTCACAAAAAGACTGCTAAGTCTGTTAAAGGCAGGCCTCTCATGTTCGTGTAGTTCAATCACTTGCATAAGAACCTTAAAAGAGTTAAAAATGCCAAGGTTTTGCAAAATACTGACTGCACACTTCCTAACTTTTAAAGCAACATAGCAGTTTCCTCATAAAGACTGAACAGAAGCCAAAAGATCTCTTTGCACAGGAAATACCACACACACATCAGCAAAAGAAAGGAAGGGATATACCTGAAATCCATCTTCCATTTATTTAGTACAAGTTTTCTTTTAAACATTACTAGATCCCAGGAAAATAAAGCACATAGAAAAGCAGTTAAAAATCCTATTAGGATTAAAAGCAGTGGGTGGTGCTAGATACACATGGGTTTAAAACTCCTGACAGAAATGGAGAACACTCATTGTACATTATTTTAAGTAGCTTTAAGGAGACAAGCAAGAAAAAGAACAGGAAGTGTTGTTAGACAAAAGCAAGAAGCACATTAAACTGTCACTTGGTTGAATCCTGCAGCATCTTTTGTCCATTATGTGTAATACTTAGTTCATGTGTACAACATCCCTTCTTTGCCATGATCACTATCTCAGGGTGCTGTCATTTTCCCCACTGCTCTTTCCACATGTTCCTCATGCAGAACAGCAAAGGGCACAGTAACCACCCCTTGCCATTTCTCACACAAAGAGTTTTACAGCATCATGAAGTGCCACTATTTCTGCTCATGTTCTTTCCATCTTGAGAGAAAATGAAATTAAATACAGGTTTGCTGCTGCTGTTTAAAGAGTTGTATGGATTGGTTTTTGTTGGCTTTTTTTTTTTTTATGACACAAAGAAATCAATTCCCACAAACCTCAAGGTGCTCAGTGTTTGGTTATAACCTAAAACAAGATTCTGATTGCATGCTTCTCCTGAATCCCTGAAGAGACAGCACACATTTCCCAGCCAGACAACCAATTTTTCTAGAAGGTTCAGGAGCCTAAAACATATCCCAAGAGCTTCACCTGCCCCAGCATCAGCAAGTGCTGCTCTTACAGGCTGCTGTGAAGTCACACAGGAGAAGAGAAACCAAATGAGACCTCCTTGCTCCCTGTCCTCCTGCTGTGGGGACACATCCATCCACAGCAAGGAACCATGCAGAGTCACTGAGGCGGTCCTTGCCTGCTGAGGCCTGGACAATACCACTCCAACAAATTTCAGGCTTCATTCCCCTTCTTTCAGCAGCATTTCTCTCACTTTGATCCTCCCTTAAAATTATTCTGATTTTTCTCCCTGGAGAGGAAAAGGTATCTGGAGAAGGAACAGCAACTTTGGATCATTAGTTCAGGACATCAAGGGGGGCAGGAGCAGAGCTGGTGGGAGAGCTTGTCACTACTGGCAATTGTAGCAACTGTTAGGAAATGAGGAGTGTGAAGGGAATAGAAACCTGTATTTAAACTGTAACCATGAGAAAATGAGTGAACCATCTGAAAAAGAAAATTCAACATGACACACCAACTTCTCTCATTCCACCCCGCCCCAAACCTTCATAACAGAATCTCTAACAAGATTAAAAAAAAAGAAAGTTTAATCACCAAATAATGATAATGAGCAAAGCATTAGCAGTACCACGCTTCCTTGGTAACCAAGAAAATAGTATTTATCATTTTCCATATTCACTTACAGTATTTTCTGCATGCAGTAAATTTAAGATTGTGCTTCACTTTATCTTGCTGACAAGAGGAAGCTATTGTCTATCCTGTTAACATAAAAATTATTAGAAAATTTTAATCTGCAGGTTTCCCAAGTTATCATTCATCATTCCATTGGTTATACTCTAGTGAAAACAAACAGATAATAATGTAACATTACGGACTCATGCCTGGGCACCTACACAGCAATGTAAGAGACTTCCCCATACCGCTTAAAGTGGAGAGGGCTCTTTTCTGCTCTATCTCTCCAGTTATTCTCCCCATACAAGCTGCCTAGACCTGCACTGGGAAAAAGAGGCACCTGAAAATGCTCAAGCAAACTGAACATCCTGTGGCATGTTTGGAACACTCATTGTTCCTTTGCTGTTGGGAAAAAAAAAAAAAAATATGGACAGCTATGGAGAGTGTAGATGATAAATATGTAGATAAATTCTGGGTAGTTTCTTCTGGCTCTAGAAGAAAAGCAAACCTTTCTTTCTTTATGCCATCTTATTATAGGCTGTTGCCAAAGAAATTCAGATCATTTAATTATACACACTTCTCACCATATACTCTTTTCAGATTGGTTTTCTTTTTTTTTTTCTTTTCCTGCTGCTGAATTACTTTGTCATGTGTGCCTATCAAATCAATGATGCCTGCCTCTGCTGTTAGACTTTTACCTGCAAAGCACTCTTCCTTTAAGTTGTATAGACAGATTTTCTTACAAAAAGGAGTTGTATAGTAGGCAGTGACATTATAATATTAAAAGAAACCTCAGCTTGAGAATTTTTACACTAATAAAGGCAAATTGCTTCAGGTTTCTATTTCTAGGTCTGTCCTTTCAAGTTTCTTCTCTTTTACTGGAAAATGAGGAGTAACCACTAGGAGAAGGGAGGTAGTGAGTGAGTGGCTGCACGGTACCCCAGCCAGGGTTAAACCACAGAAGTCCTTTTTGATACCCAATGTGGGGCACAAAGGGTTATGATAACAACAGATCTAACCAGAGCATGTTAGAACAAATTTGTTAAAATCATTTAATAAATTAGTTTAAGAATTGCTGGTTACAATGCTGTTCTGCTTGCTCAGAGTTCCTGCACATGTGCTCACAGCCCCTGTTCCATCCATGGGGTCCTATCAGCATCAAAGTCATTCTCTGGAAATCAATGCATTTGGGGAAATTTGGGGAAATACCAAGTTTTATTAACCATGGCAACACCATGAAGGAGTTGATGACTCAGTTGACAGAACTCCAGCCTTCCTAAAAAATCCCCAAGATATAAGGAAACAATTATCCCTTCCTGTTCCACCAGTACAGTCCCTGGCAGTACCCCACTATACCACAGCATGGAGTAACTAAAATTTATTGCTATTAGGCAATCGGAATGTTTCTACTGTTCTCATGCTTCCAATGTATCTAACTAGTAGAAAACATCAATTCAAATACTCTATAAACAATTTACTTACTACTACTTTAACAAACAGAAAGAAATGAAAGTCAGATTATTTTCCCCTTTACATTAGAATGTTTCAAGAGTTGTTCTAAACACAAGTTTGGTGTATAAATCCTTATCAGCTTTTACTGTTTTACACTCCTACACTGTTTTGACATATAAAAACTAGAGGATAATTATGTGTCTGTTGGCAAATTGAAGTGCTGAATCACTTTTGTTTAGTGCAAGTGCCCAGCTGTGCTTGATAGGTTTTTTCAATATTAAAGAATAGCTAAGAATAAAGGCTCTAGATTACCATTCACTGGGATATGAAATGGTCTGATCTTTGTCCTCTGTACATGCAGTTTTATTTTATTTATGCTGTCATCACAGCTGCTGGGAGGGATACTAGGATCCCTGAAATCTCCACAAGAAGTCTCTCTTTCCAGCATACTTAAGTTGACTGGACATGGTGAATGACTAAATCATGAGAGAACCTCCTGGATATGCTCAGTCCATGTAAGACATATCTAAAATACAAAGACTTACAGACAGATATCCTCTGAAACAGATTTCTAAGTTAAAAATAAGAATGTTAGCAGAAAAAATATACAGCTGCAATACTCATACATGTGAGATTTGCTGAAAATCACTGAGAGTTTATTGCAGCATTTGGAGAGAAGCAAACTCAAATACATTCCTTACACATCCTTATCCAAGGTGAATTAACAAAAAGTTATAAACTAATACCCAAAATCATTTTGCTGCTAATGGAGAAAGGAAAAAGCCATTTTGATTTGGCTTGCAGGGACAAATCTTGTTGGCTGTAGGGAGAGCAAAAAACCATATACTTTAATATAGAATGGCTTATGGCCAGCATAGGTAGGTTTCTTGACAAGGATACAACCAGCTCCTACAGCTCCACCCACATCAGAACACCCACTGACACTCCTCACAGTGCAGCTAAATCAGTGAAAGGAAACAAAATTCTTCTCTGAGGCTTACTTTCTCTCCTGAATCCATGACACCTAGTTACAATAGGGGTGGACAAAAAGAACACTGAACAAAACAGTGACAAAGCAGTATCTGCCAATGGCTTATCCTGCCTAAATCTAGATCTCTTTCAGACAGCTTAGAATGAAACACTTTAGGTCCAAACACAAAGTAGCACACTGCTTTTGGTTTTGTCAATATTTCCAGCACCCACAATCAGACCAACAGGTTGTCTTTAACGATCTGGGGCTATTTACTCAACAAAAATCTGATAGTCTGAAATGGAAATGACACATACCAAGGGACTCCACATCATGTCTTACTAAGACAGAGTTAAAAGCTTAACTTATAGCATTTAGAAGGCTGCACCTAAAGCAGCAGCTCCCAAGACAGAGGTCAGAGGATTTGTGCTGAATTGTGCCAGTTATAACTGAGGAGGCAACACAACCAGAGTCAAACTGGCTTCTTCTATCATTGTAGAGATCATGAAGAATTACTGATGGGGGAAAGAGGCAGACAACCCATATAACTTGGATATTCTTCCTCTGAATAAAAGTGTGCTTCATCTGGCATTGTACTGACAATTAAGAAAACACAAAACCAGATTCTTTTGTTTGAGAAACAGGCTGACTACACTGACTTGCTTGAAGCAGTAAGCATTTTACAAGCGTGAGTATCATGGTATGAGATGACAGCATATTTGAAATTAAAAATTTACCCTGTTTAATGGTTAGCTTCTAAAGACCAAATTATTCAAGAATTATTGGCCATTCTATAAGCTACATACCTCTTACACCAGATCTTCTACCAGAAAAAGTATTATCAGAACACCTTACCAGAAGAGCAGTAGCCACACATTTGGAGGGCCAACGAACCAGCAAAGAATCCATAAAACACAGTATTTCTAATCCTCAATAACTCATTTTTATTCACAATTAAGAATGGAATCTCTTCTACTCAACACTGGTGAGGCCACACCTGGATTACTGCATCCAGTCCTCAGTTCCATAGTACAAGAGACATGGCCATACTGGAAAGAGACCAGAAAGAGCCACAAAGATGGAGCATCTCACATATGAAGAGTCCTAGAGAACTGGGATTGTTCAGAAAGCTGTGTTCCACAACAATCCATCCTCAGGACTTCCAGACACCTTGGCTTGATACTAGCTAAGAACTGTGAAATCCAGCTCAATTACGTACAGCTTGCTGCTCTGGATTACATTTTGATGATTTTAACTGCTGTGTGTATTTCCATTCAGAACAGTTTAAGAGTGTGCTTAAATAAGGATGTAAGTTTACCAAGACAGTTTTCTGGAAAACTATCCAACCATCTCACCACTACCTTTTAAGTTGTATTGGTAAACCAGCCTGAGCAAACAAGATGTAGTAGCCCCTGCAATTAACGTGAGCATTTTGCAGAGAAAGCCTCCCATTAAGAGATTTAGTTGTTCATTTTGTTGTTCATTCTTTTGACTAGTTAAGCCAAATATTCAAAATACAGTGGATTAGTTTATTCCAATGGCTATGTTTCAGAATCTGGGCCCTTAAAGAAAAAGACAAATTCAAGATCCATTGGTGGTACGAAGAACCTTTCTGAGAGACTCTGAAAGTTACCTTACAAATGCTAGGGGCAGCTGATTTTATCAGTATTTTGCAAAAACTTACTGCAAAACGTCAAATGGCACAAGGTTTCAAGAAAAGAAAGAAGGTGGTTTCTTCAAAATATAAAGAAAAAAAATTTACTACTTGAAAGGTAAGGAAAGTATGATGAGCTCTCTTAACTTCATATTGACTTGCACCAAGACAGAAAAGACTGAGCTTAGGGAAAAAATAGGTTTGAAATTAAGGCAGAAATGTGCTCTGCTTGCTTTTCTGGTGGCCAGGCAAGAGTCTGTGACCCACATAACTTCAATTGCAAACATCAACTAGAACTACAGATCTGACCTAGCAGAGGGAAGTTTGCAAAGATAAGCATGGTTATCTTGAGCAGGAGGAGCAGAACAGAGTACCTGAGCACTACAGAATCCAGCACAAGCCAAGGAGAGCTGATAAATGGAAATAGGTTGCAGAAAAAGGGAATAGCAAAGAGCTGAGCAAGGTGCATTAGTGCAGCCTGAAATACAGCACCACGAGGCACAACTTTCAGAGTCGGAAACCAAAATGCAAGAGCCTGTGTAAGACAGCATCAGGGAGTAAAACACTTACTCCACAGGGCTTACCTGGTGTAGGATCAAGGTCTGTGTTTTGTACTGTGGATAAGGAAGACACAATCCTTGCATGTGGACACATTTCCCATGTCAGTGAGCTGGGGCAGGGGGGAACATTGGCAGGCAGATTTAGGGAGGCTGCAGGATATCTGCTGCCTACACCTCACAGAGATCAGCAGGGAAACAAGACCAAACCCGCCTACATCTGGGGAGAAGTTTCAGACATAAAAGTAACTCCTACTGCCAGCACCAAAGGTTTTGGTACAGACCCCCAGGAGACTCAGGACTGTTTGCCAATAGGGTTTTTAAGAATATAGTCTGATCTATTACTTGAAAGCAATACTACAAAAATCCAGTCTTCCTCCCTGTAAAGGGAATTGGATAAGGGATGACAGCAGATAACAGGAAAGAAAAGGAAAGCTGCTACAACACAGAAATAGGGCCTGCTGGGGAGAAAGTGGGTGAAGAGGCAATAGTGCTCGTTCTGCTCAGCCAGCATGAGAACATCAGAACAAAGGTCCTAAAATTTGTATGTCCATACACAACTATCTGAATAGGATTGACAGAAAGGACTAGACATTTCCCACCACAGGGATACAAGGCAGACTCTCTCTGAGGCCAATTAGGTCCTCACAGCCAAATCCGGAAAAAAGAAACAGAAGGGAAAAGGGGATACCACCAGACTTACTGGTCACCTCCAGGATGGCAGTAGCCTCAAAGAGGTTTTCCACAGGGCAAGGCTTACATGTCCACAGTTCTCCTCAAATGCAGGAAACTTTATTGCATGTCTCTAGCAGTGGAAACATGCATTTATGTGCTCCTCACATATTAAAAAGATGCAAACAAAAACCTGTGATGCAGGTGATACATCATTAACAGCAATCAAAACATCTTTTTAGGGAATGACCTGGAACACTGAACTGCTTCTACTCTAAGGAGCCCCCTGAGCACACTCCTTTGATAAAGCAAGAAATAATCTCTCAGCTGCAAGAGATCAGTTCTTCCTCTGCCCTCAGTGGAGCAACTCCCTCGTAAAAGCACAGTTTCATGGCAAAGGAAAGCCTCTGGGCCCTCAAGATCCAGGACTTTAAATCTGACTGGCTTAGTGAGAGGCAAGGCAGAAAAGAGCCATAGCTCCTTTCTGTGGTCTACAGGTCTGCAGTCAGAAAGAGGTAAAGGAAAAGATGGAAGGGTCCTGCTTTGCAATACATCTATTAAAGGGTGCTTGATATAATGACCAACAAATGCAACTGCACTACCAAGTAAAGAATAGGCAATTCAGGGAGCAGGATCAATTACCTCCCAGGCAGAAGTACAAAAAGGCTACAGAGGCTGAATAAGGACTGTTGTGTATTGTGCTGGAACACCTGAGCTCCTGCCATGTGGGTGGGCTGTAAACATCCAGATGTTTTGTGTCATGAGATGGTGAGGGGATGCCAAAAAGGATTTGGAATGCTGCTCAAGAGACAGATGGAAGTGAACTTGAATTCTTAACACTGCTGCCTCCCAAGCTGAAAACCAGATACTGTAGTAGAGACTTACTGTGAGCAGGAAGTATTCCAGGCAGCGGGAGAGACCAACAAGGCTACAGAAGCAAGAAGAGGCCAACAGTGTAAGAGAAAATGAACTGGCTTTCAATTCACTTTACCTAAAGCCCAGCATTTACTGGTGCTCCCATGAAAAAGGCTTTTCTGAGAAATAACAGAGTAGCTCATGGGAAAATGGTCTTTGACAAGATCTGACCTCCTTTAAAGGCGCTGAAGTACCTGTACCAAGGAACACACAAGGAAGTTTGGATGAGATTGTTACTGTCTCAGTTTGACCCGGGGAGTGCTCTTGGAGAAACTCTCTGAACTGCTGCCAGCTCCACTCCCCCAGGTTGTGTGTGGCTCATACACATCAGATCTCTTCTAGACTACATAAAACCAGGAGATGTCCTCCAGCCACTGGCAGGCATTCAGCGCTGGGATCGCACTACAGCTAGCCTGAAGGAAACCCCCCAAACCAGGATAGCACTGACAGAGGTTTCCCAGCAGCAAGCATTCAGTGCCCAGTGGTCTGATCTGCCCAAAGTGCAGATACATCTTCACAGCAGAGGAGTTGTGGGGCCTCCAGCATCAAAGACCTGAATGCAAAGACTGTGAAATGCATACAGCCCCAGTAAAATTCTTCTGAAAGTCATTTGGGTCAGCATCTCCCCTCTCAGACAAATCTAAACTTGAAATTTTGCAACTGGGCAGGACAAGAAGAGCCTGTAGAACTCACAATTCCATGTCTGAAAGAATTATGAATGCCTTGCAAAGAAAAACAAACAAACCAAAACAAAGTAAAAGTATTTCTTGCATTTTGCCATAATATTTGTACAAGTCTTTCAGTGCTTCAAGAATATTACTTTTTTCTAAGTTTAGACTGCAAAAAATGCTTCCTAAATTCCTAATGTGCCAGTGTCTTTGATAAAATTCCGTGTGCATACTGCTAATACAGAAAATAAAGGTCACCTTTCTTGTGCTCCAGCATTAGAAAAATGGCACTACTTTTCTTTATTGTATCTGATTAAATACTAAAAACATGAACTCATTATTAATACTGATTTATGAACTGCTGTCTCATATAGAATCTTGTCATTTCAGACACATCTGACTCCACCACCCTAATGATGATCAGCAGGCCAGTCTTTTACACTCTTCCCAATTTAGAACTGCTTTCCCTTACTCTCATTGTAACAACTTAGCTACATAAAATGAATATAATTTAGCTGAGAAAGCTTGCCTAGAGAGTTCTTCTTTTGAAATGAGGGCAGAAGTCACACAATTCTCATTTCTCCCTCTGTCTTATGATGTCCATGTACTTACTTCAAATAATTTCTTACAAAGCTTTGAGTGAAAAATATTACAACTTAACACATAAATATCTTACAGTCTTCTGGTTAAGATATACTCATGCCTAACAGACATACTTGGATACTTGACTAAAAGCATTTCACTTATGAAAGCATGCATCATAACAATCAAATCTGAATGTTGTTACCAATCTGAGTATCACACATCTTTAAATCTACTTGTGTGACAATGTCTGCTTCACTATTCCATTCAGGAACTTGCTTACCAAGTATAATTAACACACCTTGCTTTTTCTTGAGTATTAAGCTATTTCTGATTGGAAGAGGAAATTCTGCGACTTGGCATACTTTGTGATTCTTATTCATACACAAGCAACTTTATAGTGAAATTTCCAATTTAGCCATTTTCAATAAAAACGTGTATCACACAATTCCAAGTGTAACTGCAACTCAAGCCATCCCTTCTGCTTTCCACTGCCCAGCCAACCCTGCAGGTGCACAGCTGCTGCAGCGCACGCTC
Source organism: Prinia subflava (assembly GCF_021018805.1). Lineage (NCBI taxonomy): Eukaryota > Metazoa > Chordata > Aves > Passeriformes > Cisticolidae > Prinia > Prinia subflava. Next base: position 85,600,842 of record NC_086247.1, read on the forward strand.
CTGCATAAGACATTTTATTTGGAAACAGTTTAAAGGCAATATGTAACAAAGAGAGGTGTAGAAGATACTGTGTGATTATCTGGAAAGCCAGACACACAATTAGACACACAATTAAACTTGGTTTTGTCCAGGCCAGGCTGGTTCTGGTAACCTGGCCCAGCGGAAGGTGTCCCAGCTCCTGCCAGGAGAGTTGGAATTAGATGAACTTTAGGGTCCCTTCTAACCCAAACCATTTATATGATCTATGGGACTGATAAAATATAGAAAACAAGGAAAGGCCCAAACACACACATTCTTTTAACCACTTCAGTACGGTTTTGGATACCTCATCCCCAGCCTAACCAACAATTTTTCTGGTGGTGAAATATTCTCCTCAGGAAGGCATCAAACACAGGTTTCCCACTCCCTCGCAGTGTTCAAACACTTAGAGGTGGTTGGTACGTCCGGAGGGGAGCCCCCGCTTTAGCCGAACGCGACCTCCCCCGTTTCTGGGATGCGTTCGGGGCCCGGCCCGGTGCCCTGACGCCGGGGCTGCCCAGGGCAGACCAGCGCGGCTCAGCCAGCGCCTCGGGCAGGGCAGCACCCGCTCCGCACGCCCAGCGCTGGCACCGGCGCCCCCGGCCCCGCCGCTGCCGCCCGCCCCGTGAGGGGCCCCGCCGGGCAGCCCCGCAGCGATCGGCACTCACCTCGTCCCGCAGGGCGACCGCCAGCACAGCCTCCGGACGAAGGTCAGGACCGGGGACGCCATACCAGGGGAAAAGAAGGCGGGAGAGAGGAGGGGACGGCAAAGCCCGCCCCGCCGGGGCCGCCGCGCCCTCGGCTGAGCGGTGGCAGCCGCCCGCCCCGCCCCGCCCCGCCCCGCCCCGGGGCTGCATCGCCGCCTCCATGGCCGCGGAGGGGCGGCCTGAGGGCGGGGCTGCGGCGGGGCCGGGCAGAGCCCTGCCCTGTGGGTAAGGGCAGACCGGAGATAGGCCCGGGAATCACGGAATGGTTTGGGTCGGGAGAGACCTCTGAGATCACCGAGTCCAACCTGTGGCCCAACAGCACCTTGTCAGATAGACCATGGCACCAGGTGAACTAGCTGAACTTCGTGCAGTTGTGTCTTAAATGCCTCCAGGGATGGTGACGCCACCACCTCCCTGGACGGCCCATTCCGCTGTCTTCACTTTCCCTTGAAGAAATTCTTTGTAATGTCCAACCTGAAGTTTTTCTAGTTGAACTTGAGGCTCTGTCCACTCATTCTGTCACTGGTTTCCTGGGAGAAGAGGCCAATCCCACCTGACTCCAACCTCCTTTCAGGCAGCTGTAGGGAGTGATGAGGTCACCCTTGAGTCTCCTCCTCCAGGCTAAACACCTCTAGCTCCAAAAGCACTCATAATAAATGATGGAGAGCAGCTTAGTGAGCCAGCTCCCTCAGTACCCTTGGATAAATCCCATCCAGTCCTTTAAACCTGGGAGTGTCTGAAGGTGCTTCAGGAGCTGCTCGGGACCCTAAACTCACTCACAGCAAGGGTAACAAGAAGACTGCACAGTTTCTGACCCCACAGTTCCACATGCTGCAGGTTCTGTGGGGTCAGAAATGGAACCAGCTGTGGTGCAAACCTGCTGGTCGGCCAAGGTCACCAGAGCAGTCAATGGAAAATGAACTGACATGAAACGGGAACACTTTCATGGGCAAAAGTCATAAACTTGTCTCAGTACCCCCAAAAGCACATTGTAGTGGGCATTGCAACATTAATTAGTCACTTATTGTACTAACTTTCTATTTAGGAAGCTTCTAAAATGTTTGCATTGTTGTTTGTACACCCAGATCACCTGGCAGGCTGCTGGTTGGCTTGATGTCTGTACCTCAGTGGCACTGGCACTGTGTAAGGGCAGAATAAACACTAGTGCCTACCCCATCTAACTTAAAAGATATCACTATTTATTGCTCAGCTTTTGCTCTTTCATCTTCAGCTCCTGAAGGTATATTTAATTTTCTCTTGCCAGTGTTACCTGCTCTGTGAAAGATATTTCTGTGTTTGCATGGACACTCTGAAGATCCTCACAATTCAGGCACTCAGCTCTGTTAGTTCTTTCAAAAGACATCTAATAAAATCACCTTTTGGTCCTGGGGCTTTCTCCTCCCTCCCTCCCTCCCCAAAAGTAAGTGTTTTTAAGACTCTCCTCAAGGATAAATGTTTGGAAGCAGCTAATGACCTGCAGAGTTCTCCTTCCTTAAGCGTGTGAGTACAGTTTTCCAAATAGTACATAACTGTTAGAAACTAACAATTAGGATGGCACATTTTCCCCCTCATACTGTGAAGGTCATGATGTGTGACCTGGGTCAAATCACATGTAGCTGATTTTTTCTAACATGGCCTTGGGTTTCAAGTATGGGTGTTCTTTGAACTTGATACACGACCTTTACTCATGATTACAGATTTAAAAGCCTAGCATTTATCAATTTCAGAAACAACCTTTACTAGTTTACAGTTCTGACAGACCTACTTAAAGCAGATATTTATTTTTGTTTTAGCCTCTCAGTAGCAATTTCCATCTCTTCTACACTAGACTGTGATGTGAAATTGTTTCACATTTTCAGAAGACTTTAAAAGCACTCTCCTGAAGGTGTTGTAGTAAATGCTTCTGTTGATCTACATCCTTATTTTCCCCTGATCAAGCAAAACTCATGGCTTACAAGTATGTAACTTGTTAGAGACAGTATTTTGAACATATAAAGACAAACTGTGGGCTAAGTTTTGCTCTGAGATATAGGATCAAGGCTTATTCTGTGAATTAGAGGGGAATTTGTGTCTAAAACATTAGCATCTGTTAAGTTATAGGAACCCTTTTTTTTTAACCAAAACCTTATGAACACAACAATTTTAGTCTTGTTATTTGTAAAGGACAGAAAAATCTCTACAGAAATGTAGTGTAATGAATATCAATTGAAAGTTTACTGTGGTAGTATTGCTAACACTAAAGTAATGAATCTAGAGAGGGCTCCCTAGAGGACTCATTTAGTAAGTTGCTTCAGATTTATTGTTTGACAAGCAAGTCCCTCCTGGCAATGCCCTCTCTAGCATTTTATTATTAATGGTAAGATGAAGCTTTTTTCCTGGCTGCACTTTTATCCTTGGGCAAAATTTTCACGTTCTTTCCTTTAGTTCATCTTCGCATTTTCTGCTACTGCCTCTCAGCAGTAAACTAAACTTCTAAGTTTAATTTTGCTTAATTTCTTTATGCTGAATGTATGTCAGTTTAAATAGGCTAGGCTTTTTAATAAAGTCACACTGGAACTTCTGAAAATGCTTGAACATTTTTCAGTTTTGCCTGAAGACTGCAAAAAGGCTTCTTCACATTCAAAGATGGATTGCATACTATAGGATTAAATACAGACACCAGCAGTATTCTGTGCATGCAGAGAGGGGCATAGAAAAATCGTAACCTCAGTGACTTCTTTCATCACCTCTCTAAGATACAGATCACAATCCATGTATTGTGTCTACAAGAGTGCAATTTGCTGTATGTGTCTGTCTCTAGAAACTTCCACCTCCAGGTGTCCTCCTTCATTTTTTCTTTTCTCTTTTTTCTTCTCTAGTTTTTCTCTCAACTTCCTAGCATTCATCTCACTGCTCAGGTGAGCTAAAACATAACCAATCCCCCATTTTATGAATAGCTCATCACATAAACCTCTTTCTGTCCTTTAGATGGTGTTACCTTTTCCTTGCATATGCAATATGTTTTATTTTCTTGGCATGTTTTTAACTGTTTCTTCTTTGCAATGTATTCTTATTCCTGGAATTGTGATCTTGGGGGAGCAAGGTCACAGACCTTACAGCTTTCAGTGTGGCTCAATGTTATGCACTTTTGTTCTGTCCCTTTATATATGGGCAGATATATATGTGCTAGAGAAAACCCTGGGCCCTTCTTATGAAACACCAAGTCATGCACTAAGTTTTCAGACCACCTGATGTTTTGTTTGCAGAATGATTGCCTGTTGTAATCTATGCTTACGTGCTCTTTGTGTCAGCATAATTGCAGGTTCTCTGATGTGTTGATACAAGCCTGAACAAGAAGTGTTTTGCGTAACTTTGTGGTGGAAGGGAGGAATGGTGTTGACACAGTCAAAGCTGGTTTTGGTACACTGAGGTGATCGCTCTGTCATTTGTATCACCAGTTTCTTCAGGAAATTTGCATCACCAGTTTCTTCTTCTTCAGTTGTGCAATATTCTACAGTCTGACCAGCACAATCATCTTTTTTTTTCTTTTCCTGTGATGATAGTTCTTTCATCTTTGCAATAATTTCTGTAGTCTTTGCGTTGGGTGTTTGATTGTTTTTCCTGTAGATTTGCTAAAATAAACTTTTTGTCATGTTACTGGACTGAACTCAGTATTTAGGAGTTGAATGTTTGCAATTCTTTACCATGACAAGCAGCTGTTCTCTCTTTGATGGAAATGTTTATGCAGAAAATGGATGTGTTGTGTACTTTATTATTCAGAACTTGATTTTGATGATGAATGTTTTTTCCCTTGCAAACCAGCCCAATAAATCCTGCAAGACTTACTTTGTGATGATATTAGGATGGTTTTTGCGTTGATGATGACAGCCTGTTTCAGACATGCGGGAGAGGGGTTTTCAGAGCTTTGCTGCTACAGTGTAGAAAACTACAATATTACCAGAGGGCATTAATCACTGATGTCTTTGGAGCCTCCTATTTACGTGAGGGGCCCTGTTTTATCCCCAGCATGTAAGGTATGCTCAGTTCCTGACACTCAAGAAGGAATTAGACTTGGACCTATTTACTCAAGCAGAGTTTTTTACCAATAAAGAAATATAAACATGAGACTTATTCAGGAGCTAACAAATTATACCCCACTTTTCTTGGCTGGATTGCTGGTTCATTCTCATGCAATCATTGATTCTGGAGGAATAGCCTTTTGCAGCATTGTGCTTACTTTGGATCTAAAGAACCAAGTTCTTGGTCCACAATTCTCAGTAGTCACCTCCACTGGTGCATGCCTTGAGCTGTCTCTGGCTTCTTACACTCTGCCCTAATGTTCCATTCAAGAACATCCCTGTTACTCTGAACCACTGCAGTTCTTCTACCATGACTGTAAATTAATGTATCCCATCTAGCTACAGATTATCCTCATCTAATAAAAATAAAGTCTGTTCTATCTTGAATTATCTTTCCAAAACTCTCAGCATTCAGTAAGGTTGGACAATACATATAATTTTTATGAAGACCCTATGTACTGAACTATAAGTTTAGGCTTATCTCACTGAAATATTTTCACAAAGGAGTATCCGAAGAGCTAAGCCTCCTGTCTGGAAACAACTGTAATTAGGTAGGCACTCTGCTGCTGTTGATGGACTTACCTCAAGTGTACCATAAAGTTAGCTGTCACGTTCTATTTTATTGCTTAGTTCTTCTCCCTGTGTGCCGTAATGTCTCTCAATATTTTCTTCCAGGATGTCACTGTACAGTTTTTCTGATCCCTTTACAATACAGTTGCAGGAGGTGCCTTTGTTGTGCAGGGTCTAGTACAATTTTCTGTAGGCAGATTCCTGTTTACTTTGGTCATCCACTATTTACTTACAAACAGTGGAGAGGGCTGTTTACTCTGTAGTCAACATCATAATAACTTTTGTGCTTCTTATCACCTGCACTTAGCTACTCTTACAAGTGAGTTTCAGGTTTAAGCAAACTCCTTGGCAATCTTGTTTTGAGTCCTCTCTCTAACCAGTGTATTGCTGTTCAGAAATTGCTACTCTTTCCTCATCATCCTGCTTGGTTTATTGAGTAAACATTTAAACTGCATAGGAATATTATTCTAAAGATGTTTAACCAGAACAGAAACAAAAAGTGCAATTGCAATTTTTTTTTTTTTTTTTTTTTAAAGAAAATAACATGGAAAGCAATCTCAAAGATATTTTGTGGAGCTTTACATGGTAACCAGCAAATCTATGTAATTAGCTTTTGAAAGACCTGCATATTTTCAAATATGTTGGAGTCTTGCATCCCCTATTCACAAACTGTGGAATGTATACATTCTCATCCTCTGGTTCTGAAGTGCTACAACTATTTGTGAAAGGTTACATATGTATCATTTTCCAGTACTTTGGCAAGATATCCATTAAAATTAATCTGCAAATGCAGGACGTGCGAAAATCCTGTTTGAAGCATCTAAAATGATATGTTGGGTTCCACTGGTTTTTCACACTAAAAGCACCTGGTAAAGAAACATTATTGCCTGGAGTTAGTCAGGAGATGTAATTACAGGAGTCTTGTTTTATATATGAATCAACAAATGGCAGAATTATTGTTAATTAAAGGAATTGAAATCTTAAGCTGGATTCCCTTTCAGTTTCCTGAACCCTTAAGTGATGCAGGTGTTGGCTGTGGGTTCATCAGACCCTTTTGCCAAAGAACTGGTACTCCTATTTTTGTGCTTTCACTTGAAAAAAACCGAAATGTATTTTGGGCCATCGTTTCACAGTTTAAACTTTAAGCCAGAATAAGCAAACACACTACAGAAAGGAGCAGTTTTTGTGTTTTCCTCAGTCCTTCCCGGTTCACTCCCAAGCCTTGTTTTCTGCTGACAGGGCTGTTTTCATGGCTGCGCATTGACCCGGCGCAGGGAATTGATCTGAGTTACAATTAACCAGGCAAAACCCAGTAACCCAAATGAATAATGGTTAATTGTGACCCAGATCAAATAACTTATCCTTTTCGTCACACACACGAATGCATGCTCATGCTGGTGCCCAGGAGGGAGACGTGAGGGGGCCTGATAGGCAGTGGGATTGCTTCTTTCAGCAGCAGTCAGGTCAGCTTATGATATTAAAGCATCAATGCACTGCCTCTGGGGGATTTGTTTCAGTTTCTGTCAGAGCCTTGAGGGATTTGGTATGCTTTCTGTCTTGGGCTGTTTGTATTGCTAAAATGTTTTATTTTGCAGGAAGCACTATACCTATAAGTAGGTAAAATTTTGGCTGTTACCTGGCTCCTCTAGGAAGCATATTATAAAGTGACAGTGATCTGCATCCATTAGCATGTTAAAATGAAACTTGACAGAGAGCTAGGGGAAGATATTAAATCCCTACACATTTTTTTGTTGTTGACAGAAGAAAGTGAAACTATTAATGATTCCAGTAAGCAGAAGACTGCATCACAACTTTTCTACCTTATCAAACAATGGTTGTAGTAACATTTTTTTAATGTGTGAGATTCTCTGGGCCTTGGTGTTTTGTAAGCAGCAGCATTCTCTGCTTCTGCTTGTTTGTGGTCACCCTTGCACAGCCCGCTGTGCAGTGCTGACACTGGTATTTGTGTGGGCATTCAGTGAACCAGATCAGAGAACTGATGCACTTAAAAAATAACCCACACAGGAGAACCCATTAGCTGGACCAGCTTCCCATTTTGATTTACTCTCTCCACAAAAATAGTGGAGCTGACACAGCTCAGAGCACAGCCACTCTTTGAGCTGGCATGATTGCTGAAACATTTACATTTGGTCTGCATCACTGTGTTTAGTGATACTTAGCTCCTCTGTTACTTCACCTTCCCACACAGTGACCAGTGCCAGCAAAGGAGTTTTAGCAGTAAATCACAGTTGGGTTGGAGTTAAGTGCAGCAGGGCATTCTGCTTGTACCCAGTGTAATTTGGAGACTAAGTCCTGCTAATCCATTTCCTCCCACAGCTCAGGGCTTGGATGACCTAGCAAACTCCAGGCCACCATAAATCTGTAGACAAGGGTATGGTGTAGGTCCATCCCAGAGCTTTGCTTGGACTGCTTGCACAACTCAGGTGTCAGAGTGGTGATTCCTCTTTAAATCTGAGCTAGTGATTTTGTGGGGTGTTGATGACATTCTTCGAAGCTACCCAAATACATAACATTTTTCCTTTGTAATTCTTGTTTGCATTGTTTCTGCTTTTAGGTCAGTTTAGTTTTGAAATTGTGGTAAATTCTAGTCAGTATATATGTCTTGGTTTAACCCTGGCTAGCAACTAGGTAACACATAGCCTCTCACAGCACACACACAGATAAACTGGTGGGATGGCAAGGAGAACTGGAAAAAGGGTTGTAGTAAGAACAGCTTAATAACTGAAGCTAATAATAATCATGATGGTGATAATGGAAAAAACAAAAAGAGGTGTAAAACCCATGAACCAGAGCAAAATGCATTTGCTTACCCCCTACTGACCAATACCCAGCCCCAAGCAGTGATTGACCTCTCCTGGACAATTCCCCCCAGTTTATCTACTCAGCATGATGTCTGTGGTATGGAATATCCCTTTGGCCACCTCAAGGCGGATGTCGTGGCTATGCTTCCTCCCAGCTTCTTGTGTACCCCTTCCCTGGCAGAGCATGTGAAACTGAGAAATCCTTAACTTAGGGTTACCACTACACGTCAATAACCATCAGCGTGTTATAAAAATTTGTCTCAACCTCAATCCAAACCTCTAAACAAGGAAGAAAATCCACTCTATCCCAGATGAAACTAGGACAACATATTTCATGCACTGCTCTTTCCTCTTCCACTGGCCTAACAACTGTAGGAACACAGAAGGAGTGATACATGCCAATGGCAAACATGTGCATAAGGACATCATGATATTGAGTGACTGGATGATAAAAACTCAGATGAATTCTGTCTAGAAAATTTTATGATATCCATTCTATTTTTAATAGATATGCTAAGGTATTGAGCTGTAATAATTCTGTGATAACATCAGTTTTATGCTCAATAGCAATTAAAACAGAACTGACTCTTTGCATCTTTGTCCATGTCCGTATGAATTGGATCAAAGATATCATATAAATTTCATGTGGTTAAGGAAGTAAACCTGCTACTTAGATGCTTTGATACTAGAGGTATGTTACTTTGAAATGATGTGAAGTAACCTGACTGATTTATTTAATTTGTTTTAAAGTTATAATTTTTGCTTTAAACTGGATTGATAAAGATGTAATATAAAGGAATCTATTAATCACTAGAATAATAGGAGTATTTTCCTAAGGGAAATCACCCCCACACACATTCCCACATACCCCTTAAGGTGTCCTGTAACTTGAGAGTCAATTTAAGTGAAAACTTATTATTCTTGGTCAATATTTTGAAATCCTAGTACTTAAAATCTAGTGCCCTTTTTTTTCCTTAAGTAAATTATCTCTCTTCTTCCTGTAAGTTTTTCTTCCCTACCTCTTATTTCCTTTTCTCAAATTACCCCTAAGTCTCTGTTCTTCTGCCTCTCCTCTGGTCCCCACCAGCCCACCCTCACACTTGCTCCTGTTACTAGTTGGTTTAAATAATTTCATTCAATATTTATCTAGGGCAGGTTAATCCACATAGCTGAGATGCTTCTCTTAGAGGAGACTGTTTATAGAAATGCCGTTTCCCAATTAGGTTTTGGAATGGTTTTGTTTTCATGCAAGTCCCTAGCTGTTAAACTCACAGAGAAAACCTTTAAATTATGTTGCTGTAGTGGAGACCATGGCATTTTCCATTTCTGTTGCATGGAATCACCACTAAGGAAATCAGGAATCTTATGACTATGAATAAAGTGAGAACTTGTTCTCTGGCTTGATTACAGAATGATCTGGGGTGGTCGTGGGGCCCTATACTTCCCATGGAGAGAACTGAGCATAACCAATAAATGGCCTTGAACTGTAGCTGAAGTGCAAGTCAAGACTTTCTGCTCAAAAAGAAACCCAAGCTGTTTAAAATGGATTTGACATAAAGAGTAGAAGTTGTTATCATCCTTCAGTCTAACGGCACCCATTTTGTAGCAATAATTAAAATTGTTTCTTGAACAACAAGGTAAAAATTTGTTGAAAAACATGATGCCTCCTTCCTGCATATATGCACTTAATCTGTGCATCCCAACAGTGCCATAAGCCCTGTGAGCCACAAGTGTTGCCTCATGCTTAAAAGGGAAATTGTGCCTGACAAAGAATTTCGTGTTGTTGCAGTAAGTCGATAGAATTTTATTCTCTCTGTTGTGGTGGAAATGCTTGGTCAAGGAGAGGGTAATGGTCCTCTTCCTCCAGTATGCAATGAATACCCTTTAACTGTTCAATGCTTCTAGTCATGTGTGGAGAGTGCTTTGTGGATATTTCTCTTAATATTAAAATATAAGTTACTTGGAAGATGCAGAGCTGTAGTTTTCCTCTCAGAAGATTTTACTTGTTTATCTTTGAAGACTCTAAATATGACTGTTGTTGATTTTGGATCTGTTTTGGCAGTACACAAAGAAAATAGAGTGTTATCTCAGGGTAGAGTACCCGATGTATGCAGTTATGGCCATGACAGCAGCTTTTTTATGTACAGTTCCAATTCCTATGATGGCCTAGAGACCCTCAGCAATGACAGGGATTTGTTGCTCTCAGTGATGAAAGCTATTAGTAGAACACCTCAGTGCTCCAAATTATCTTGTTTATTATATCACTGAAAGCAAAATTGTAAAGTCCTGGCAACTAAAAGAAAACTTTATCTTTGACTGAATATGCTGGGATGATACTTTTGAACATGTTAATTTGGGAAATAGGAATTTCTTTTGCAAAGTTAAATGCAATCCTTAAGAGGCCTGCAATGAAATTGTACCAAGCTCATTTCTAATTCCCAGTGAGTAGGTGTCCAGGTCATACCAGTCACTGGCACCAGTTGTTATGCTGGTAGACAGCAGCAGGCAGCAGAGGAGCAAAAGGATGATTTCCACTGCTCATATATTGGGAAAAGGAGAATGATAGAAAATGTAGGGAGAGAAGAGATATCAGGAAATGACTGAAGTATCTCATTCTATGAAAGAGAAGGCTAAATGATGAAACACAGACATAGAAATTAAAGGAGGATATAGTGGCATTATTTAATATATATATCTCCTTATAACGTGAAAAAATTGTGGTTATTTTCTCATCCTTTTCTGCTTCATAAAGAAATGTGCCATTAATCTGGGTTAGGAATTAAAATTAAAACATTTCAAAGCATAGTTGGCTTGTAAAATACTTGTCATGACTATTGCTTTGAGGAGCATATTCACAGTATGCTGTTGGTATTTTACATCTCTATAACTAAATAGTAGAGTTGCTGTAAAACTGAGTGGGAAATAACATAAAATTCTATAGGCTTCAAATGAAATTCTTTACTAATTTCTCCCTTGGGATTTATAAATAATGTGTACACTAAATTTTTAGAAGACACTAGGGTGTAATATATGCTAATTCATCTTTTCCTTCTTCTCTGGAGAGAACTCAGCCAGTTCAAATATAGATTTCAGCTTCTCATAGAGTTTCCTACTTGGAAAAAAATCCCACCTCCCGTACAGAAAGGACCTTTGCATGCACACAGGTGTGACTATGCATGAATCCCGGTACTAAGAGTTAGTTTCATTCATCCTGCATTTGGGAGAAGGAGTAAAAGCTAGCAAAAATACCTAAGTCTATTTATTAGTGACGTAAAATTGTTGTTGTTTTTGTTTGTTTGGTTGGTTGATTGGCTTTTTAATAGAAATTACACTGGATTATTTCAGAGGACAAGAGTCTAGTGCAGCCCTTATCCTGATCATAAGAGTTGTTGTAAGCAGTTGTCTGAAATACTTGTACCAGCAGTGGCCTAATGGAGCAAATACTTGCTGTGGGTGTGTTGGAAGATTTTCCAGGAGTTTTCAACCTCAGTACCAGGCTCCCTACAGCTCCTCCTCGTGGCAAAGCATTGGAAAAAGAGGACAAGGAAGACTTTGAGGCAGCATCCTTTGTACTGGACCAGCACAGATAATCAAATACAATATAAAACCCAAATGAAACAAACCTCATCAAAGGATGTGTGCTCTGTCAAATAATTAAGCTGAGTACAGATAAACGAGAGTGTTGTAGATGCTTACTTTCCTATGGAACAGTTTTCAGATTGCAAAGTGCAGTGCAATCCGAGTAAGTAAATGAAGTAAGATCAGATTAGCAATCAGTCACATTTGAAGCAAAAATTCTAATGGTGCTTAACTCTACAGCCAGGGTTTAAAAGTCTTTGGTAACCTGGAACATAGGAGCATCAATGCATATTTTTAATATCATTCCCCTTATGCCTACTGACAAACACAAGCTGTGATGTTTAAGCCATGCTTCTTTAGTAACTAATGATTCTTAACACAATTTAAGAAATATAGCCCATACTCATTGTTTTATAAATAAACATGGTAGCTGTCTCTTGGAGTAAGGCCATTAGGTGTACTGTAAGTTAATTATAAGGAATTAAATGTAAACTTGAGACAACCTACTAATTTTCTTTCCACCAGTCAATCTTAAAATTATTTTTAGCACCCTTTACTTCACTCTTTATTTGAACAGTGTAAGTTTATAGCTAATAAAGCTCTATGTTCTAGGTAATTTACTGCAAGCCAGCCAGTTGTCTGACACTGTTACCATGGGCCAATACTGCAGAAATGACACAAGTCCAGCTTTACTTTTACTTAGGGTGCAGGCTGATATAGAGGGCTTTTGCAGAGCAGAAGCTGTCTGGACTGAACTGGAAAATTTCTGGAGCAGAAGAATTGCTAATGGCTTTCTCTTATACCAGTTGTTGTGCTTGTAGTGAAACGGGTTCAGACTGAAAAAGGCTGCATTGAGATTACACGTTAGGAAGAAATTTTTTATTATGAGGGTGTGAGGCACTGGAACAGGTTGCTCAGAGAAGTCGCAGATGCCTCATCCCTGGAAGTATTCAAGGCCAGACTGGAGGGGCTGTGAGCAACCTGGCCTAGTGGGAGGTGTCTCTCCCTGACCATGGTGGGGGGGGTGGAACTGGATGATCTGCAAGACCCCTCCCAACCTAACTACTCTATGACCCAACAGTATATATGCCATGAGAATTCCTGCAAATTCTGAGGCAAAACTGAGGAAACTCCAGATTTGCTTAAGCCCAGAAGAGGTCTGCTGAAAAATTCACATGCTTGCCAAGACTAGAGTGTTTCCATTTTTCCCTTGCACTGCTGATGCAATTTGTAAACAAGAATGCTGCAAAGGCTGGTCACTGCTTTGCAAGTATTTATTACAAGCAAGAACACTTTCTTATTAAACTTTGGCTCCATCTTTCTCTGGTATTCTATATGGGATTTCATTGCTATACTCCTCTTGATGGACTGTCTTCAGAAGTGACTGATTTTTTTATACCTGCTGAGAACAAATTAACAGGCATACATCTCTCTTCCACAGATAATTCGAGGAGTTAGGCTTCCTCACAGTGTTCTTTGGGTACCATAAAGCACAGGAACTGCTTTAAGTATTATAGAAGTGTTACAGATACCTTTGTCATGCTTATGCTTGTAATATCTTTTTAATTGTCCTTTTTGGTCAAGCATTCAATTAAATGCAGTTTATTGATGCAGCTTTGCAAAAAAGTATTCATCTGTCATATTGTGATCTGGAAATGTGTTCTTAAACACTTTCGTAAGTCTCTGTTGTACCTGTCAGCACATTTTATTGCTGTGCCCCGGCATGTATGGATTACCACATCAATTCTAGGTTTTTGCACTGTTTTGATTTGCCAATGACCTCTCCACAAGCTCTGCAATTTACTATTAACAATATTTGTTCTTTGGCTCAAACTTAGGCCAGCAATAATACCAACCTGGCCAGGGGCTGGGTTTTGCACAACTTGCATTCTTTGCTGCTCCTTTTCCTGAGGCTGCTTCATTCTGGGTCTTTAATCACAGTCTGTAGAAACTGAGCCTACTGTGGGAGGAGGAGAGCAGTTCTTGAAGCAATAAAAAGGACATTACAGCAACACTTAACATGGTCCGAACAAACTTGTCTTGTTTGATGATAACATCATTTCCTGACAGTCCTGCCCCCTATCCTTTCAGATAAAGTCCAAACCCTTGTAAAGTTCTAGTAGGTGTTTTACTATGACATTTTTCTTTTCTTTTTAGGCAGATCTGGAAGCTATCTTCTCCGTGTTCCAAATAAAATGGCAAGACTAGTTTCACAGGCTGACAATTGCCTGATCACTGTTTGCTGGATCCATCCAGTTGTTCTTGAGTACTTTGAACAAGATCCCAACATCCTCTCGATCTCTTTGAATCCCAAATCTCTGTCATCTGCAAGAGTTCATAATAATTATCTAGTTGTCTTGTGTTTATCCAAATGTCTATATGCAAATACTCTGGTGTCAGCAATTCTGCGATGCTTATCCTCTTATAAAACGAAACCCTTTTAAAACTCCTAAAGTCTGAGAAACATTATTTACCGGACTAAGAGAGTACTTTCAAAAGGGCTTTGAAATACAGTTTGAACAAAAATCTTTTATTTCAATGCGCATAGGCAACTGGACGTCTGGCTGACAAAGTTATTGTATGCACATGGTAGACAAAGAGATATCCTGGATAGTTCAGCTTGTCTGACCCTCTCAGTAATTACACTTGTAGCACTCAGTTCCTATTTTATTAGATGTCTCTACTCATATGGTCATGATTGGCATTATAGTGAGAAGAAACATCAAAAATATTAGGTTTCCTAGCCACAATCTTATGAGTAAACAAAGAATGCTTCAGTAAACATGGTCTGTGAAAATGAATAACTCTGAAAGGTGGTATTACATTTTTCTTGGTAGGTGTCATCATAAGCACTGCTGATTCGCTGAAGTGCCCACTTCGGGAAGACAGTATCAGTGAAGTAATTAATCCTTCATGATTCCTTTGTGCCTTGAAGCTTTTGTTTCTTGTCTGACAAAAAGAAACATTCTGTCCCCGTGTTGTTGTTTCACAAGAAATTTGTCACTTCCTAGAAATTTATTCTTAGCTGGAATTGTAGCTGCCTTGCTCTTTTGACATAATGATATTTGAACATCTTTTTACTGAGAACAGGGATGCAGCGCTTTATTGAATCTGTTTTATTTAAGTCTAGTTCAGATGTTCAGGCTACATGTGAATTTGCAATGTGATTAAAGCTCTGTGAGCTCTTTGGGAAGTGTCCCATAAATTAATGCTTTGGAGGAACACTAGGTGGACACCTGGATCTTCTGAAGCTGTGTGAATTTTATGTTACGTGTTCTCATTTTAAATGGCATGCACTAGGTCTTCTTTTGTTTCTATTTCCATAACTTTGGCACTTACCCTACAAACCTGCATTCAGTACTATTGTAAACAGCATCAATTACTTGTTAATGTTATGGAAACAATTGCAGTACCAGTAGGTGCAGGAAAAAAAACCGAGTTTACCAATTTTGGTGACCATCTCAGAGAAGCTGCTCATACAGAAAAGCCACTCTGTACAGCATAAGTCTCTGATCACCCTTATAAATAGACTTGTCACCACTGGTGATTTTTATCACTCTGAGGGACTTGATCTTGGCTGTGAAAAGGCAGCACAGTTTTCTGTCTCGCATGATGTCCTGGTAAAGCCAGGACCAATAGGGTGAGGTAGAAAATTGTCGGTCCATTAGTCTCTTTCCCCTTGTGAGTCCTCAGCTGAAACAGCTAGAGTACTACAAGGCAGTAGAGATGTGACAGACTATATTCTCAGTGCAAAACAAACATGAAAAATCAGCCTTGTTAGATGATGCACAAGAATCCTTTGCTGTTTGCATAATCCTCTAAAAATGAACTCAAATTATCTAGCTATTTCTTTTTCACGTGCATTACAATAAGTCATGTCTTAAAGTAAAGTGTTTTCTGTGAGCATCTCAGAAAACTAGCAGATCTGGGAACAAAATATTAAATTATGAAAATAAATTCTGAGAGTGTTTAAATGTTTTGCATGTGCAAGCTACAAGAGCTTTATAGCTGCTTTTCAGATACAATACTTGTTTCTTAGTTCTTAGATCTTTGATAGAATGTCATGGTGTAAGGTGAATGTGGGGAATTTGCTTCAGGAGTTTATTACATACATATTTAATACAGGGCTAAATTGTTTAAATTTTGACAGAGTCATGTGGAATACGTCCAAGTTTCAAAGCATTAGAGATTCTTTCAAGAAAAAATGCACACAAAATATTATGCAAGTCAGACTTCCTGAAAGGTCATTTTTCTTATTATTTATTTTCAGATGCTTAAAAGTGTTGGCAAATTTATTCACATAGGTGAAAGGAGATACTAATTTATTCAAATCTTGCCTAGAATAGTTACTGCTGGAACAAAAAGATGTTCCATTCGAAGTACCCCCACAACAAAAAGTGTCTGACATATACAGACAGACGAGAACAGTCATTCAGCAGTGTTCTTGCAATCCTGGGCTATTTTGATTATGCTTGAATAGATTACATAGCTGTAGACAATATTCTTAAACTCTGAAGCATTTGGGATGAGAGGGACTCTCAGTACTATTGGAAGACCTCTTTGGTGACCTGAGTAGTCTTATCTCCAGAGGCAAGAATTATTTTGTTGCTTCTCTTCTAAAATACCACTAAATGTAGTGGCATTTTAGGTAGCACTTGCTAAGCTTTGGAAGGAACTCAACTTACCAAACAATTGTAGAGGAACAGTTTGTGAAAACCTGTGAAAAGAGGAATGGAGGCCCTTAGAGACAAACTTTTTTTACTTTCTTCATCATCCATGAAACTGTGTACCTACACTTGTGGAGAGTGTGTAATTTTTTTAAAGGTGAAGTTTGTTCTACTTGACTGTGTATCACTGAAGGCATGATGAAACACTGGTGTTCCAGTGTTCCAAGTTTTCAAAAATTAAAAGTAACCTTTCTCTGGGTCCAACACCTACTGTAAAATCTGAAGTACAAGTATCTTGATTCTTCAGTGGAAGTTTGTAAGAATTGTCTTCCTCTATCATGACAAGCAACATCATGTTCTTTCTCATTTGTTTCTCTGTTATTTTTGAACAAAACTACTCTGTGTAACAAAGATCAGTTTGCTTTCTCTGACAAAAGCAGCCCTAACATTGTCATCTTTTTGTGCCTCTGTCTCTCTTCAGAAAGCAGATTATATCTGTAGATGACATATTGGGCAGTATTTACATTACACATATTTGGGGAAGATTATTTGGATCAGTCTTCTGATTACTGTGGCTGAAACTGCTGTCTTTGTGAAGATGTGAATGGAGCAGCTCCTGGAATCTGGCTGAGCTGGGTAAAAAGGGCCTAAAATGTCACCTGTAAAGATATAAAAATAGAAAAAATTATGAACATGTGTTGCTTAGTATTATGGTAAATCTTAGGAACCTCATTCCTTGTTGTTCTGGGAGCTGTCCAGAAATACCCGCCACAAAACAATGAACAAAGAGCTTTCCTGCCACAAAGAGCTTACAATTTAAAAGACAACAGGGTGGAGAAAAACAGTGAGGCATAAAGAAATAAACAGCTGCCAGTGAATTCATGGGAGACTGGTACAGTTGTCATTGCTGGGTATTTAAAGGGAAGTGGATAAGAGCATGGCTTCAAATCCTCCAGTGCCATATTCTATCAAGAATAAATATATTTATGTGACATGCCAGAATTGATAACTCTATCTTGCAAGAGCTGATATAAATTCCCCTAAATAATGAAATCCACACAAACACATTGTAAGGCCTTTGCTATTTCTTCCATTTTTTAGGAAGGAAAAGAAAATGAAGACATTTTCTGCTCCTTCCTCTGCAAGTATTCTGAGCCCTGGGACTTCAGCCTTACAGGAATGATTTTTACTACCAGTGTTGTAGGACTGAGTATCTCAGCCCTTTGAATACTATGATCTGGGAAGATGTAATTTCTTGATGGGTCAATGGTAGCCTTGTCAATGTTTGAGATCCTGAGTGGAGTGAGGTAGGCAAAGAACAAGGGAGAATCTCAACTTCAGTAGAGAAGACTTTGGCTTATTCATGGGGAGCTGGTGGGTGAGATCCTGTAGAAGGCATCACTGAAGAGCAAAGATGCTCAAGTTATTACTCATAAGGAGCAAAATGTTGTCCATGCCAGGGAAAATGAGTGTGTGTATCATGGCTTGACAAAACAGGGAACATGTGGCTCAGTTCCAAGGCAAAAAAACCATATGTAAGAGGCAGAAGCAGACTACAAGGAAAGAATATAGAGGCTGCACATGATGGGTGGCAGTAGTGAAGCAAAAGTTCAGCTAGAGCTGAAACAGACAATAAACATCAAGGGCATGCTTACTGCTGGTTTAGCAGCAAAAAGAACAAATGATAGAAATGGCCCATGGCTTAAAGTGCTGGATAAATTAGTGGCAGAAGATTTAAAAATGCCTCTGTCTTTATCAGCATTTCCCAAGCCTTGTGCGCAGAGACAAGAATGGGAGAGTGTTGGATGGCCAAGTGAGAGTTCACTTGAGAAATCTCAACTCGTAAAAATACATGGGACTAGATGGGCCAACCTTGCACCTTTTGGAAATTACATCTTTTGGAAAACATGGCTCAAGTTCCCCTGGAAGCCAGTCCTCACCAGATGAAGGAGAAGAAGGTCACTGAGAGCAGACAGTGTGGATTTATAAAGGGTAATGTGCTTGACCAACCCAATTCATTTATAATTAAATGACTAAATCTATGAATGAAGAAGGAGCAATGGATGTTGTCAGCTTTGTCTTCAACAGGATGACAAAGTCTTGCACAGCTGTTTTCTGTCCAGGTCATGGTGTTACAGTCTAGGTGGTAGAAAAACTGAAAGTTCTAATGGTTTCCATTAATTCTTCAGTCAATTTTTGGGTGTTTCCAGTAGTACACGTTCCGCAAATGGCCTTTATGCTATCTCATGTTCCAGTTTATCCTACCTCTACAATTAACATCAGGATTTTTTTTTCTCCAAATGTTCCATTTCAGATGTAATGATATGAAGTAGCCTACTCTGCCCTGGCAAACAAGTCATCCCTCCTCATTTTTGTTTTGTTTTCTCTTTTACCCCTATTGCCTTCTTTCTGAGTTAAATGTCATTATTATATACTCTGGTTGCACTCAGTGTTGATTCATGCAACACATTCGTAGCATGCTCTTCTGAGAACCGTTGTGTTGCTTAAGCTGTAAATAAACTCTTACACCCTGAGGTTAATTTTTCCCTACACCAGTTCCAGTTTTTCCATTGGTGTCGTACTGAGGTAGACACCTTGATCCTCTTGAATGCCAGTTTGTGTTGTCTGTATTAGCAAAAAGAACTATTAGAAAAGAAGCTGCAGTTTCTTAAAGCCTTCTCTGCAAAGTAGTACCAACCAAATTTTTTGGAGTATGCAAGATTCATATCACAAAAAGATAATTCCGTGTCCAAGTCATCTTGGAGGGGAGCTTCAAGAGCATGGGTCTTAGAGGCTGGCCATGGGGGTCTCTCCAGTTTTTAACACAGTACTCCAAATACCTCTAAGGGCTTAAACTTAGATTTGTATTTATTAGTGCAATTCCTTGCATATTCAAGATTTGGTGCAATGGTAAATCTTTTTTCCTTTTATCTACTTAATAAATGCATCTAAAAATTCCTTTAAGTTTGCAATTTTCCTTGATCTTAATTCACATAGAATAAAGGAACAAGTATTCATGAATATCTTATTAAAGCTGATTATAAATTAAGATTAACTTACTTAAATTGTAGTGTACTGTGGACCCTTATAATCATTTATGTATTATGTAACAGGATTGTTTTTTTGAAGAAAACACTTCTCTTCTGATGGCCCTTCACTCTAAAGAAAACACAGTGTTCATATAGTTCAGAAATGCTCTTTAGATGCTTCACCTTTGAAGGGTTTTCACATTTGATTTTCAGTCTGAACTGTAGCAGCATCCATGTTTATAAATGTCAGCATGAATTTGTCTCCTAAATTAATTTAATTATCTAAATATCAAAAGTAATTTCACACCTGCAAGTCTTACCTAATTCGCAAAAGGCAATGTAACTCTCCTGGCCACTGTCTTCCAAACAAACTGTGGCTCTTGGATCCAGCTACAGGTATTATATGCCATAGAGTCTTAGTTTTCCTTTTCTTGCCTTAGCAGATTTGGTGGCTATGTAATAATCTTACTTTAACATCTCAAAATGTGTTTAAAAAATAACATATCACATCTAAAGGAAAGAATATTTTAGGATCTCAAAGTATATGATTATCCCATTTGAAAAATTGGTTGACAAACAGAACAAAAATTGCACTATTTCTTTTTCTGCTTTCTGGAAGACCAAATGCAGAGATGTATCACATCACTGTCACAATGGATCATTTTAATTGTGGTGCTCAACAGTGATGTGGTACTGTTATGATTGCACTATAAAAGGCTTTTCTGATGCCTTTCTATTTTTAACTTTCCTTCAAGTGACACTTGAAGGAAATTGTATTTTTTTTTTAATTCAACATTTATAACAAAATGAAAGCAAAAGGAAGGTCTTCACTATGTTGATTTTGTCTAAAGATTTTGGGGGAGGGAGGAAGGAAAGCACATGAATTGGATTTAATTAGATAAAAGTGTTGCTTAAATAAGAATGAAACAGACATATTTTTCTGCCTTTATTATCAACAAGCAATCATTGAATTTTAAATAAGGGAGACGCACTGCATCTTCCCAGTCTTGCCCAATGAGCAAATGAGCATAAATTGGCCATCAGTAGAATAACCTTGAGGTTAGCAGGAATCCCTTAGCAGGGCACTTGAACACATTAGTTTATGATGTTCCTTCTGGTTCTGTGTTTCTTTGCTAAAGGAGATGAGAGTTTATCATCCTCCTTCCATCTCAAAAAACAGTGCTCCTCCCTCTTCATTTCCTTCCTTCCTTCCCTCCCTTCCTATGAGCACTGGAGCCTCTCTGCTGCTCTAGCTGGTGCAGTAAGAACTTGCCTTTCCTGTCTCAATCTATCTCAACCATTGTGCAAAGGAGTAAATCACAGCAGAAACTGACTACCTCTGACCTCATTGTGGGTGGCTCGACATCTTATTTAAATGAAATTTGCAGGACTTTAAGTACTTTAAAAATCTTACTTCATGTAGGAAGGTGAGCAGACCAAAATCTTAGTTTTCCTGAAAGCTGTTTTTAGAATTATGGAAGTTAAGAAGATGCAAAAGACTTTATAGGAATCTGAGATGCAGTAAAGTGAGGCTGGATACATGAATAAGTAAGATCTATAGTGGGAAGTGATGCTAAAAAAGCTGTGGGACATGTGTTGCAAATAGATCAATATAAGGACAGTCCTATTTTCTCCTGAATTCTCCTAAAGTTGCCTGAAAAAAAACTGGTGTTGTCAACTGAATACCACTGTGGTAGAGAAACGCTGTTTCAAAATCCATCTATGCCTGTAGCTTGCTGATATCACAGATAACAACACAGCAATCTCAAAATTAGTCCCTTGATCCACTCTTGTCTGCAGGCTGCATCTAGAGTACAGACATTAGCAGTGTAGCTGCACCAGCAGAGGTTCTGCACCAGGTTTTCCCACTGTCTTGGGTGGGTTTTGGCTCAGGTTTTTACAGACCAAAGTTAAAATGTCCTTTCTTAATTTATTCACTCTTCTTTGACATTTTCTGTAAAATTGTTGAGGTTGTTCTCATGAGAGTAGTAATTGCTACTTCCTGGAGTGACAAGGAGGTCTCCTTAACACACCAATACAAACTGATGCTGTTCTTGAATGTGGAATTCATCCACTTTTACATCAGGTACAGTTTGATGGTGGAGCTGATAGGCAAGCAATGGGGTAAGGGATCCAGTCCAGCTTTCTGAGTGGTGATGAGGCAAAACACCTGGCTCAGATGGTTTGTGTTTTATTTTAAGCAGTATTTCTCCAGACACCCATGCTCACTTGACCGGTCAGTAACTCAGCGTTACCAAGACTGAAGGTGCTCTGTGTTCTAATAGGGGTCACAGACATTTCCCTGTTTCCTTTTTGTTACTGACCATGGTTCTCTGTTGTGTCTGCCTGGAATCCCAGCAGCTTGGCCTCTAATACACTCTTGTCCTCTTTGCAGGCCTACTGATTCTTGGGGGCTTTTGTTCTACTTTACGGCCTGTACATGAGAAGGCAGGAGGCAGAAACAAGGAGTCAGTCTGATGTGTAGTAACCCCGTCAGTGCAAGTTTGGAAGTAAATCCCACAGAATCACTGAATGGTTAAGGCTGGAAGGGACATCACCCACGGAAAAAATCAGCAGGAATGAAAAATGTAAGTGTTCAGCTCCCTGTCTTGTTTTCTAAGATTTGAAACTCTTTCTGAGGGTTTTTGGTGAGTTTAAAGGCTGAAATATTTTCCAGAAAGTAAGCTCCTTGCATTCAGGCCAGCTTCCTCATGCTGTAGCTTTGACATGGTATATTGGTGTGTCCTTCACTCACACATGCCAAAGATCATTTGATCATTCCTGCAGTACATCAAGGCTGGTTAAGAAATGCATGAAATATGATGCTTGTTATGAAACTTAGAGCTGAACTGTCCTTGGCAGTTTCTTCATGTGCTGTGTAATTTCCATGTACCTCTGAAGAAAAAAAAAGTAAAAGAGAGAGAAAGAGAGACTGGTTTTCTGCCAGGATATCTAGGAAGAAAAGTGTAATATGAATCAAAAGGAAAAAATTTTGTTTGAAATAAAAGTATGGAGATACTGGACTCAAAAGTCATGACTGTCACCTCACCTGCTCCTTTTACACTGCCTCCAGTTGAATTTTACATCACTGCTGCTGGTATAAGTATGATCAGGGCCAAGACTGTGAGAACCAAAAGACTTTATTGTAGATTGTCCCATGGTTGCATTCAAATTATGGTTTAGCTTTCCAGGAGTATTAATATTTTTGATCAATTTAAGGCTGAATTCTTTGGCTTCCCCAGTTCTTTGATTTGCCCTCCAGAAAGACTATAAATGCAGCCAAATAGAACAGCTTGTACTCAGCTCAGCTACTGAAACCTCTAATAACTGGGTTTTATATGAATAGTTCTATGACCAAATCATAAACCAATTTGTGCCCTTGCATCCTTTTTGAGTAAACAAGAAATAGAATATTGCAGATGTATTGTTGCCTTTGCAACATGTTTAAAGTATGGTAAGGGGAGGACTTCAGTCAGACCGTTGTGGATTTTGTAAAGATAAATCCACAACCTTGTAGAGGATCCAAAATTTGATACTCCTCAGTTTTATTGGAAGGTTTTCTCTGCCAGCTGAAGTCTAGGTGTTCTTTTTGAAGGACTTCCACTTAATAAGTTTTGTCATAAGATATTGTTTACATGGATAAAAATGTATAGTTATGTTTTAAGGGGAACTCTCAAAACCTGTTACGTTAGTATACACTATTGTATATATCCTTGTTTAACCATTTGTATTTCTACTTAATATTTACTTAGAAAAGAACAAAACAAGAATAAATTATACTTTCTATTCTTTAGATTAGAAGTTCAATGCATTGTTTCTGGTCTAGACGTAGTCATGCTTTTAAAAGACAATGTACGCTTGTTTAGATGTGCACCTTTTTGTCCTGATTACACTTCTTCTGAAGTCAATGGATGATAGGGATATTCACAACTGCTTCTGACAGTCCTTAGGAGGGATCTGGAATTCATTGCACAAGCTTGGTAATCTGTAGTTTACAGTATATGTATTACTCAGTACACCACAAGGGAGGTATAATTGCTTTTTCTGGGCAGTTTATTTTGCTTTGGCTTTTTGCTGTTGGTGGTAAGATGCAGGGACTCTTTTACTTGCATTAACAATGATCAGACTCAATTCCTTCCTCAAAGAATGAATTCAAATTAAAACAAGATAGGAAAATTAGGAGTGTTGTTATTTTATAGTTTAAAGGAGCTCCACTCTAGTAGAATCCAGCAGGAGATGCTTTATGGTTTGTGTCTAAGGTTTTTCTCATCAATAAGGACATTAGTGCATATCTGTGATACAAAGTCAGCAAGCAGATCTAAAACTGAATATGAATGCCATACTTATCCACAGCGCCCTCCTCAGTAGGGCTGATAAAGTAAAGCTGCTTGTTGTAAGTGTTATTGTACATGATTGTATTTGGCATGAAGGAGGTCTTTAGGATGAGTTGCATACACCTCAGTGCTGTCTGGATACTTGTAGCATAGAGGGGCTGTTAATCCAATGCTCACAATGTGTTTTTGTGAAGGCTTAGGGCAGATACAAAGAGAAAAAACAAAGCCTGCAGTGTTCCTGCACTACCAAACAGACCTACACAAATTAATAGGCTACACGCCCTTGTAGGTCTCTTACAGTAGTCAGAGGCTGAAGAGGTATGTGTCAAGAGGGATGCCCAACACCATCTGTCATGCAGGAATGTCTCATATAACTTCTATTCAGTCATGGCAGACACCATCAGGAGGCGTGAAGTCTCTTTGGTGTTATTTGGTTTTTATACATTCTTTACTCTTCCCTAAGAGTAATGAAGAGTATTCCCAGACCAATTGTTTTCTAGTTTTTAAGAAAAGAACTTTGCTAAAAAGATTTCCTTCCCAACATTTCCATTAACATTTGATAGGATATCTTAGGATACTAATCACATATTTAAAGAAATAGAAAAATGGCAATAAATTCTTCATATTTTCATATATATTTTCATATGTACAGTATACATTCTTAGTCAAATGTGTTTTGTCACTTGAGGATAGAGAAGTTACAAAAACTAAATATGATGCCCTGACTTGCACAGCACAGTGCCAACTCATATTTAGAAAATGTTCAGGACATATATAGTTACCCAAAAGACTGGAAGACAAAGGAAAGTGATTAGAAAGGAAGACAAAGGAAAAGTGATGATTTTCATCTAACTTATTCAGGATTTACTTCTGCAACAGAAACATGTCAAAACAGTTCATTAAATCAATGAAAATTAAATGGCATATTGTAAACTTTGAGAGATCTGAAACATTTTGATGAGACTGCTTAGCCATAAAAAATTCCGTCCTGGACTTCTAATCTTAAATCAAGGAGGCCATTTAATGAAAATGGTAAAGGATTCCTAATTTGTGGCTGTAAGTACTTCAACATGCTCCTGATACTTCCCCAATACCTCAGTCACAACCGACACTTGCTAATGGTTTTCAAAAAACTAAAAAGTAGATTTGTTCCCTGCTGTGACGTGCCTAGGCAGATGAAAAGAAAATAAATTGAGGTCAATATGAAGTAATTTTTGCATATTGGATGTGTGCTGTTACGTTTCTTTATGTAATTGTTGTATATGCCTTCTAGTGGCAGCAGTCAACACCATTATACTCAGATGGTGTCCATCTCCACGCAGCCTTGGGGCTCTGTGGCCAAGACTGTTCCTACTGCCAGCAGCGTGTTGGTAGCTGACAGTAACTGGCTGTGCCCTGTTTCTTAGGGCAGATGTTAAGCAATACCAGTACCAAGACCAACACTTAGAGGCATTGCTAGTAACTGAATACCCTTTGATTTTGAGCTCTTTGAGGTTGGCACTCCAATTAGTTTTCCATGCACATAAAGCCATATCTTTCCAGACAGGATGAAAAGATTCTTTGGGAGACTGTGTCAAGAGCCTTACTAAAGGCAAGTAAATGACATCCACTTTCATACCCTTATTTATTAATGAGTAATCTCATCACCTTTGTCTCCTTCATTTGTCCAAAAATGATCTTCAGGAAGATTTGCTGCATTTTCTTCTCAGGAATGGAGACAAGACTGATCAGCCTGTAGCTTCCCAAATCTTTCTTTATCAAAGGGGAGTGACATTTGCCAAAACAGCCTCCTGCCATGCCTGCCTAGCGTAATCCCCATTGAAAAGGACTGCTGTGTATGTTCTGAGTTTGCCCTGGGAGGTCAGCTATCCTTCTGTTCTCTGTCTTGTTCAAAGACATGTGAGATACATTGAAATCAATAACACTGTTCACCTGTTTAAAAACAGACAGGATATTAAATATATTTTCAGTAGGTGCTGAAGCACTCCCATTTTAAATGGCAACAGAACAGGTATTAGCTAGAAGATATAATATTCAAAAATTTTGTATCTCATTTTCAGAAAACAAATCAGAAAAACAAACTGAGATGTTTGTCATGTTTTGAGGAAAATTGATCTTTGGAGCCCAGCTTTGTTCCTTAGTTTTGTCTGTAGTCAAACCTGGGAATACGTCATTTCTGAAAGACATAGAAGAGGGAAAATTTGTTTTAAGCAGTTTCAGACAATCCACCAAGCTTTCTGTAACTGGATTATTTGTAACAGTGGAAGCCAGGCCTTCTTGAAATCATGCAGCTGATATTTCACCATGAGAAATTTCAGTGGGAATAGTACAAAGTTTTATCTGATTCCAGATTTAATGCATTCTTCTTCTAACTGCTGATAATACTTCCTAAAGTTGCTAAATGCTTAAAGAACAACTATTTGTAGCTTCATGAATCTCCTGAATATTCTTTAAAAGTATCAGCAATACTCCTTAGCAAAGAACAATAAATTTATTTAATTTCATAAAATCTCATCCTTTCAACACTTAAGAGAATCAAATGAAGATGGAAATGAAGGAGTCCTTAATTGATAAGGAAAACAGGTATACTGTTAAGTATGAACACTGCATATTTTGCATGCAGTTTATGTAAAGTATATACAGTTATTGGTCTTTTAACTGGGAGCTGTCTAATGCATGTGGAATTAAAATGCCATCAGGAATTTTTGTTTGTGTCTGGTTAGCTTTTTCCTTCTGCTTCCTATATTGATCACAGATTTCACACTTGGCTGCCTTTTAACTTCAAAGGCAACATTCCCTGAACCATATGTAAGGTATCACTGTTTTGGAGGCTTGCCATTTGCAAAATTGTTTCCATCTTTCCTGGATTTGGTTAAAAATGGTTTGGCAATGAGCATTTGATTTATGTACTTATCTCATTTATTTCAGCTTAGTAGGTCTTTCTCCTCTTTTTATCACCCTTCTTGATGTATTGCACAAGTTTCTGTTGCAATCCCCTGTGCTGTGATAGAGGCTGGCCATGTGCTGCCTGAGAGGTCTTTCACAGTCTTGCAACCTCCTGATGCTGTTGCATGAAAAGTCTTATTTGCAGACTTAACTGCAAAATGAGATCACTTAAATGCCTAATTTTCCATATAAGGGCTGAAGATGCAGAGTTTTATAGTGTCAAACCTGCCAGAAATGGTTTCATCCAAACCTGTAACTATTTGGAGTTCATCTGATTATCTGGAATGCTGTCATGGATGACAATTGTATCAAGGTATATTGAAGTCATTGTTCCACACTGTGATTATTTTCAACTTAAAGTAGGAAAACAATTTTCTACCTAAGCATGCTGTATTTCTTTATTATTACTATAATTTAGAAAGCACAGTTCTTAATAAGTCTTGCAAAAAGTTGGTTCTCCTTGAAAAACTTTATCTAGTTTCCTCAGTACTATTGCTTTGACCAATTAGAGTACAAAAACCTTGCTCCCAAATATGTACTTTCAGCATTCATAGTTTTGTTTTAATTTCTCTTCAGATATCTGTAGTAGAATAGGAATAGTCTTGCAAGGTAGATGATTCCTTGTAAAAAAAGACAATGTTCTTGAGAAAATTTTAACAAAAGAAAATTATATTTTAAATTTCTGTCAATTTTTGTCTTATTATTCATGCTTCTGCAGTAATATTTCGTGGATCTCTAATATCTAGTTACCACTTTAACTTTGGACGGTATACCCCTCTTTCTTTCAAAGATATTTGGAAGTCTGGGGACCATTTTCCTACATTGTATTACAGAAGATTCAGGTGATTTTTATCACCGAAAAAACCCTGATTTTTTTGTTAAAATTAATGAGAAATTTTCCAGTGAAGCAGTTGTTTGCCTGCAGAAAATATCAATTCTGTTGCTCCAAACATTTTATTTGGTAGAGACTGGGTTCATCTACAGTGTTTTTAATGTTGCCCAAGTGTCCTGGGCATGGGAACAAAGCAGAAAGGCTCATGCGGAAGTCTACATGAATGGCAGACTGTGTAGAAGTCCCAAAGACCATTCACTGGCACAAACTTCGTGTCCTCCCTACGCGCATTTGCAGGATTCTGGTGGTGATGATCCAAGCAAGAGGCCCAGCAGCAGCAGACGGAGCTCTACGTTACACTTTCTGTGTGCGTGGCTCAAGGCGGGTGTGTGTTGACATCAGCAAGTGATTGCAGGCACATGCTGAGGTGATTGGGAGCTTGGTTTTTGACCCACAAACAAGCATGTAAATACAGATGACACTTTCACAAATCAGGAAGATGTTTGTGGGGCCCTGATGAAGAAATTGTCTCTAGAACAATGCTCAGAGGAAATAATGTTAGAAATTTGGTTGAAAGAAGAAATAGAAAGGAGCAATGAAATTGGTGAGATATAACAAACAGAACTGAGAGACATTAACATCTATATCTATATCTATATCTATATCATCTGTGTCTATATCTCAACACAATTGCCAGTGCAATAGCCTGGTGAGCAAGGAGCAGCATAATTCTGTGGCACTGGGGCAAGATTTTAATGCTTCCTTCTGCACTGTTGGTTTGTATTCCTCTTCTTCAGAAGATTTGTGTATTTTCTTCCCATAAAGTAATGCCACATTGAGTGCACATCTCTGCCATCCAAACCCACCTGCAGATCAAGCAGTTGTCTAGTATTCCTTTATTACTCCAAAGAGTAGCTGCTGTCAAACACACACAACCCATCCCAAACATCTCTTTGCTGTTCAGAAGTACCTTCCAAAGGTATTTCCCATATTCCTTTATTTTCTGGATCATCTGGAAACTTTGTTGTCCGTATGTAAAGTACCTTTCAAGTGAAGAAGTTCTTATTTTGTTTTGGTTTGTTTTAATTTCAGTTCTCATTCTCCCTCCAAACCTTTCTTCTTCCCAGACACAGTAAGAGGCATTTTACAGCAGGGAAAACCCAGTATGATGCAGCCTCATTACACATTGTAAGCTGTGACAATATAGTTTTCTTTATGGTTGTGTGTATAGAAAAGGGGCAAAAAAACAGATAAAGAAGAAAGTTTTGATGTTAAGAGTGCAAATCCCATTCTGAGAGGGGTGAATCTGTGCAGGTCCTCAGAAGTTAGTGGAGATTCATTGACCATTTACTTTTGAATTAAGTCTGTTCCCTCTAGCAGTGTGTGTTATAGACTGATGTATTTCATTGTCTTTGCTATGTTATCAAGTTGTCTTCTTGATAAATTAATAATGTGGTTTTTAAAGAGCTAATTGATATTACTGTAAAAGACCCACAATTTAATTAAGGATACTGTAATTGCTTCAAGAAAGATACTAGTTCATGTAATTAAAACATAAACTTAGGAAGTATTGTACTTATAGTATTCAAATTTCAAGGTTATATATTTTTTAATTCCATTTGAACAGTGTTTTATTGTTTGGTTTTTTCTTAAATACACTACTTCTTTTTCTGCAAAATCCATAGTCTTATGGTTCTTTCTTCTTGCTCCTCCTCTCTTTTTCTTGAAGTATTTTTGGTTTTGTACTGAGGCCTCCTCAAGTGGACCATGAGATGAAGGCTGATATTGTTGCCCTTCCATTCCTTAGTGTCTTTAAAAGCCAGAATGGTTTTGACATTACAGCCAATCAAAACCCTTACTTTTGATTTTAAAATCTTGATTGCAAGAATGTGTTGACTAACATATCTTAGAAGTTGGGTATGAATGAAGAACTCATGCTTAGCATGCATTTAATTGCCCGAAGTGAGCTCTTGGGATCTGTCTTTTGCCCATGTCTTGTGAGTCCTCCAGATAAAGATCTCTGTCTCTGCTTCCTAATTATGACTTCCCCTGTTAACATACAAGGTATTCCCTGATCTAATTGCAGAGCAGATAGCTCTTAAAATAGCTTAGAGTATTGTGCAGAAGGAATAATTTACTACAGTCACTTACTGTAGTGTGTGTCAAGGGAGAAGGAAACATCTTTTTTTAAATTTTGCATTGACATCCATGGTGGCTGCACTAAGGAACCATGGCCCACTGTAGACTCCCCATCCATATCTAACTGCAGTCTTTTGGGCATAACAATGGATTATAACAGAGCTTCTCAGCAGGCTCCACTGTCTGATTAAAATGTTACTGCTGTTGTCTGTTGTTACAACATAAATTGGGGAACTCCCCCCTGGCCAGAGTGCCAGGAGCTTTTGCAAATTGTGCTTGACAACTGGCCCGTTGGAATCGTTCAGCCCGAATAATCAGAAATGCCAACTTCTGTGCAACTTTGGAGTGCTTCCTAACTGACCTATTTTGGTTGGACAGAATATAGAATCAGTGGCTGTGCTCAGCATGTACTGCAATATAGCTTGTAACAAAAATGTGCAAAACTTTTTCTTTCTCTCTCTCTCTCTCTTTTTTTTTTTTTTTTTTTTTTTTTTTAAAGGAGGGACAGGATGAACTTTGGTTTTCACTTGTTAGGAACAATGCTAACTAGGCACAGTCAGAATTTCAATGTACCGGAACAATGCAACTTACACCCAGATCTATTCTTGGCTTCAGCACTTATGACAAAACCTGGGGACTGAAACTGACTGCCTCAATATCACCACATGTAAAATGAATTTAATTGGAACTGTACTTTCAATAAGATAGTAGAATTAAAGTAATTAAATATTCATTTCCTTATTGTTGGAATGCTTCATGGATTAGTGCATTTGGGAGTTTGGGGGAAAGGTCTTCTTTTTCAAGTAAAAATGTAAGAAAAACAGAAGAATAAAAGAGTTCTGGATGTCAGATGGCCTGTGACTAATTGGTACTATGATGTTGTTCAACCAACATTACCTAACATCACTTGTGTCATCTTTACTAATATTTTACTAGTAGTTTCAGATCAGAGGAAAAAAGGAAAAGGGAAAGGGAAAAGGAAAAGGGAAAGGGAAAAGGAAAAAGGAAAAGGAAAAGGAAAAGGAAAAGGAAAAGGAAAAGGAAAAGGAAAAGGAAAAGGAAAAGGAAAAGGAAAAGGAAAAGGAAAAGGAAAAGGAAAAGGAAAAGGAAAAGGAAAAGGAAAAGGAAAAGGAAAAGGAAAAGGAAAAGGAAAAGGAAAAGGAAAAAGAAATGGCATGTGTTGGAACCCTGGGGGGAAGAAAAGAAGAAAACTGACAGGTACAGGGAGTGAACTGTGTTCTCATCCCTATAAAGAGGGAAGAGGAGACTGTTTCTCAAAGAAGGGAAAGAAGGGGTAAGACGTTGGATAGCAAACTTAAAAAGTCCAGCTGATATGTAGATATTTAGGTGCTGAAGGAGGAAGAAAGAGGATGATGAGCAAATAAACAATAATAAAAATATTTTTCCTGATCACAAATTGCAGATTGTTATGGGTGCAGCCTGTAACAAAAGTCCATGATTTTTCTATTGCACTGCATACCATAGCGGATAGAATGATTAACACGTATTAAGAGAAAATCAGCCTATCCTGTCAAGGTGAAAAGCAGCTTAGGTTTGCTACAGGCAAAAGTCCATCTTCCTGGTGCTTGCTCAGGTTGCCAGCAGAATATTCCTGTAAGAAACTGTCATTACAGGGGGGTCTGTTAACCCCTACAAAAAAAAATTGATGTAGCACTGCCAATCTGTTTCCTCTGGACTGCAAAAGTATTGCAGTCAGAGGTGTGATTGCCATGAACTAGGAGGTATCCACTATACTTTGGTATCCACTGGCTTGGGAGGGCAACCTGCAATTATGACATGGTTGTGGTGCAGAAGTCCCCAGACTTCTTACACTCCTAAAGATATATTTTGAGAGCATTCTCAAAATACGGTAACTCTCAGGGGTTACAGTTCAGAACTTCTCTTGGACACTACTTTTTTTTTTTTTTTTCAACACAGCAACCACTAGTTTGTGAAGTCTCCTCAGCAATCAAGGACAGTACACTTGAATATTTTGTATCTGCTGACTGGGTCTGAATGACATTGTCCAGAACGTGCCCATGCTACTTGCCTGTGTGGATGCAGAAATAATTTATGCTAACTCTCCTCCTGAAGCGATAACCATTGAGGTTACTGCTGGTATCTCCTCACAATGTCTTGGCATGACCTGTTTCTGTTTTTCTTTCCATTTGCAAAATTTTGGAAGGCAGCTTTCTGTTTTGTTAGTGTTTTAAGGCAGATAGAGCTGACAGTGCCAGACCAGCAATAGATACTGTACAAGTGCGTTGCTATTCAAGGTCCTGTCTCTGGAGAGGCGCTTTGCCTTCAGGTATGCATGTTTGTCACCTGCCAGCTCATGCCATAGTCCGGCTGGCTGTGAGCTCCAAGGGGTTAACAGCAAGCCAGCGGTGATGCTGTAATCCTCCAGGGCTGCCAGCACGCTGCACTGTTGTTGTGTCGGAGCAGGGGGTTTGAAGGAGGCTGTGCTGGCTCCAGCAGCTGCCTCAGTCATGTCTCTCATTTTGGGTCTCTTCTCCTAAACAACATGGATGGCGCAGCAGGTAAAAAGAATGGCTGAAACCCACACTGGGAACGGATCTGTGTCCTTCCCCTCCCTACTGCATCCAGAACATGCACGGCCTCTGAGAAAGAGCCCTCACCTCCTCAGATAACTAACACAGCGTGTCACAAACGTGTGCCCTTGGGGCGTGGGGGGGAACAAAACCCCCTTTGACAAATAACCCTCGTCCTGACTGTAATGGTGAAAACAATGCAGGTAAACCCAACTGCCCTCTGCCCTACTTCTCTTCTGCTGTAAGCAAATAATTCTCCAGCAAAATAACCAGAGGGAGCACTTTTTCCACAACATTGCTGTTTTCTAAAATCTGCATTGACTTTGTCCTTACATTGACATTGCAACCATCTGGTACGAACGGTTTGATATGAAGTGGGGCAAATCCACCCTCTAGCTTCTAAAGAAGTACTCTTAGTGAACCACGCTAGATTTCACTTTTATTTTTAAAAAGGCTTTGTGCATTAAACTGGGGAGAGCAAAAGCCATTTGAAAATGTCAGAGCTGGACTTCAGCTCCATTTGTAAACCTGTAGTATCAGTTCAGGTATTTTTATGGTTTCTGTCTCACTTGTTATGAAAACATCTGACATATTTTGCCATATAAAACCTTTGCAGGATTAAAAAGCAGAAGGAAAGAAAAGAAAACAATAACAAAGAACACCCGCCCCAAAATTGTTGTTATCTTCTATGTTGAAAACCTAGGCACAGAAGTAGGTGAATCCAAAGTAACAAAAACATCTGTGTCTAGGTTATCAACCTGAATCTCTGGATTAGTCTTCTACTTGGGAATCTCCCAAGATACTGACACCCATGATAGGAAATCTGTATTTTCTTAGTTACATAGGTGTGTTTTTTCTTTTGTAAATCCCTGTTACACAAAATATACTAAGCTTTGGGATAATCACTGACTGAGGTATGCAGCAGGCCAAGGGCAAAGCTGAGACAGCGACCTATGTATTCTGGGATTCATCCTTAGCATGTCATGAGCCAGAGGGTTTGCTAGCATCTGAGAGCAAGTGCTCTGCTCCAGAGTGTCCCACCAGCATGCCTTCCTCTGGAAAGCTCAGCAAAGGAAGCTCCTGCCACATCTTCCTGTTTTAGTGGGAGAGAAAAGGAAAGGAAAGGAAAGGAAAGGAAAGGAAAGGAAAGGAAAGGAAAGGAAAGGAAAGGAAAGGAAAGGAAAGGAAAGGAAAGGAAAGGAAAGGAAAGGAAAGGAAAGGAAAGGAAAGGAAAGGAAAGGAAAGGAAAGGAAAGGAAAGGAAAGGAAAGGAAAGGAAAGGAAAGGAAAGGAAAGGAAAGGAAAGGAAAGGAAAGGAAAGGAAAGGAAAGGAAAGGAAAGGAAAGGAAAGGAAAGGAAAGGAAAGGAAAGGAAAGGAAAGGAAAGGAAAGGAAAGGAAAGGAAAGGAAAGGAAAGGAAAGAAGAAAGGAAGCCTACAAGGAGGGGCCTATCAGACTATCAGCTAAGGCTGAAATGTGACCTTTCAGGCTATTAGAAGGTCTGGTAATGGATGTTTAGGGAAACATAATAAACAAGGTAAACATGCTCTTCCTGCGGTTTTCCTTTCTATCTTCTAACAATAGCTGA
Source organism: Prinia subflava (assembly GCF_021018805.1). NCBI lineage: Eukaryota > Metazoa > Chordata > Aves > Passeriformes > Cisticolidae > Prinia > Prinia subflava. The sequence goes on from NC_086247.1 coordinate 85,634,681, forward strand.
TGAGGGGTTTTTAGATTTGTGTCTTACATTCATCCCATCACATTTAACAGGACTCAGTAGACCTTTCTATGAAGTGAACTAGTCCTTTTAAACCATTTTCCTTTTGACCTTCATCGCATGCTATGTCAGTGAGTCCCACTGCTTTATTCTGCAACCCGTGGAAAACACTTCCCTTTGTGATATTTGAATCCTGAGGCTTGGTAATTTTCACTGGAAGCCTCTTGTTTTCTTCTTCTTCTGAGAAACAGGGAATAGTTCTTCTGCTTTCCACTCAAGATATTTTACTTAGCTCCTAATCTCCTTGGACTGTACTTTTTTCTGGATTGAAGGGCCTCAGTCTCTGCCAGAGCAAAACCTTTCAATGTTTTTATCATCTTTTCTGTCGTCTACTATTCCTTGTCTAATTCTGCTAATAGTATTTATAGGTTAGAATTGTCAGAAATAAATTCACTATTTAGGCTGTGAGTGCACCACAGATTCATGTAGGAGCATAAAACTGCTTTCTGTTATATTTTTTACACCCTTTCTGGTAATTCTCAAACTCCTGTTTATCCTTTTGACCAGTGCTGGGGTTCATATGACATTTTCTAAGAAATATTCTCAGAGGAAAGAGGAAGAAGGCTTCTCATGATCTCTGCTTCCCAAAGACAAACCAACATGGGAAGAAAACATTGGTTTGTTTTTCATGGCTTCAGCCCTTTCACTGCTGGCTGAAGAATGCAAACCTCCCCCTTATACCAGGACTTGGAAGGGCATCATGTAATGAGGAATATTGCAGATCAAGAGAGACACACATGGGAAAAGCAGGTGGAATTAATAGCATTGCAGCCCATGAATTTCACTTGAAAGCTGGGAATAGGAAGAAAATGTAGACTTGTGTGGAGTAGGGAAAAGAGGAGCAGAAGAGCTGTGGGTTCTTTGTTTCACTTGGAAGAAAAAGCAACTATCTTAGGTCACCGCATTTTATGCGGTGAGATTCTGCAGGGATTGAATAGATTACAAGGCTGTGTAATGCAAAAGCCAGGGCAGGTGTATTAATGGGTTACCTGACACTGTGAACAAGAATTTTGACATTTTCCAATGGCAAACTAGAAGCTTGCATTCTTTACAGCTGACTGGAAGCTTAACTACACTATTAAGATAAGATTCAAATGCAGGATAGGATTCTGATTATTTGAATTTATATTGTTGGGATTTGAGAGTTAATCTGGTGTCCCTATCCAAGTGCAATTTAATAGTGAGGCTTTCTTCCAGCTATTTCTTGGGCTAAAAGAAACATGAGACTCATTCATGGCTGTATGGATGATTGACCTTGCTGTCAGACAGGGATCAGGAAGCAGGATGTCCTCAGCTGGTGTGTAGGTCACATCATTACCTCTCTTCTAGCCCCCTTGGAAGAACCCCAGCATTAGGGGACCACACTGGGAAGTACATGACAATCTGTGCTGCTCTGTGCACAGAGCACCATGCTGTGCTCCAGAGACGGCAGGTGTAGGGCAGATCATGCTTTATGTTTGCCTCAGGATAAAGCAGCCCCTCAGCCAGCCCACTGCAATGCAAGCAGAAAGGCAATGGAAAGACAACTTCATTTTTGTCTTCTGCCCTCCTGATTTCTGGTTTGTCAATGCCCTCTTATTTTCTTTAGCAAGGCCTGCAGAGATGAGCATTCCCTGCACTCAGCATCTTCTCCTGTCTGCCCTACAATTGAGACATGTAACACTGCTGCCTCAGCTTCCTTCTAAGGTGTGGTGGCATTGTCACGAGGACATACAGATGCTTTCAGTATCTCTCTCGTAATTTATGTGCCAAACTTGCAGTAAATTCTTCTCACCATTAATACCTGTCTTGGGTGGAAAGGCCATTAAATAAGAAGTCATTATTACTCATCTGTATATGCATGGAGCTGTCAGTGGGGTATGTGCTCAGACAAGGAACATTTGAAATGCAGGAGATGAGCACTCCTGGACAGACAGCATTTTTCATATTAGCTATAATGCTGCCACAAAATTTCCATCTCATCAATTAGGGTGAGAGGGCTGAATCCAGCCCTCAAAATAGCACATTATCACCCTGTTTCTATGAAAGTGATTAGCACAGGACATATGGCAGCAACCATTGCTAAAGAAATTTTGAAGTGCATGCAGCTTGTGAACTGCAGCAGCTCCTGCTTGAAATGCTACCTACCAACCAAAACGTTTTACCAGCAGGGCCTGGAGCAGAAGGGACCCAAAAAGAAAGTGGCTGGTAAGAGAAGTTTTGTCATGTATGAGAAGAAGTGTATCTTTGGAAAGAAATTAACAGGTTGTCACAATTGTAAAGGTACGAAAGGCATACTGGCCCAGCAGCAGCAAACTTCTTGTCCTCTCTTTACTGCAACAGATCACGGAGCTCCTTGGCCTGACCTGCAGTTGTAGCTGCAGCAAAGCCAAAGAATTGAGATGAATTAACACTGGTCTCCAGTTCAGGAAGAGCATTAACTTCCCCAGACACTCTTGGCCAAATCCATCCCTGGTGTGACATCATTTGAATTACATCAGGCTTCATTTTGTCCCAGATATCTGTATTGGCTTTCACAGCAACAAAACTTTCCCCTTACTTCCAATGTAAGGGTGGTGAAATGAATTAGGTCAGAGGAGACTAAACACTGAATAAAAACCTTGATCCCAGTTAGAAGTTTTGCCTGCTTGGGGACAGGGTTTGGCTGGCTATGGTAATCACGGGGTGGTTCCAATATACTCCAGACATTGCATAACTGCTGCTTTAATTTACTGTGAATGTTATTCAAAGCTGAGGATTTAATTCTTCTGAACATTAAAGCTTACAGCTGGGTTAAACTCCTCCTCATAAGTCACTGTATATTATATTCAGAGAAGTAAGGGATTCTTTTTTTCTGTTTACAAGTTTAATAGTTCTTTTTCTCTCTTAGCTGGCTTTTCTTAGATTTTTCTTTTCAACACCCATGTTATGTGCATGTACTTCCTCTCTCACCATAGAATTTTCCTGTTCTACCATTGGCTTCTCTGAAATCTCCAGATATCAGGTTAATTTCTGGATTTAGATGGAGTATTAGCTTTCCATCCTATGTCAAAACTCAGCATATAATCATCTCATTAGAGCAGAAACAGGTATTTTACATTCTGACTATCTTAAAACTTGTTACATTGCATGTTTCAGTGTGTTCCAGATTAAAATTCTTAACAATTCAACCTTGTAGTAAAGTTGACCATCACAAATTTTGCTCCAGATTATTTTAATTAATTACTTGATTATCATGGTTACAAACAGTTTAAAAAATTACTTTTGAAATTCTTTTTGAATCAATTTTGAAATTGAAAGGTCCTCCTCTTTAAAAGATTTTTACCATGTAATTTTTTTTCAAATTTGCTCTGCCACCACTCTTCAAAATTTTATTTTTGCGTGTGGTCTGCAAGAACATAGTCTTCACTTTCACAGTTCATTCAGCTGATTCTGGTCACTGGACCAAGAAGTGTAAAGATACATAGCTGCAGCACAGATAATTTGTTTATCCATTGGGTTTATTATTTTCCCATTACCTCTTTGCTCTTGACTTGCTGAGGTACAGATTCTACCTCAAAGAACAGCAGCAGGAGGTAAACTGCCTTTTCTTTAAAATATACATATGGTTTTTAGTGGTGCCCCTTGTGAAGGTCAAATGGTGTTGCTTCTTACATCTGCTGACCTATTCCATCTCTTAAATCTTTAAAAAATCATGTTGATTGTTCACAAGAAGGAAAACTCCACTGCAGAATCTTAACTATTAGTAACAGTGAAAACTTTCCTGTCATAAAAGTCATTAAATGGATTCTGAATGCAAGGAGGCAGAAAAACTGTTGAGAAAAAGTAGTTATGTAGAGTTTACTAAGGAAGATAGTTTGCTGTAAGTTTGAAAGAAAGTAATCAACAAGTGAAGTTCAGAAACAGTAATATAACCTACTTCAGTTATATTGAAAGAGTTTGCTTTGGCTTTGTCATGATTTTGTAACAGTAGATAATGTGACCATAGTTTTCTCAGTTCAAGTGTTAAGATTTTCAAGATTTATTAAGATATCTTCTTTTTTAATTTCGTGGGTATTTATGTTTCTTAAACATTTTGTAAATAAAGAAAGATTGCTCATTTTTACAATTGCACAGTATTATTATATTTACATTTGTCTCTCTTTGGCAGAAAAATTACAAGATTGTAAACTGCATTACTTCTGTTCAGGAGAACTGGGTGCATTACTGTAGCTAAGATTTCCTTTAGAGAAGACAGTAGGAGTAACACCAACACGTTTCACAAATTTGCCAAACTGTTAATTGAAAGTAAGGCAATGTTATATTTCAACATCCTTGAAACATGGTGTCATAATTTTTCTCTTGGAATTTTACTAAATTTTTTGAAGTTTTATTCTTTTTTTAAGGTAATGCTTAATGCTGATACAAAATTTTATTTGCCTTAAAGGAATGCTCCTTTTTGACAGAATGAAGCACTGTTTATAAAGTCCTTTTGTGCTAATGTACAATTAAATTTCTACAGATTATGTTTGTTTTTCTTTTCCAAAAGCTCAAGTACCATGATGTAGCAAAATTCTATTTTGTTTTGCCAGTATTATCTAAAATGGATTATTTAAAAATTAAATTCTGTTGTATAAATCAGTAATTTTTTTTCTCCCAGATATCAGCAGGGTTCAATTCTTGCACTCACCCATCTTTCATCTTCTCATGCACTGTCTGATCATACAAATGGAACAGGTTTAAATCCTTTGCTCAACCATAGCTGTAGCAACCATAGCTGTAGCATGTGAAACTGTCCTAATGGAAAGGAGGAGGGAAGGGACCTACAGATCTCTTACTTCTCCCAATAAAACCAAACCTGCAACTTTTGTATTAAGGTCTAAAATCTGTTAATGAAGGTACTGACTCATCTGTTCTCAAATCAAGCCTTCAAATGAGTTTTAGTGCTATACAAGAGCCAAGAAAACAACTTTGCCTTTTCCAAAGCAATGCCCAAGCCTTGTTTCTTCCAGAATTCAAACAAACTGAAAGGCATTTCTCTGAAACAGCCAACTGAGAACTCTGGGTAATGATGGATGAATAAAGATGCTCAGCATCTTGCTTTCCTTCAGAATTCCCATGTACAGTACACTGTAGCGAATATTTACATTTCAATGCACAGATTGCTCTTTCAAAGCTGTGTTTCTTGAGCCCTGGAGCTGCCCAGAGAGGGTTTGGGCTTTATTGGGGATGCAAGTATGATTTAAAAGAGGGAAGTTTATTTTATTCCCCTGTCCCAAAACTCCCAGGAATATCACAGTGTGACTCCTTTGCTAAATGAATAGTCAAAGATGCCTCTTTCTTGAGAAATCTTCTGAAAGTCATGGGACAATAACACTACTTCAAGTTATTTAATTTCTTAAAAAGACATATGAGTTTGTGTGACACATATGCATTGATGCTTTAATAATACATGCTACTGGATGCAAAACAGTGAAGTATCTCTGCTGCCACCATCTCCATTCTATTGGAAAAATATCACCTTGTGTTAGGGTGATCTCTTGTTTATCACAACATCAGTAAATTAACTGAATAGAAAGAGAAGGGACAGCTAAGGCTAGATATTATCTTAGATTAGATTTCTTTACAGAGGTTTCTAAACTGGCATGAAAAATATCGTGGTTACTCAAAAATCTATGCAAGTGGTGATGAACAAATCTGTTGTAAAAGTTTCTCAAACAACATAACTAAGTTGTATATCTTCAAAGTAGTCTGTAGCACAAGGTGTGTGGATATGCATTTTTTACTGATTGGACTGATCAGGTCTTGCTAACCCTTCTGCATTAGAGAAACAATATTACCACGTGCTAGGCTAGGATGTGCATATATATACAGGAGTGCACTTCTGTGGGCAAAAAAAAAAATGTATTTCCTGGAAAATTTATGAACTGGGAAGCCAAAATTAAAAGTAGGAAAAAAACCCCAAAAAACAAAACAAAACAAAACAAACAAACAAACAAAAAAACAAAAAACAAAAACAGAAAAAAAAGAGCATGAAGATGGTGTTAGACCAAGACAACAGAGAAAAAAATACACAAATGCATCAACCCTATGCAGTGTTTTAAAGATGCTTTAATTAAAAAAAAAGCAAGCAAACCAGCAAACCAAAACCAAAATCTCCAGTTCCTTGCCCACAAGGACTCTAAAACCATTGCTCCTTGGAACAGCACAAACATGTCAGAACTGGTGTAGAACTCCAAGGAGAAGGTCAGGTTGCATGAAGTAATAACCTGGGAGAAGCACCACAGAGTTAATTTCACGCACGAGGATGAAATGTGCACCAAATAAATACATCAGTAATGGCTCTATTTATAAATCTTTTATTAAAGAACTTGTGTGCTGGTTTTAGCTAGGGTAGAGGTAGCTTTGTGCACAGTGACCAGAGTGAGGCTGTATTTTGGATTTGTGCTGGACACAGGGTTGATTATACAGAGATGTTTTCCTTATTGCTGAGCCGAGCTTGCACAGAGCCAAGGCCTTTTCTGCTTTTCATACTGCCACACTAGCAGGGGGGCTGGGGATGCACAGGAGGTTGGGAGGAGACACAGCCAGGACAGGTGACCCCAGCTGGCCGCAGAGATATTCCAGACCATACGGCATCATGCTCAGTACATGAAGTAGGAGGAAAACGGAGGAAGGGGGGCATATTTGGAGTGATGATGAAGTCTTCTCAAGTAACCATCATATGTGATGGGGCCCTTCTCTCCTGGAGAGGGCTGAACACCTGCCTGCCCATGAGAAGAGGTGAATTAATTTCTTGTTTTGCTTTGCTTGTGTGTATGGCTTTTGGTGTCCCAGTGAAACTGTCCTTATCTCAACTCATGAGTTTTCTGGCTTTTATTCTTCTGATGCTCTCCCCAATCCCACTGGTGTGGGACTGAATGAGTGGCTGCCTGGGGCTTGGCTGATAGCTGGGATTAAACTACAATTGCTTTAGTTTGATAAGTATGGAACCCTGTGGAAATTACTAGTATAGGCAGTATTAAAGAGGATGAACCTCTTGAACATCCAGCAGTCATAGTGCCCTATGTGAAACATAGATAACTGTGAAAACTAATCTGAGACTGAAGACTAACACAAAGATTTAGCTTGGAAATAAAAAGAGAAACCAGTCTGAGCATTATATAAAGTTCAAAATTCCCAGAAAAATTCTAGCTTGAAGTGAGCAGGCACGCTTGGTGTTGGGGTGGACTCCAGAGCACTTTCAAGTGAATAGAAAGATTCTCATTGTCTTCACTGGTGACAGGGTTAGGATTCTAAGAAAGTGTTAGAACTGGGAGAAAGATAAACTTTTCATTATATTAATTAGGTTTCCATTATCAGCTACTGAAATATTTTAAATTTCTGTGCATCAGATACACTTTTCAAAAATGGCTATGAGAATCTAAGATGTCCCTCTCTGTTCTCTGCTCCTATCTGATCTATTAACACTGCAGAATAGTTTATTATTTTACATACATCCACTATAAAACTCAGAAGGACTTTTATGCTGGCCACAGCACAGCAACACAGATAACATGATGCTATTCTACTCTGTATAGAGGTTTAACGCTCAATAAAATGTAAGGGAGACAATCTTTATGTAGTCCCATACAAGGGATTGAGAAATAGGGACAAGCTATCTTCTTCACATTGGCAGAGATTAATCTTTAATGTTGGGGGTTAATGATTAATTTCACTGATACAGCTTGTGTGCAGAATTAAAATCCTTTGGAAATGTTTGGAGAATAAGATATCCTCTTGTTTCTGAACATGTGTTTTCAAATTTTAATTGCATGGTTTACAATTACTTATTTATGTAATTCTGACAGTAGCCCAATGTTGTGCAGAACAGAAAGAAATCCCAGGTCTCCACATCAAGTCATTATTCCTAATATTTTTGAGAACTTTGGTTTTTACATTTTTAACACTGGCAGAAAATCCATTTCATAAATTAGAAATACCACGTTTTATTTCAAATGATGAAGAAAAAAAAATCTGAAAAAACAAAGTAAAATTATCTTTGTGGTGTTTAGACTTGTTCGGAGTAAAAATAGATGACTGTCAAATATTCATCAGTGTTCAGTGGTTTCCATGGAACCTTTTTCTATTAGAAGCAAAATTTGTGGTGTCCTGAACACAGTAGCACCATTCCACTCACTGACAAAAGGCGTCGCATTTCTTCTTTGGAGTAAAATTGGGGAAAGTCAAGTATGTTGCATGAAGAGTGGTGTTTTTAAAAAATTGCTGCTAAATCTTTCTCTGATAGTCAAAATCAGCGGAGTAGTTTGTCCTAAATTTAATTATCAATTAGGTGGAACTTCCTTTCCAGCTGATATGTTTTTTAATAGGTAGCAAAATTTCTTTAAACTTGTTTCATGTATGAACACCTTGATAACAGCATGAAAGCACTCAGTGCCTGTAAAATTGAGTTGGCCCCTTTATTATGAAAATCATTCATAAAGATGTTGCAGCAGAAGCTGCAAATTTCTTGTTGCAGCCAAAGCCTTCCCTGCTGCAATCTCTTCTTTCCTTTTGTGTTTCAGAAATGTTACAACAATCCTACTCCAGAAATGCATGTTTACATTTGAATTGAAAACTAAATAAAATTTATAACCTATGAAAATGGAGATTTTTTTCCTGAAGAAGTATGAAAGTAATTCCATTTATTTCAGCAAATATATTCCTGCTTTGTATCAATGTGCAAAAGGGCACAATTCAGCTCTGGTTAGAAATACTCTGTATGTGCTGGATGGATCTGTTCTGCTGCAGGAATAATGTTTCTTTTCATCCTAAAGAAAAAAAGATGGCAAACATAAAGGAGTAGGTTAATACCTTATAATGACAGGGTGTGCTTCTCAGAGATGGTAACTATGTTTATTTCTAATTGACACCATTTAGCTCTTCTGAAAATGGGTCATTATCTTCAACCATCTAAACACCCAGGACTGATTTACAGACCTGTGAAATTAAGTATCTGGAATTTCTATTGATTTCATGTCTGAAAATCTGGCATTTTTTAATTTAGCTGCTAATTGAAGCTAAGCCACTAACTTAAAGATCTCTAGTTTGAGAATTTCACTTGGGGTCTTGAATACAAATACTTTTTGTAAATGTGAAGATTGGAGAAGGCAGGATATCCTCAATCACTTTGCTGGATATCTCAAATATTTCTTTTTGTTTACTTTCAGTCACATCCCTTCTGTGTTTTAAACAGGTGCATGTGTTGACTTATATGAAAGAGCCAAAAAAATCAGGCATGCTTTCAAAGCCACAAAACGTTGCATGAAAATTTGAAAGGACTGACAGATTTGATAGTGCGTTAAAAAAAACCCAGATTTATATAATACTGCTCTGGAGGCATGTTAATATATCATTAATATTCCAAGGTTTTCTTTTCCACCCTAATTTACACCAAACTTTAAAAAATATCTGTACCTGCTTCCTAGATATTGAAGAGGCAAGGCAAATATTTTGAACAAAGTCTTGAATATCTGCTTATAAAATAATCTAATGATTTTCATTAAAAGACTTGTCTCTGTGTGTTTCAGGTGTATTTGCCAAGTACAGAATATACACTTCAAAACTCCTTTGGTTTGAGCTGTATGTTGTAGAAACATAGTGTTATTAAATGGAAAGACCCACATTAATACAACATTTAGGCCGAAATAATTTAGTTGGCATGTCTGAGTGTTTCCCATAATATCGGAATATACAAAACTCATTAAAGAGTAGCCATATGTTTTAGGGAATAGATTAACAACAGTAGTGAGAAAAACATTTACCTGAAAGACAGAGAGGGAAAAGAGCTGGTGACATGACCTAATCCTGCAGCCAGATACTTATGCTTGACTACATAACCAGTTCTTCCTGCTCTCTTAAAGGGACATATATAATGACATAGAGAGAGAGGCCTTTCTCTATCAGGATACTGCTGTGGGGTTTGTCTGTCTTCTCTAGGTAATTACCTGTTTCATAAATTTCCATCTTTACATGTATGATTCTATGAAATCAATCCTATGTAGTAGGGACATATTATTCTTGTAGTCAAGGATAATCTTACTGTTGAAAAACCAAGAAAACGGGGAGTCTTTAGGAGGGGAAGAAGGAGAAATCCTCTTGCATCTGAAAGTTATCTGTCTCTGTGGACTTGTCATCTGGACTTGAACTATGCTTCAGTAGCTTAGGCATTCATCCTGTGACAGACAGGAATAAATGTTGCGGAGGTGCTGGTCTCTCCTGACTTTAAAGAAGCACTTAGGTGACTTCTGTATACCAGATACCAGAATTTTCAAGGTGTTGAGGAGAGCCCTTGGGAAATCACTGATTTAATGCTCCAAAGAAAATTCTGTGGTGGTTGATCTTTTCTGTTAGAAATTCCCATTCTTCCTGTTGTGTGTTCTGATCTGTCTTAAGGATGGCCACCTTAAGTGACGCGCCTGTCACTGACATTTAGCATTTCCTGAGACTGCCTGTGGTTGTAACTATGCAAATTTCATTGAGGATTTAATAATAGACTAGACGCGTGTGTGTGGGAGAAGTGCATGTAGATTTGGGGATTTTTTCCTTAATGTTGGATATTTGGGTAATGATTTATCCAGAAGTTCTTCAGCTTGAAGAACTTGCTGGTCTGGTTCTTTCTCTTTTACAGAAAATTTGAAAGTTCAATAGCTATTCAGCTAATAAGTGCTGAATACTTCTGGTACAAATGTGGGCTAAGGAAAAGGCTTTTTTGCAAAAGCATTAGTTATTCATCTTGCCCTTCTCCTACTAATAAAGAGTGCCCAATAAATTCAATGAGAGAAATATTAATTCATTATAAATAAGGATTTTCAGCTGTTCCATGCTTCTGTGTTGAGCATGTAATTTGCGTACCAACATGACTATTCGTTTAAAATTGTTAAAATTAGTTTAAAATTTAAAAATTAAAATAGTTAAAATTAGTTTAAAAGTTTGGGAAAGACATTTTTGTGCATTTTCTTTTTCTGATAGAAATAGACTGATTTGACATTCACTACTGTAAATAATAATATTCCGTGTCTAGACAAGTTTTTTGTAAATGACATATCCAGGTTTAGCAAACAAAAGGCCCACCGTAGTTTCCTCTGTTAGTCCAGCATGTCTCTGATCTAAACCCCAGCATTATTTTTAAAACAAGGATAACTCCATTAAATGCAATTAACTTGATCTAAAGCTCACTGCAGTTATTGTGGCTATTTCCATTAATTCCTATGGGCTTTGGATTAGGCTGTAGGTTCTGAAAGTGTCAGAAGTGAGTGGCTAAACACAAATACAAATATGTTTTGTTATAACTTCCTTTTTCCACACATTTGAACACTCCCTCATAAAGACAGAACACCATCAGACAGAAACTAAGAATAAGAAGTTTCATTTCAAGAAGTGAGTGTTTCCAGAAAGCTGTGAACACGTTAGGTATCTTCTGACTACCTTCTGACACATTAAGGTACTGGTTTAACATGGAAACTATCTTGCAATCTGAACCACTGTGGTCAACAATGTTGCCAACTATAATTAACTTTGTAAAGTGGGTTGAAATGCTTATTCACTTGGACACTTCACAAAAACTGGCTTAAGTGTCAGATTAAGTAGGCAAAATTACTTTGCATTTTGTCTTTACAATGATCTCAGTATCACAAAACATGCACTGCAGCAAGTTTTAAATTCCCTTTTGCATCTACGAAGTCTTATCCTTTAATAAAGACTAATCACTTGCCAATTTGATTTGAAGAACATACAAAAAAACACAAGCGTCTGTAAAGAAAATGCATAAATGTTGACCTTGAAATGGATGAACCAAATAAACCAAAAATGATTGAGGCATGATTTATCCATGAAAAATATTCATGCTCTGAGATCATTCATGTCAGAATTGACATGATTTTCATAATTCTGGAAACAAAAAATCTTAAGAAACCATCAAGGTATCACTTGCAGTTATCATGTGCTCTCACATCTTAATTCCAATGTGTCTCTTTCAACATATGTCTATGACTTCTGTAATACTGATAGGGATACCATACCAACTGGAAGACTTTGAGACCATTCATCACTCAGATTTAGTGAAAATTCCTAAGGCTGTAATGTGGTCATTGCTAGTTTAAGTAGATTTCTTTCAGACATATTCTCCAGGGAGTTAGCTGAAGCTTTAGTATTTTACCATAACGTAGAGAAAAGATTATTTAAAGTGGTATGAACTAAACACACAAAAGATCATGACGGCAAAGCAGAGAGAAGCAGCAGAGGAAGCAGCAGTTAACATTTTGCTGACCGAGTGGCTCAGCTTAGTGAAGTCTGAGTGGCAGAGATCGCCTGTAATAGCACCCGTGTGTGATGTACATGGGTATTGTCGAGCAGTTTAGCTACCACGCTATTTCAAAGAAAGCGAGCAGAGCTCTCTCTTAGCAACCAAGGGTGCAGTTTCACGTTACACCTAATACACTGTGACTGCGGGCTGCTGAGAATGTGAGCAGTCCCCATCCATTACCCGCAGCTGTAGCTTCCCACACTCTTCCTTCCTCTCAGTGAAGTGATTGTGTGGCTTTAGGGCAAAATGCTTCAGCTTTCTGATCTGAGGGAAGACAAATCTTTATCTTTCTTTCTCTCTCTCTCTCTCTCTTTTTTTTTTTTTTTTTTTTCCCCCTCTATTTTGTGAAGGATGAATATTTCTCAGAGTAGCAAACCAAGCCAACTCCACTTGCAGCTGTGTGACTACAGGAACCAGGGTAAATGTAGGGTTGGCAACCCACAGCCGGGCCAGGAGGGCTGTTTGAAGTGGTCCCAGATAAAATACCAGACCTGCCAGTTAGGGAGGAATCAAGTTCAGACCTAGCTTGCAGCTATACCACAATCAGTACCTATCATTACACGACATCAGATAAAGGCATATTATACTCAAGCTTGAGGTCAATTTTATAGTCTCTTCAGCACATTTCCATATCAGGCTACTACACGCTGTTTCAACTTCAGAGAACATTCTCACATGAGAGGGCTTGTTATCATATTCTGTATCCCAAAAGGTGGACTGAAACACAGGTCTAAATGTCTTCTTAAATGAGGGTTTAGAATTCAATTCTGCAGTAGCAGGAGTAGTTACTGTTCCAGAAATACGGTTTAGCTGGCTTCTCTGATACATGCACAATGAGACAGAATGGCTTTGAGAAGTGGAAAAATTTTTGAAACTTCAAATTTCCTAGTTTCTAAAATGCAAAATAATTGAGATCATTGAAAAAATCTGGATCTCTGGAAATAGGGCTAGCTCAGGAGATCTCCTGTATTTATGATACTGTTGGATGCTTCTGTTCCAATATGAAGTCTGAAATGTGGCCTGAGCATATTTCTTCTTACTACTATCTAAAATTCCTTAAGGTCTCAGCATACTTCTAAGAAAGGATAAAAGATTTGTTCAAATTCAGAACTCTTTAAGAAAGACTCCATAACAGAAACACGGAAAGAAGTGAGCAGGCAAAGATGCAAATTGGATATCTAGTAGTATAAAGGAAATATTCCCCCTTCTTTCAACTAGAAGAAAGCAAGACAACAGAATTTACATAGAAAGCCCCAGGAGAAGCAGGATTTGAATCCAGGCATTCTGAATGCCAGACAAGAGGTTCATCTTTTCTTTATTCAAGAAAATACAATGAACTGGAAAAAAAAAATCCAGTGTTAATTTTCTGAGGTTAATTTTCAAAATATTCTCCATTCCATAAAAGCCAAAACCTTTTGAAAATTTTTAAATAAAATGCCTAGAGAATCTCTACTGCCATATTGGATTTTTAATGACTCGTACAAAGTGAAAGGAGTTTTACCAAGGCAGTCTGACTTCTGATTTCCTCATTCTGTTGCTTTTCTGCAATCCTCAGGACCTTTTATGGTGTGTCCCTACCATCCTCACCAGGCTGCAGGCAGCATTCAGTAGCATCATATGGCACACACAGTTAAGCAGTGTACTCTTGATAGGTGTTGTCCTGTTGTAAATGAGCTGTGGCAGCAAATCCCAACTTTTGTCTCTCACATCCCATCCAGCAGTCCAATCACTGGACCATATGCTATTCTAGAGGAAATGAATCGGGGCTTCTTGTTTCTATCAGAGGAGTCATCCTGTCAAAAGTAGGGGCACAGTCTCTCTTGTCACAGTGGGGACAGTGAAACTGATTTCAAATACTCTTTTAAAACTAAAAACTGAAGTCAGAAGATCAAACTTTGTTAATGAACAGTTCTTTGCTTTTAATAAAAGGTGTTACTAAAACTTGGTGTAGGGCATGAGGAGAGAGACAGATTACCGCCTAATTGTTCAGAATGAGTTTGAATTCTGCAGACTCCATATTCTGCCTAGGATAGCAGAGAGAAAAGATTCTCTTTGTCCCTGCTGTGTGTCCTTCACACGAGGACTTGTCACTTAAGTGCTCCTTTGCTTCAGAGGAATTATAGCTGTACAGGGGTGTGAAATAGCTGTGAACAAGAAAGGAATGTGATATAAATTGTTCCATGCAGAACTCAAACTTAGCCTGTCACGGCCTCTGTGTGCACTTCTGCAACTGCCTTTTGTGTAGTCCCACAACAAAATGCCTGAATTATGCATTTTTACATTCCCTGGATAGCTAAACCATGTCACTGACTTCAGCTGAAGTAATTTTGACCTCATGAATGCATTACAAATGGTTTGTTAGGGGACCACGAGGGGATGTGGGAGCAGATGGCTGCTCAAACAGGAGCTTCCAGGAGATGATGATGTGATTTGGAAATATCATTGCTCCCTGTCTTCTTCTATTTAGGGGACCACTAGAAAAAACTGTTCTATCTCTCCTCCTACTCCCTCACCCCATGACAAAAAAAAAAAAAAAAAAAAAAAAAAAAAAAAAAAAAAAAAAAAAAAAAAAATCCCGGGACTCCTTAGCACAGAAGAGCACAAATTACAAGAGATAGTTACTGTAGAGGAAAAGAGCATAGAGACTAGAAAAAGGAAAATGACAAAAGTTACCCAGTTATCAAGCCCAGTTACCACAAGGGCTTTGAGGAGTTAACAGCAGGCAGATATCAGAAAATCAGATCTCTGAAAATCCCCCAAAGTGGTAAGGGTTTATGTGGTTAAATCTGATGGAAGGATTTAGTGGAAAGGGTCACTGGTCTAAAAAGGTAAGAGGAGTGGAAAATCTTTCTGTGGGGAACAAAGCTGCAAAATAAATCAAGATTAGATCAAGAGTAAAACCAGAAGGAGTTTGTAGAGAAAAATCATAGAAGAAAAACTAATACAAAAGTGAGAAGAGGAAGTTCACAGGAGGTGTAAAGAGGGGAGTTCCTATTAAATACTTCAGATGAGACCTTCACTTTTTCATGCCACTGGAAACAAATCCAGCAATCATTGTAGGCTGAGCCCAAAAAGCTCTCTGTACCCCTGCCAAGAAATTAATAATATGAAGACTGAGCTCTTCTAAACAGAAGGATGAGATTCTGAAGAAGTCTCTAGCCTTTTTGCAGAGAGGATATAAACCAGAAATGTTTCAGGGTCCATCTCTGGCTGGTTCAAGGGAGCAGGAGGAAGTGAGCAATATTATGGACTGTGTTACAACAGCAATTATAAAAAATAGCATTTTCCTTTCAAATACCTTATTTTACATCAAGGACACATAATAAAAAAGAAAAAAGAAGAGATTAAGTCCCTGAGGAACTGAATGGGGTTGGAAAACAGTCTAGAAATGCAATCTGAATCTGATGTAGACATCAAATGACAGCACCATGATACTGCATAGCAAACTTATAGGTCAAATAAAGATGAAATGTAAGTACAGGGATAAGAAAACCACCAATTTTAAGAAAAAAAGTCAGAAATTGATCTGATTAAGACTGAAGAGCAATATAAAGGAGAGAATTTGAAGTGAAGGTGAAACATCCCAGGAAATACTAGACACAAAACAAAACTCCTGGAAATGGATGTAGGAAAAGGGATTTTCTGAGGCTGAAGGAAAGCAATGGTGCAATCATATCAGAGAAGAGAGGCAAGATGCCAGTCTTCAACAAATGTGTCACAGGCCCACAACTTTACTCATGCTCTCAGTCAAGAACCTTGCACTGCTCCCTTGAGGAAAGGCTAGCAACCCCTCTCTAGAGGAGGCCTAGAGAATTTGAGGGTTTGTTCTCTCTTCTGTAGTAAGGAATATTTGCATTCCTGGATGGTGACAAGGGGTATGGATTAAACACTCAGGAAATGTTGGCAGGGAATTAAATTAAGGCTAATTGTGACTTCTATCAGAAATTTTATGGCTCTCATATACACTAGAAAATGCTTTGTAACCAAAACCAGTGAAATCACAATACATTGTCAAGACCTAGAGGAAAGCCAGATCTTCAGTGGTTAAAGATTGAAATTTCTATTAAATAAAATCCTTACTGTTGAATATTCAATGTTCTACAAATATTTGTAACTCTTAAGCTGAGAGAAGAGCCGTATCTTGAAAATATAATAATAAAAAAGGAATAAAATAATAGTGTTAGAACCATGGAAAACTACTTCTATAAATGTTCAAAGATCAGGATGAAAGGGGAATTTCCAAAAAGTAGAGTAGTAGTTTCCTATCATTTTACCATTACAAGAAAAAAACCCAACATTTTAAAACACATAAACAGATCCTTTGGTCTTTCTTGAGTGGGAGAGGGGTGTGGCAATTTTACTGGCTCAATGTATTGTATGTCTAAAAAGCAAGTTGCTAGATGAAGGATATAGGTGCTTCTGTTCAAATGCTACCTAAAGGACATTTTTTAAAAAAATCCTCTCTTAAATATTTCCTCTTTCATTTCTTTGTAAATCTCTTTAGTTTTCTTATAGCATGCAGGAAAGAGGAACTTAAATTCCTGAGGGAATTTCAGTGAAGGTTCACCTGACAAGAGCTCAGGATAGATGAGTACTGTCCAGAGCAGGATATTTAGAAAAGCTACAAATTTGTTAAGAGCACTGGATCAGAATAATACTTGGAGAGTGATGAATCATAATTTTAGAAACTCCATTTACTCTTTCATATACTACATATAATATCTTAAAGGAAAATACATATACTTCAGTGTCTTATTGTATCAACTTACAACTAAATTTTTTGCAGAGATCTCAGATGGTCTGAGTACTTCCTGATAGATCTGATCTGGGAAGCTTTTTGGATTCAACCAAGATGATATTCACAGAGAGTAAAGGTGGTACCTTTATGTGACCAATTAAAAGTACAAGAACTAGAGAATGATTATCAGAAATATTTAGATGCCAATGGCAAAAGTCACATTAAAAAAATGTAATGTGTGCTGGCAAGAAAAAGAATTAAGAGGCATTGCTGTCCATAAAGCTTTCACCCAGAATCCAAGATGAATGATATTTGATAAACACCTGTTTTGAAAAGAAAGGAATGGATGACTTTAAAAATCTAAGATAAGTGAGGAAGTAGTCCAGGGTATTGACTGAGGCTGAGATTTAATACAAAAGCTTTAAATAGATTTCTCACTCTTATATTAATGGGCATTTCATATGATTAGGCCAGGAGGAGATGTTGCTTCTCTTAGAAGGGAAGTAGGGAGAAGTGTAACATGCAAAGAGAAGAGAGTATATGGCAACTATTTGTTTTATAGGTTTTTTTGCCAAAATAATTTCAGATTGAGAAATGAGTATCCTACAAGTGACTATACAGTACAAAGGGTTTGCAATCTTACATGTTAAGATTGTTTTAGACAGATGAACTGTGTACAGAAAAACAAATATCTCAGACAGCTGTATTGTGTTGCAACATTTCCCTGCACACCCAACATTTTTCTGCACACCCAAAAATGTGTGGTCAATTAGAAGGGAAGATCAGTGAAAACTAGAATATCTGTTGGATATCAATTGGGTATCAATATCAAATGGAAGATATATTTTAAACATTTTCATGGGAAATAGGTGAAAATTTTCTGCTTTAGACAAGCAGAATTCTGAATTTCTGTAAATCCAGAAGAGAAGTTTTGCCCTCAAAGGCAATAGATGTAATTGAGGTGAGATATAAATGCAGACTGTTCACATCCAGGAAGAAGAATCTGGAGTGTTAAGTTTTTTTAAGTTGGAGGTCAAATTGATGACAATGATAAACAGTTATTAAATACCACTTCAGTATCATGGTATCTGTGTCTAATTTTGTGACCTGTTGTTGACAGCCTTGTGCAGCCCTAGATTTACTGTGGCCACTCCCCTGTTGTCCTCCTGAAGACTGGGATACTCCTATGTGTGACCTGTCTGCTCCAACAGTGGGGAAGGAGACTGGCTGGGCTACTGTCCTTGTGGCTTTCCTGATTCTCTTGGGAAAGTATCATCACAGAGCAGAGCCTGTGTGCACGTAGCCACTGGATGCCAGAAGGGAAAGGTGGAGTGAAAAGGCTGTTCTGGGGAAAGGATTGCTCAGTGCCTCAGCTGGTGGAAAGGAGGTACTCACTGCATGTTCAGCACATTCAGCCCCCAAATGAGCTTCGACTACCCAGGCATGGAGGCTGCTACTGAGAGGAGACCCCTTCCAACCACCTCTAGAGCCCCACTGACCTCTCATTCAAAAGTCTTGGCATTACTATGATACTGTTAACAGGGAGAAGGATTATGAAGGACTCAACCTTGCAGTCCATAAATGAATGCTGCCCTGAGGGGACTTCACTACTGAATGTGACAAAAGATGTCAGGTTGAGTTGCTATGGGAAAAGATAAGAAGAGGGATAGATAAAGAGAAGTAACAGATCCTGACCTCTGAGGCAAGTAAAAGTTCAATATGCAGTTTGTCTAATCTATCCCTTTTTTTGACTATTAAAAAAAAATCAACAATAAAAACCCCACAGCCATATACTTTTGGGCTTTTTTCCCCCACCTTTCCAAGGTGCTTGCATTATATGAATTTCTTATTACTATTCCCCTTTTAAACCTCTAGTACTTTCACCTCCGTGTAATCCCTGTGCACTCACTTCTGTTTGACAACCATTACAATTTGCTTGTATTTTCGTCTCCCAAAGACTCTTTAAAATGTCAACTCATATTTTTACTTTGCACTGTAAAGTGAGTGTCCTCTTGCAGTCTATCACACCCTTCTTAGGGGGTAAACAGCTGGCAAGGGCAAGTGATAGCAAAAAGCAGTTAGCAGTAATTATCCCAGAGAATGGTAATACTTTGGGCCTGTTCCAGACTTTCAGACAGGCAGCCGAAGTCCCAGCTAGTCATAGCCTTTAGAAAAAGATTGTATACGGTTGAGCAAAAACTCTGTATGAGCACTGCAGTGTGGGACAGGTTCTTGGAATAGTTTCCTGTGGAAAATTTCATTGCTAGTGCACACTGCCTTCCGTCCAAAGTATCCATGGCAATATAAAATATGTTGCAGCTTTAGTGTGGAGAGAGAAGTTGAGGCTGGATTGAAGACTGTTTAAACAGGAAATTCATGTTTCCAAATGCTGTATATGTAAAACAACTCCTTTTTCACTGGTTTATGTCGCAGAGGCTGCTGTTGTTTATCTTGCTTCTTATTATTTGCTTTTAAAATAGCCTATATATTTACAAAGGCTCAGTCTACATACAAGCCTCATTTAATGTCCATTTGCTACCATTTGCACCACATTACAAACTCATTTAAAAAGTGAATGTGAAAACAAATGTGACCCCTATGGAAAGCCTCGCTGAGCCTGTGTGTGATTGCAGCCGTATGTAACAGCTCATAAATGGTGTCGGCTGGAGACTGTGCTTAAGTACTACAGCACAGGAGCTTGTCATTTCCGTAACCAGACTGCAGCATCTGTATTTCTCTTGCCCCTTTTCCTGGCGCTGTTAAGCCTGAGAATTCTTTCTAGAGCAGTCATCCTAAAAGGCAAATAGCTCCTCTGGAACAGTTCACAATGCTGTCATCTTTAAAATATGCCATTGTGCTGTAAAGCACTCTTAAGAGCTGCAGTGTTCTGGCTTGTGTACCAACACTGAAGTACAGAGGAAAATCAAACCCAGAGTCCCCAAAACAGTTGTGCTGGCAGGTGAGCGGTACGAGCAAAGTCAGAATTTGAGCAAACAAGAAATTCTTCTGTTCTTACCCATCACACTGGAACTCACCCTGTTCCATCTCCAGACACATTCATTAGCTGTGCCCACCCCCAAGCTCCATTTCACCACGATCAGATATGTGCCTCTGGAGGACTGAAGATAGCAGCAACACTTGTGCACTTATCAGTGCTCATGAAACGCTGCGAAGTGCCTGAGGTCAGGATTCAGTCACACTGCCAAGGGTTAAGGCCTTTTTTCAAGGTCATTCTCTTAGATACAGGAGCTCAGCAAAAGAAGCATCACTCGCCTTGCAATCAAGCAGCTTTGAAACAAAAGCATCAAAAACAACTTTCCATGTGAACAACACTGGCCACTTTGGGATAATCATTTGTTTTTGTTTAAATCTTGAACTTGGTCCATGGAGTGTGAGTTCTGAGAGACACCCATGTCACTGAGTCACCTCAAACATCAAAAATTATGAAGAATATAAAGGATTCAGGGAAAACTGATCCCAACAGTTAAGAGCAGAAGACCTGCCTACAATGATGTGTGTTTTCTCACTAGAAACAGTCATCTAGATGTGGAAAAACAAAGCCAAGACAACTAGTGCAACTAAATTTAATTGAAGACTTACCCTCTGGTACGCAGCTTAACCACATTGCTTGTGTGGATCTCCATATATGCTTTCTTTACTGCCCATGCAACAGATATGAAACAAGTACTCCTACTAACTCCATTGGATTGAAATTTGAGGCATTGGGTGAAAAGCAAAGGTACACAGTCAAATTAGGGATAACAGGCATAATGCTGTCTTTTCTCATAACAAATAGCCCCGTGAGTAGAAGTACCCATCAAGCGTGAGATCATCAGATGGGAAACGGACCGCTAGATTAATGGCAGATGCTTGCAGTTATCAGGAACCCTCCCATGAACCAACCTGCTAAGTTTTCATCTGATGCTTTTCTCAAATTCATAGACAAAATGCAAAGTCAGTCTTGTGATTTTATGGCTGAATGTAAGTTCTCTGTTTTGCAGCCTTTTGTGTAGGACTCTTTCTTTTCCAGTCAGAATTTTCAATAGGCCCAGTCCTTACAGAGAATGCAGGCCAGACTCCCACTGTCTTCAATGCTAAAATACGATATAGTGCTTATAAAACTTGGGAAAAAAGCAAATATATTTCCAGTTATAAAAAGAAACATGGAAGGAAACTCCTTTAATTTTCCACTTCTGCTAGGGCATATAAGCTCTGTTTGAATGCTACACACAGAAAGGCAAAAACAATTCTGCCACAGGATAGTATTGTACATAAATTTCCAGTAAGTATTTGCATAAGGTCTTTCACATAATAGTCTCTAATATAGTTAGGAAAAGTCATAAATCTTTCATTTTCTGTCTGCTGGCTGAATTGTTTTCTCTTTTGTTCTTGTTGCTCTGAAATTTTTTAAAAGGTAATGTCATCTCATCTATCATACACTGATGGTGAGCCTAGTGAAGTTTGAATTTTGCTGTTTGTTTTTTTAAAATTTATCTGCAGTTTTTGACATTTCATAGGCATTCTCTCTTCACCTCTTCCAGTGATTGCAATGAAAAATATGGGAATTATTCTGCTGTTGAGTTCAGTTGAAAGAAAGGAATGATTGCTTACATTGCTTCCCAGTTTTCTCTAAAATGAAGATGTATTGAGATAGGTGAAAATATTTGTGGGTAGGGGAAACATGCAAGGGCTGGCTGAATTTCTTTGAACTTCAGTCTAGTGGTATTTTGAGGTTAATATTAAGGATTAGACCAGTTCTTGCATTATTCAAATAAGTTTGCCTGTCCTGAAGAGAGCTCTTGAAGCAGACATTTCAGTGTGATATGGCAACTGTCTAAAATTATTCCAGGGTAAGAAAGAATTAATTTTTTGCAAAAGGAGACAAAAGGTATGTGTTTCATGTTTGGAAATGTGGTTTTATTCTAGAACAATTTCATTTGAAAGTAGGGCACTACTTTTACAAAAGATTAATTAGTTTATAATGAGAAAGATAACATCCCATGAGCCAAACTGATGTCAAGTGTTGCATTATAGATCCAAGAGTCACAACTCTGAGACAGAACAGATAATCCTGTGATACGAGAAAACAGAGCTGGAACAGATGTATGGCATGCCATGGGAGTGCTCACAGCTATTTGTGAGTCAGAGAAGTACATGCATTCGAACACTGTCTTGCTTCTTTTTCTGAATTTTCTTTGCTTTTCTTTTTCAAAATCAACTCAATTTTGAAACGACCCTTACCCCCTGCTTGATTAAACAGAGAAAGAAGGTCTGGCATCAAATTTTTGAAGACAGAGTTGTAGCTGCAGTGATCAGATTGGGAAGACTGGTTTTAGAAATTTTAGTTTAGAAGGTGCAAACCTGGAAAGCAAACTGGAAGAGAATAGTTATTGCAGGGAAATTAAGAGTGGTGATGGCAGTACCATGTTTTATCACTGATATCAATGTGACCTTTTAATGATCTTCTTTTAAACCATAGACAATGTTCTGGATGGCACCTGCTTTCCACAGCACAGTTGGAGGTAAAAATGGGGTTTTTTTTGTAAAGTGAAACATTTTTCAGTTTTCATGGTAACTGCTAGTGTTTATTTATTTTACCAAATGAAATGTAACAAATACAGGACCTGATCCAGGAAATATTTAGTCTTAAAAGCAGGTTTACATAAGTAACTGTGTCCAGTTCTCCTATATATTTAGCTGTGCTGAAACTCAGACTACTCTGAATAAATTATTTTAAAAGGTGAGCCTGGAAAATGTCTTCATATATTTGGGGTATGAAAATGCAAAAGACAGAAGCCATAGTTTCAATTCAGAGAAAAAACCAAACAAACAGAATCTTCTCTCTTCAGAAAGCTTTTTCATAGCTGTATTAGCAACATTTGGGACAATCACCACATGTCTAATATCTTGGGAAATCTGAGCACAGTCTTCTTGTTTTTTCTGCCAGAGGGAGTGACATAACAAGAATCTTCTACATAGATTTCCATTTTAAGCCTAATTTCCATTTTCTTTGTTTATGGGTATGGTCACACACTCTGGCAGTCACACAAATAGTAAAATCACATTCATCTGTAGATCAAAATATTTCTGTTTCAGGGTTGGTTGTTTCTAGCTCTCTTTGCCGTTTTGAACCTCCCCAATATTTGTGGGGGACAGTTATTTTGTCTTCCCATCCCTTTTTTTCTCCCTCCACTCACATAATTAAGCCATGAACTCCAGCAAGCAGGGGCAAAGAGGAAGTACCATCAAAACATCCCATCATCAGTACCAGTCATTTTAATGAAATAACATGCTGTTGGATTGAATGCATCCTATGATAGCCTATCTAAGAACGCCTGTCTGCTCTGCAGAAGACTTATGCTTAAAAAAAAAAAAAAAGAAAAGAAAAGCCTTTAACCAGCCTAGGGGGTAAAAAGAGAAAAGAAAGGAAAGAATATTAGATAGAGCTAGCAAAAGAAAGAAATTGCTTGAAGAGTTGAATAGATACAGAGAAAAATAAGCCACCAAATACGAATGAAAGGGACTTCAGTGTATGTCAGAGAAAGAAAAGGAGAGGGGGGAAGCACTGGCACCAAAAGAAAAGAAAAGAAAGTGATCATGAACAAAACCCCTATGTACTATTTCTTAGCAAAATACACCGGGAGCAAAAGTCAAAGCTATACAGGGTCTTATATATAAACTTCTCAAATGATGGAAAAGAAATGCTAGTCTTGCTTTGCGTGGTGATAGGAAAAAATGTTAGAGTTTTTGCCTCTGAATTTTCACACCTCACTGCATCAAGCTAACAAACTGTACACTATGAACAACATCATAAAACATGATCAAAAAGAAAGAGAAAATGTTAAAAGGCAGCTGTTGCCATGGGGGACTTAGAAGGATCATATTAAGAAGGAAGTTGGAAATATCGTTGTGCACAGGTGCATATGCACACATATGGACCTTTAGAATTGTTTCAAAACATCCACCAGTGCTTCTGACCTGAGGATCAGAACGTGTGACACTGCTGTCATAGTGACTATTAAATTAAGCAATAACTTTTAACCAGGCTTTGCTGTCTCATGGCACTGTTCATCTATGTAATCATATAATTAATAGTGTCTAAACTATTGACTGAGACTCTTAGAAAATGAATGCCTCTGTAAGGCTAGGGCTGGACCTCATGGAGTAGTTTCTCAGGCCTTTAGGCATCTGTGGGCTATTGGAGAGATAAAAATAAAAATACAAAAGGACACCTGCACTAGTATCTAACAGACTCCCCCTGGAATTCCCCTGAATCTTACCAGTGTGAAGACCTGTCATCTGACTTTATCTCTGATTTCTTACACTCCTTAAGTGCTTACAGAACAAAATCAAATGATAGCATGACTTGAAATGTCATGTCTGTGTAGATAATGCTTTTTCAAGTACATCATAAAAGAGAATTAAAGGACAGCATCAATGTATTTTGGGGATACAAAAAGAACGAAATTTCACAGGACTACAGAGCAGATGATTGTATAACCAGAAGTGACTGACTCATGCTAAAAAAGGAAAATTTAGGCTGCATGTTAGGAAAGCGTTTTGTCAGTGATGTTTTTGGATCTTTAAAATAGTCTCTGTTGAGAATAAATGCTGGCCTTGAATGTCTTATTTCCTGAAAGAAGGGTGAGGTCTTCACTTGGTCTCTCTGCTCTTTGCTCTTTGAAAGGGCCTGTCCCTCTGGGTGAGAGAGAAGGTCTGCAAGGAGCAAAAGAGGACAACAGCCAGGTAGGGATGGGATGGGATGGGATGGGGAAAAGAGATTCCATCCCTGAGCCACAATAGGATTCCTGGCAGGGTTGTAGTTTGTGTTATTGAAAAAAAATTCCTTTACAAAAATGCTTTCCACTGAAAAATGTAACTTCAATAAACTCCCAATAATTTCTGATATGACACATTCTCAATCTGCCTATCAGTGCCAAAGTTTTCTAATAGTTGATACTATTGCCTGATTGTCCTAAAGTACTTAAGATGACTTAAAGCTATTCACACACTATAGTTTCTGGCTTCTGTGTAGTTCTTTTGTTTAAACCAACCTTCATTGGGAAGGAAAGCTCCTATTGTGATTCAAAGGTGTGTATTTCTGACCTCCATGCAAAGATGATGGAATTTACTATGCAAAACCATGGAATTTATGCTGTAGGATGTATAGGTAAATAATAAAGCTTTTACAGAGGGGTATCATATCAAGATGCTTCTGGAAGAACCTTGCAATATCACATTGCCAGTTTATAGCAGCTGCAGGGAAATATCTACAAAAATATCATTCTTTTTTGCTCTGTTTCTTTTATTCTTTCTGAAATATCTGCCACTGGCTACTGTCACAGCTATTGAACTAAGTGGCCTTTTGACTCTGCAGTCATATTCATCTAAGTCAGATAATTAAGAAATGTGTGGCTTTTGTCCTTTATAGAGTATGCTTGTTGGTTTTCATTCGCTGTGATCTTGAGGTACAAACCCTTTCACTTAAAAGTTCTTAATGAAGATTTTGCCTTAGTCTCCTTAACCTTGTTCCCATTACCAGTTTCTTATACTCTTAATTTCTGAATCAGTATTTTCCTTCTTCCAGCTGTTCTTGTCCATTCCAAAGTGCAATATAAATATTTAAATGGGAAAGGAGAGGAAAAAAAGCAATCTTCTATGACAGGGGAAAGGAAATTCTTGCTGAGAGTTTAACAGATCCTTTCAAACACATTCAAACACTAACACAGACTTAAGTGTTGCACAGAAATAATGCCAATGTGTGTGTGTGTGTGTGTAGGCAAATCGATGTAAAAATGGTGCTGGGTCCATCTGCTGTGCTGGTGGCATTGTAAGCCACCTTTGATCCAGAGTATTTGACAACAAACATCAGATGGGAGTTCCTTCACTGTCCCAAGGTTGTTATTTTCTTCTGCTTCCTAGGGCCATGGAAATTTCACAAAGCTCTGAGGTCCTTCGGCAGTTAGCCAAATCTAGACTGAACAGGCTGTTCATCACTAGTTCGCTAACGCCATAAGTGGAGAATTGTTAATAGGTATGCTTCTCCACTACTCCTGTTGATTCACCCGTGGTGTCAAACTAGGCTGAATGATCAGAAACTGTTGCCACCGTCCTATAAATCACGGAATCATAGAATGATTTGGGTTGGAAGGGACCTTAAAACTCATCTAGTTCCAACCCCACCCCCACCGCACCACAGGCAGGGACACCTTTCACTGGACCAGATTTCTCAGAGACTCATCCAACCTGGCCTTACACACTTCCAGGGATGGGGCATCCACAATTCCTCTGGGCAACCTGTTCCAGTGCCTCAGCACCCTCGCAGTAAAGAATTTCTTCCTGATATCTAATCTAAAGCTCCTCTCCCAGTTTGAAGCCATTCCCTTTGTCCAGTCACTACAGGCCCTTGCAAAAACTGTCTCCCCATCTTTCTAGTAGGCTCTCTAGAGGTACTGGGAGGCAGCAATCAGGTCACATTAGTCTGTACCAGCCCTTCTTCAGCAGGTCCTGTTGAGGGAGATACAGCAGAAACAGGCACAAATACCAGGCAGCAGAAGAACCTCTGAGCCTGACAAGCACAGCAGCTCTGGTTTCAATTTACCCTAACCTTCACCTATAAACCACTGTAAATGTGAGGGTGGGGGAGATGTTACACAGCCTTTGCAGCTCTCCTTGCATGTGAAGCAGCAGCCTCCAGCAAAGAGCAAGCAGGCAGCCGGGAGCTGTTAGTACTTCAGGCACTCTCATTTAATCTGCTATTGCATTGAGCTGACATCTTGAGCTCACTGAAATCATTCCACACATAATGCATTCCTAAGCTTTCCAGAGAGCTGTAGTCTCTTCACTATTACCACATTTTCTGTTTCTTGCTGTCTGTAGGAAAGGGGAAGAATGAAATAAAACTATGCCCGCCTACAGGCTAGAAGCCAACTGACTTTCAATCATTTTAATAGTCAATTACAGTCAAGAATATTTGGTTTTCCCCTTCTCTATGTCCTCACATAAAGATTTGCCCTGCCACAAATCATTTACTGTGGACTTAGAGAAATTGTACACACAACTCCCAGCCTAGCAATTAATGTCACACAATAAGCCATCTATAGCCTTTTCCTAAATGAATATTCAGATAACAGAGAAAAAAGCGAGCCCTGTTACTACCTCTTCAGGTCTGTTTCAGGGATTGTGAGATAGATTATGTGTAGAGAGGCTTATGAATTGAATATGAACCAGTTGCCACATAATAACAATATCAGACTTCAGCTTTTGTAAACAAAACCGTATCAGTGGATTCTGCTTTGATTTTGTTGTAATTGGTTTTAAAAAAACTCTGTAATTGCTTAGCATGTGGTAGCAGAACTGAAATATATTGATGTTAATAATGAAGTAAATTACTCACTGCCAGATCCTGATAAAGTATACTGTATCTCACTCCAGTGGGGTCACTTTAGGAACAAGGTGCTGTTTAAACACAGTAAGAGTCTAAGCATCTTGTCCAAAGTATTTAAAATTTGTATTAATAGTTGCCAGTCCACATAAAATCTCAATTATAAATTATTTACATAGTAAAAATCAAGTTTACACATAAATAAATTGTGTTCTGGCAGATGTGAAGAAGAAAAAAGTCCCTATATGAAAAACTTTCTTTCAAATCCAAATTACAGGTTTCATTAAAACAACCCTTGAACCCCCATCTGAAAAAAACCTAGTTAATAAAATTGTTCAACACTTACTGATAGTTGCTTTGATAAGTGGTGCTGGGATTTGTTTACACTTTATTTTTTATGGTGTCTTTTTAATAACATGAAGAACTAATCAAATATCCCTACTTCAAGAAATACCTCTATTCCGCAGACTTCTGCTTCCTTTGGAAGTTTCAACAATTACCAATGAGTACCAATTACCTGCAGAAAAAAATAACAGAACTAACTACATCCTGGTGAGTAAAAGGGTCACTCAAATTCATCTTGATAATTTCCAGTGCTATGCAAATAGCAACAGACATTATGATGATTCATGTGGACAAAGTTATCAGCTGAACACTACTCCAGAGAAATTCTTCCTAAATATAAGTAACATGATTAAAGGTTATGAACAGCAGAAATATGAAGACATTTAGTTTCTGGTTCTGTAATGAACTTTCCCTCTAGAATATTGCAAGTACACATGCATCAGTACAAACACCTGATGTGAACAGACCAGTATAACAATGTAAAGATAAGCCTTTATGCATTATCTTATTTCCTTATGGCACTGCTGGCCTCAATCCAGCTGAGGTTAAAGATATGTGCAATTTTCAGCACATCTATAGCTTCATTGTAGCTCTTTGAGGGTAAATTACAACTTGCAGTTATTTTTCCTCTTGTACTGTAAATAGTATTACAGCCATGTGAAAGCAAAGAATTTACACACAAGGTTTCTGTGTTTCTTGTTTTAGTTCACCATACTATAAAATATCAGCACTGAGGCCTCTTTATTCCACTTTCCACCTCTGCAACTGATGCCGTGTGATTTTGAATGAGCATTGATGGGGGTATGAAGTAGTTAGCACACTATAAATTGAAGTGCCAGCTGTATTTTACAGCAACATCCTTGTATAGATAGGACTCCAGTGGCTCTTTGAAGAGATAGATATGCTCAATATCTGTGATTTGAAAATACACTGAAAATATGGAGTGAGAAAATGTGACCACCCAACAGAATGCCCTGCCCATTGCCCAGAGCTCAGGGTGCGTGATCTGAATGCCAGTGTCAAATGAGACTGAGATGTTGACCAACTAACAGTAATTTTCACCTTTGAACCATAATAATTTCCGAACATTAATATATATGCTAGGACTCCTTGAAAGTATCTGTTCCCCCGACTTCTTTTAGTTGTTTAACATGCCCAACGATAGAACAATCATGTAAATAATATTCTAGAGATACTAGTATATGCAAATCTCATAAATAAGAAATGTCAGCGTTTTCAGAGACAGAATCTGGTGCCCTTAGACCTCATCTGATTAGGAAATTTATGTTGTATGTTGTGAATCATAACCTGCACCTACAGTTCAGATTTTCCTTACACCATAACATAATCTGGTTGACACATTCTAGCTTCAAGCAATCTGGAAGTATTTTAGGAAGAGCCCAGCAAAAAATGAGGCTCTCAAATGGTAGGATTTTCATCAGGTTGCTGCCAATAGGGTCAGTATTTTCTGCTGTTGAAATGCCAGAGTAACAGGGCTGACTATATGAGATGTCAGAATATCAGATAGGTCAAACTAAACAGATGGCTAAAGGGAGACTTTCAAATAAAACAGAACGTCAGAAAAGGTTTTGATAGCTATGACCCCTTTGTCTCCAGACTTTTCAGAATAGAAATGTGGTATGACATTACTCGTCAATGTGAGTAAAATACTGGGTGTGATTACCTGCATATTGGCTAATGTAACATGAGGTGAGGGGAACTACACTCCTTTCTGAGTAGCAAAGTGATAGCTCACGTTTGAAGATTGTGCATGGTAGGCCCAACAATTTATCAATAGCTTGCAGCAGGTCTTGACATTGACAGCAAGTGTGATCAGACAGACAGGGAAAGTCAGAAACCTGACCAGAGGAAACTAAGGGAAACCTGACTTCCCTGACAAAGGGAAATGATGAGATAGACCAGATATTGACTGTATTCCATTGAGAAACTAGACTTGAATTACAGGAGAAATTGCAGAACGTTCAACTGCAACTGCCAGTTATGACAGTGTTACTGCTGAATCATATTTCAAGTTATGCCCAAGGTCAGAAAAGCCCTAAGAATTAACACCCAGACTACTTAGAAGCTCAAGTTTCAGGGAGATCATTGATGTACATATTTAAAAAAGCTGGCATTATTTCATAGCCTAGAGGTAGTTCTTTGTGTTTAAGGTTTGCTGAGTACCTTTCATCAAGACTTCTGAGCAGTAGTTGAAAAAATAAGCTAGATTTAACTAGATTTAAGTGAGCTATTTTAGACCATTTCACTGGAGAATCAGTGATCTGTGCCATGTTGGTAGGTAGAGGTCAGCTGCAGGACAGTATCACATTTTACCTTTTTCCTTAGTTTTCACTGTGGGTGCTCAAGGGAAGATTGTACACGCCTCAGTCATAGTGAAAATCCTCTACCTCTGCAATGAGGAAGATGAATATTGTCTACAAGATCCATTGAAGGATGACATATCCTCATGCTTTTTAACAAACAATAAGCAATATCACAGCATGGTAATTACCTCTCTGACATTGATGCCACATGGTTTTTGCAGTCTGGTCTGGGTGTAAGGATCAAGATATCTGAGGAATGGCTCTGCAGGAGTATCAGTTTTTGAGCGCTTGCATTGTTTCTCTAATCTACACATCAAGACACATTGTTGAGTATTAATGTATGCGGCATTATCATATGGTCTAATTACATGGATCTTAAACAGTGATTTAGAGGAGACACCAGTAATCCTAGCTTTATCTGTGGCCTCTTGCTGACTATCCACTTAGAGCCCTTTGCAGGGCTTGTAGAGCATTTCTGGTTCCCAATGTCCCACCAGGAAAACCTCAACGAGTTAGTTTTATTAAAATAAATATCAGGAATATGGACAGGGAGAGGGTTGAAAATAAACAAAATACCAGGACGGCCAGCATTCTTTTAAATTATATGTAAATTATTCTATTAAGTTATTTTTCTCATGTGAAAGAGGTAGAACTCACCAAACTCACCATCTGAGTCACTGACTGCATATGTAATAGGGCTAGTTTAACCTTGACTGTGAATTTCCTTTGGAAACTGGATGCTGATATGTTTGAAGTTCCTTTGTTCCCCTCTGAATGGCACTGGAGAGGGAGGGCTTCCAGCTTGATGAGATGATCAGTCCTTTCGGTTTATTCTAATTTATTTTATAAACAGAGAACACAGTGAAGATTAGACTGATCTGGGATTGTACCATGTAAGAGGATACCATTTGCATGCAAAAAGAGTTTTATCTTCTGAGCTCTTGTCTTAAGTCCACTTATTCCTCCGGAATATTGTCCTGACAGACCGAGGGAAAAGAGACACTCCTGAACAGTTCCTTGAAAGAGGTAGAAGAAGGTTGAAGGGGATTATACTTGTAACTATTTCACACGTGGACATGTGTGACCCTGTATATTTTAGGGATTTCCAGCCCATGGTCAGGTACTTCTGAGTGGTCCAACAATGGCAGCTAAAAGTGTGTTGTCAGTCAGTTTGAATTGACTCTTCAGGGATCTTCACTTCCATTAGAAAATACTGATGAGCCAAAACCTGGACTAAACTTGTCAACTACTGGGCTAGGTAATATTCTCAATGTACAGCTAGGTCAGTGAATCAAAACCTTCTGTTAGGAGAAATATGGCCTCATAGGGACTCTGTAGCATAGATGGGATGTTAATCAGTAATGGCTGTCTGAAATTTTTTGAAAATAAATCTAACCTGATTAGACTAAGCTCTGTCACTCATGACCTTATCAAATATAGCCTGAAATAGTTTTATATGATGAAGACAGGCAAATGTCTGCTGTAGCTCCGCACAGATTTTTCCATTTTGAGGGCAGATTTAAAGGCTCTTCTTCCAATTGTTTGTAATGTCTCTGTACCTTCTCTAAAAAACTGCTGACCGCTCAAAACTGAGAGTTATCTTGGTTTTGTGGGCTTCTCAAGGTACAGCAACAGATGTAAGGGTTTTGACACTGCTCTTCGTCTTCAAAGCCTTGTTCATCTCCTCTAGTTGAGAAGGATAGATTAAATCACACATATAGCTCTGCTGTGGAGTCCTTACAAAGCCACCCATTTCCTCTGTGCCATGTGGTGAATCATTTTTGTAAAGTGCTAGTCAGAATTTCAGAAACTGATCAGTGGTTACAGCATTTTTTTAGACCTATTTGGTTCTTACCTTTAGTCTCTCTGGAATGATTATTTCTTGGTCAAAGTCCCATAGGACTGAGTTAAAAAAACAAACCAGCAGTCTCAGGTTGGACCAAGAGAAGACTATATACCTCTTGATCGTGCTAAACTGCTTCTGTAAGATTTTATTGGGAATGTCTCTCTGAGAAATCTGGTATAAAGCATTTCCCTAGATCTCTGACCTGATCCCACTGGACTTTCTTTTCCTTACTGAGAGTGGAACAGTGCCAGATCCTTCTAAAGCATCTTTTGCATGTCCTGTACATTTACTTGTATTTTAAAGAAAAAAAGCTCATGTTGCCAGAAGACATATCTCTGAAAAAGAAAGAGTGTTACTCTCCCTCTTTCTACATGGTGAGTTTTTCTGAAATGGAAAAAAAATTTGCACGATCTTTGATCCACAGTAAGAGATTATACTCAGCTTAATTTCATTATTAGGCAAAAAGTCCATTTCATATTCAGAAATGGTGCAGAGGAAGCTATCTGTGAATAGGTAGAAATGAGAAGTGGGAAGAAAATTAGGTGTTTGTAACGGAACATGAACCTTCTCAGACAAACATTTAATGGCTTAAAAATATTGCTTTGAACAAGACTTTAGCTTATAAAATCCCCTTGTGAGTGGTGGGTAAACTGAAAAACTTCTCCAATAGATCAAAACTATTACTGCATTATTCAGACATAAATTTCCTTGTGAGTTTTCATTTTACACAAATTGGATGTTTCCAGATTTACAGTGGAGCCCAGTTCTAAAAAAGTGGTTAAGATGCAGTGAAATTGCTACAAGCTATAGGACAGGCTGAGAGTAGTGTGAAGCTGAATTTAAAATGTCTTCAGTTAGAATTCTGCCTCAATTTTCTGCTAAATATTGCCAGTCCACAGTGATAGAAATAAGACAGGACTGTTGGAACTGTCAGGCTTTCTATTACCACTTTGCTGCCAGGGACTGTAAGAGGAAGAAGGGAGAACACAGGCAAAACAAGTGTACTTGTGCTGTGGATACTCTGGCCCACCAGCAGCAGCTGCTGAAACTGGTCCTTGTTTTCTCTGTCTGGAACAAAGAGCAAAGATCAAAGTTTAATTGAACCCAGCTCCTTTTCTATTTGCTCTTCCACCTGCTCCCTCTGCTGGTAAAGTAAAGACAACCTAAAGAAAGGAAAATGAGAGCTTAAAAGGAAGACAAAATGGTGGGCTTACCCTTGACATTTTGACAATTAACTAATTGTTAATTACCACCTAATTTTGGTTATTTTCAAGAGATTTGGGGTTTTTCTAAGGATTCCAAATTTGCTATATATCTTCCTTTCTTCAGCATCAACAGACATTAATTATATTGAATTTCTTTACCCTAAATCTTCTTCTGTCTTTAGATTTCCTGTGTGAACGTCTTACAGTGTATATGCTACCTCTGTCTCCATTAATACTGGAAAGATGGGAAAGATGGGATTTCTATTTTGTTGTTGTTACCTGAGCAGTTTCCCCATATTCTGTCACTATGTGTTTATAATTTCCTCCTTCTTGTTGATCCAGCTGCACTATTTGCTGTACACACCATACAGCAACTCCTAATTGGTAGATGTTTTCTAATGTTGAATTCATGGTGATAAGGAAGATGAAAGGATGAACCTACCAAAATTATGACCATCTGAGAAGCAATTAAACAGGAAACTCCCCTGCATTGTGATTGAAAGGAAATGAGTGGGTGTCAGCCTAGTGAGTTGTTCCATATGAATCAAGCTATAATGGGTCTGTTTTTCAGGTGCCTTAAAGGAGGACTCAGATTCATCCCTTAAGTCTCTTGTCTGTTGACAATTTAGAGGAAAGTAAGCTCACACTTATGCATTCCCAGCCATCCAGTAGAAGATGACTTAAGTGTGAAGCAAACTGGTGAAAAAGAGCAAGGGATTTTTCGTGGTCCTTAATATTTCTGTTGCCCTACTGCAGTCTGTGCTTATCAACTGCCCTTTCCTTCCTCTAATTGTCTGAGGCAAAAGCCTCTTGTCCTAAATTTCTTTTGTAGCTCATCTCTTTCAAATCTACAGTCTATAGCTGACCTATTTCTCCTTTTTCAGTCTTGGGTGGAGAATATTTTCTTTCAGTATTTTTTTTTAGGTCTTAAATAATACGGTGATTTTTTTCCTACATCTGAGATTTACCTTTATAGTAATTTTTTGCCCTCTTACAATGCAGGATCAGATTGATTAATTTGGTTGCTTTGTGAATGATCTTAATAGCAAATCTTTAAGGATTTCCCTGACAAACTGCTTCTGTCATTTAAAACAAAACATTCCTTTTTAAATATTACAGCAATCTGAAGAAGCCCCATGGAGGGCATTTGTGTAGGATAGATCCCCTTATTTTATTCTTAAATGACTGTCATCAGCATGGATGAATACAAGATGCAACTATAAAAACTTAGGCGTGAAGACAGAATCCATCAACAATCCAAAGACTGCTGGAAATGAATACATAATTAATAAGGGGTTAGTTGTTCAGTTCTATCCTGACCTGAGTATCTTATGCAATGACTTATGGACTATTCCTTTTATACATCATCACTGGGTTTAATGGCTCCGTTTCTTTGCCTTTCAAGCACCTACTTTAAACACAGCAATTATTTTTGTGAGTTACAAAGAGAAGAGATAGTAAACCAAATAAAACATGAAATACATGTTGACTATGTTATCAGTATCAAATTGATCTACACATTTAGATTGACGTAGAGAAAAACTTGTCACTAAAATTCAGATTGTAAAGCTGGACATAATTTCTTCTCATATCTCCTTCATTATCAATGAATACAGGAACATAACTTCAGCTTGCACAGTCCAGTCAAATAAAAAGAACACATATTTGGTTTTATTTAGCATTCTACACGTTTAAATGCTACAGCTTTAAAATGAGATGCTCCTCTCTACTGTTTCTAAGCCTCATACAATTAGATGTAATTTTTGAAAAGGAGTGTTTTTTCCAGTGTGTATAAAAAAGCATACACATTTTGAAATTACTCTCCCTCTGAAGGACAGATGGAGACAACCTAAATAGCAGGATAAATGCCAGAGGTTCTAACATCACCAGTAAGTGGAAGACCTGGATAGTGCATTATAAGCAGTGTATTTATCATGGTATTTGATTGGGATGAGAAACATGTTGGCAGGAGACGATTCCCAGTTAAAACAACAACCCTACAGTATAAAAAGAAGGAAAAAAATGTTTGCCATGGCTCACTTTGGCTTCACACTTGGAGAAATACCCAAAACATGCTAGTTAAATTCTGTTGTCATATGATAGGAATAGGTGTGCTCTTATGAAAATGGCCTACATCCAGGTAGGCTTCAGTAGACAGTGATTTATGGTCTGAATTTTACCTGAATGTGAGCTGGATATTTTAGTAAAAACAGTCAACTCATGTCTTTGAAGGCAGGATTTCCCAGGCTATGTAGAGAAGAACTGGTTCTACTGGTTCCTGTGGCTGGTGCTCTCAGCTCCACCACACCCACTCCAGGCTCTCTGCACTTCTGAAACGTACAAACAGAGATTTTATCTGCTGAAATATTTTCAAAACCACTAGATTTTGATTGTTCGGGTCACTGGTTTTTATTACTGGGAAAGCAAGATTTGGACACCTATTGCTATCTGCAGAAATCACCATCTCAAAATGACCTAATCGTTTTTAGTGCAATGATTGCTTTCTCTGAAAATATGGATACATTTTTGTAGCATAATATTCATCTCAAATTTTAAAATTCAGCCTGGAATCACTGAGCAGAAGCAGTGCACTAAAGGATTTGGTCATAGCCTGCCAAATTTTGTTACACAAAATACCAATTCACTTAAAACACATTTTCATACAGTCTGCTGTCTTGATCAATCTTGTTGATTCATTGTATGAGCTTTTATTGCTCATCAGCTGCAGATGTAACC